>NW_027481770.1:1200000-1700008 GCF_050403365.1 Sporobolomyces koalae
CTGTCTTCAAGTGGAGTTGTCTCACTCCTCCTGAAGAGACTACCTCCTCTTCCTCCTCCTCCTCTCCGCATTTGAGGTACGGGAGTCATGCTCAACGTTCCAGCTCTCGAGAACGCGACACTGCTCGTACTGCGATTGGGATCGTCCCCTCCGACATAATCTTGATCCCCGGTACGATCAAACGGGGTCGTCGAGTACCTTCCAGATCCTCCAGGTTGAACCGATGCTGACAATTGTCGAATCTCCGTGTTCATAAAGTTTGGCCTTGGAGTTTGAGAGGCGCGATTGAGAGGTAGAGCTGGGTAAGGTTCGACACTGGGTAAAGACAAAGACGATGGCAAAACCACAAGCTTCAGAAAGGCATTCATGAAAAACGTGAAGAGAGGGGAGAAACCCAAATTACATGACGACGAGCGAACGGTTGAAGATTTCGAATTTTTGATCTGTTCGGGTCTCATTGGAACCAATTGGTTCGAATTCGAAACGAGGTCGGTAGGAAGTGAAGACATACATGTGACGCGCAGTTGAGGCTTGACGTCTGTGGGTTCCGCCTCTTCTTCTTCCAGAGGAGCGAATGGGGTTTGACTCTGTTCCTCTTCTCTTCGGAACAGTGGTCTCCCGTCTTGATCGTCTGTTCGAGAAGTCGCTTCGCTCAGAATCGCCAAAGGATCTTCATCGATCGGTTCCGGTTTAACTTGTCGCAACAACGTGTCGTCCTCATCTGCTGCATCCCCAAGACTTTCTTCCCCCAACCTCTTCGTAATCAGAGGATCGAGAGTTTCTTCTCCTTGTTCTCCTTGCTCTTCTTCTTGTTGGGTGAGAGGGATGGAAGAATCGTCTGATCCTCGAGGAAGTCGTTTCTGACGTTTCGTTCGACGAGGCGGTCCCATCATTCCCAACGCATCTTCTTCATCATCTTCTGATCGCGCTCGAGGTACATGCGATTCGGACACAGGTTTCGAAGGATGTAGTTCTGGAAGAGAAGGAGGAGGAGAGTAAGGGTTCTCGAACTGATTCTGTCCTCTCGAGGTGGCGGCAGGATCACGAGTTTGAGCACGACGTGAATGGGTTGCTGGATCGCTAGTGACGTAGTGTAAATGTTTTTCCTGTCGTTTTTGACGAAAAACCCCTGATCAGCCCTACTTGCTCAAAGAAAGAACCAAGATGAGGAAAAATCCCAGTTTGAAGTAAACTCGCTTTGAGCAAGACTACATGTTTGTCATTCGTCTTGCGGAAAAAGAACGCCATTTGATAATCCGCTGCATTTCCAATTTGTGTTTCGTTGTGAGCCTCGAAGTCCGTAAAGAAGGGGGAGGGGAGAGAAAAACGCAACTGCCTCTAAACACGTCGACTTTGTCCTTGTGTTTCGGACCTGATCCAGACTTGTGATACCGGTTCGTGATGTCTTCTTGCTGAATCTTGATCGGGATCCGATCTTTCAACGCGACGAGGATCCTTTCAAACACGCCAACCTGTGTTTCATCGAGATTCACTGGTTCAGTCCTTCCCCCTTCTTGGTGCGTCGAAGACAAGAGACACTCACGTTCATCCATTCGACATGGTGAGGTTCGAGATAGAGGATCAGTTGCAAGACGAGAGTCGGTGAGATTCGAAGGTACGATGATTGTCGTGGTGAGAAGCCTGCGAGGTGTCCATGAGAAGCTTCTCCTTGCATCTTGCTTCTTGATGGGTGAATGCTTCCCTCCCAGACGCGCCCTAGGTTCTAGACAAAGTCGGAAGATGGCGGGGGACGAAATCGGGATTTCTGAAAGATGAGACAATTAAAGCGATGACGAAGTTGAATTATTTATTAGAACAACTTGCTCGGGGCGTAATGTTATGGTCTCAAAGAACAAAAGCGTTTTCAACATGTTGGAAAGGAAGCTCCCTTCGAAAAAAAAGAGACATAGAACAGTTCAGGTAGAGAGGCACACGACAAGTACAGGACAAGAATCCAAAGATCGTTGTTCAAGCTTCAACATGGATTTTCTGAATGAATGGGATTGTTCTGCGAAGGTAAAAAACAAGGGGGGGAATCACGCAAAATCTCGCGTCAGCTGTCGTCTCGCGCGAGAGAAGTAAACCGAGATTGTAGACTGACTTGTCCCAACTCTGCAAAACCTTCTTCTGAAACTCGATCTGTCCTTTCGCATAGTCTCCGAGTAACTGTTTCATCTCGTGCCGCTTTATCGTCCGGAACGTTTCGTGTTCCTCGAGTACCGAATCGTTGAACGCGGTCGAAGTCTGTTGCGACGCCAATACGGCGTCTTGCAACTATCCGTGATTGGAGTAACGTCAGCTCGGACGGAAATCACATGAGGTAAAGCCAAATGTTTACCTCTTTGATCTTGTGGTCGAGTCGTTGCAACCTCGCCGCTTTGCTCATGTCGGTCTCGCCCCCTTTCAGTCCTTCGAGTTTGTCTTTGAAGTAACTCGACAGGCCCAACCCGTACCCATACCCTCCGGCGATGCGGTCTCGTTCCGTGACGACATTGCTCAAGTAACTACTCAGTTCCTCGAAATCCAACTGTTTCTGATCTCTCGATTTGAGGACCCCTTTGAACGCGTGCGAGTACGCCAACAACGAATGCAAATGTTCGACAAGATCACTCGAACTCGAAGTCGAACTGAGTTTGAGCGAAGTCGACATGTCGACCAAACTGCGTTCGAACCGCATAAGAGGTTCCGTGATCCCCGATTCGAGGTACCCGAGTCCTTGAACCGATACGGCGAGGTCTTCGTAGTCCTGACTGAGATCGTTCAATCGACCTCGGGACCTCGACCCCAACCGTTCGATCGACCCGAGTCCTTCCTCGAACGAGTCGAGGTACTGTCGAATCGCGGTGAAGCGTTCGTCCGGTTTCTTGAGTTTCGAGAACGCGTTCAGGAGCGTGTCGGACAAGTTGTCGAGCAGTCCGTGTGACTCTTCAGCTGCGGACGATGACGACGCGGCGGAGGATGCTTGTGCCGAGTGTTTGTGTTTGTACACGTTCTACCAAAAACATGGTTTCAGTACAACGCTCACAATGACAAAGGTGACGACGTACCCATTCGGTTGATTCGAGAAAGTTTTGAAAGAGGACCGTTCTCGACAGTTTCGGATGTCTCGCGACTCGTTGCAAGAATCGCTCGAGGCTGTTGAATGGAACGTCGGTCAGTAGCCTGATTGAGAGATTGAACGAGGATATAAACTCGCTCGATACGTCTGCGTTCGATAAAGTCGGGACTGAAGCGGTCTCCAACGACATATTCTATCGGAAAGGAGAGACGATCGTGAGGCTGCAAGGGAGAAGAGTTGTGGAAGAGAGCAAGCTGACCCATGCGATGCTTGTCGGGCAAGGGGGGTACGACGCAGGCCTGAAAGTCTTTGACGAGGGCGTGACGCAGGAAGACAAAGTCCTGGTAGCGGCGACGACTCGAAGGTTTCGTCGAGTGGAACGAGGCGAGGTCGGTCTCGGCGGTGACGAGGTACGAGACGAACATGTCGGACGTGCCTTCGAGTTCGGTTTTGCCATCGAGCACGTGCACTGCGCTGAACCGACTCGCATTGCGATCTGGGTTTACGGTTGCCGTGGCGGTATGCTCGTAGGCCGAGTACGAGTGCGAGGGTCCAGCGGCTGCGGGTTGATGCGACGACGAGGACGATGGATCCGCAGGCGAGTCCCACGCGACCGAGCTCGAGAAGTCGCCGTCACCGTCGCCGTGATGACTGTCCATGGCGTTACGAGAGTGGGCGAGGGCGAGGGAAGCGAACGGTTGATCAAACGCGTTTCAAAGCGGCTCCACTCTTGCACGGCGGCACCGACAAACTTACTCGCGCGACTCGGTTCGCTTGCTGGCCCACGTGGGGCAAAAACCCTTGGGCTCGATCCGATCCAGAGAGCAACGTGAACCGCTCGTGTCGCGGTCGAATCGGGCGTAAACCCCACCTCCGACTGGCCTCATCTCGCAGATGGCCTCCCGCTCGCGCCGTCCCAAGTTCACTCAGGCCGAGATCAACCAGCAGCTGCAACAGTTGTTCCTGTTCTCGGCCTCGTCGACCCTCACCTCGACCACTTCCGACGCGCCTGCCGCCTCGCTCGCGAGTTCCGCCGTCGCCGACCCCACCGCCCAGGGCGACCTCGACCAGCTTGGACCGATCCTCGTCAACATCCACCGCTCGAACCAGCAGGACGCGTACCTCCGCGCCCTCAAGACGTTCGTGCGCGACAAGGAACGAGAGATCGAGGACATCTGCGCTCGCAACTACCAAGACTTTGTCGGGTCCGTATCCGCCCTCTTGCGCGTGCGCCAGGGCACCGTCAGCCTCAAACACCGCGTCGTCGAACTCAACGACGACGTGCAACAGTCTGGAGCCAAAGTTGCCGACAAGGTCCCTCCGGTTCTCTCTCTCGCTTTCTACTTGTCAATCACCTGACGCTTTATTTCGATCGATAGAAAAAAGAATTGCTCGAAGCGCGCAGGGTCGGCCAAAACATTGACGAAGCGATCGACACGCTCCAAGCATGTCTCCGCGTGCTCGACCTCTCGAGCAAGATCCAGCGTTTGATCCACGATGACAAGTTCTTCTCGGCGTTGCGCCAACTCGACGACCTGCAACAGGTTCACCTGAAACCCGTCCTCGCGTACCCGTTCGCGTCCCAAATGCTCGCGTCGTTGCCCGACACCCGATCATCGATTCGCGACGCCGTGACCAAGTCGCTCAAAGCCTGGATGTACGAAGCGAGAGAAGCGTCCCGCTCGGTCGGCAAAGGCGCGCTCGACAACATGGAACTGCGAGGTCGTCGCTGGAGCAGTCGCAGGCGCAAAGACATGGGCACGATGCGACTCGCCAAAATCAATGGTCCCGTCGAACTCGGAGTCAGTGAGCGGTACGAATGTCAGTATTCACAATCCTGGTCTCCAATCCTGTCTCTTTACTCGGCTCTGACCGTCACTAGAGATCCACGACGAGACAGACAATGCGCTCGACAATGACCAAGTCCGGATCGAGTTCAAACCATTGTACATTTGCATTCACATCTACACGACCCTCGACTTGCTCCAGGATCTCCAGTTGTCGTACCAGGCCGATCGCCGCGCACAAGCGTACCTGCTCCTTTCAACCGCGACGTCGCTCACCCCGTTCTCACTCGCGGCCTTGTCGGGCTTGTTGGAAGAGATTGTCGGATTCTTCCTGATCGAGAGTCACGTGTTGAAGACGACCAACAATTTCAGGTCGGAACAAGACGTCGAAGATTTGTGGGACGGCATGTGCGAACGAGTCGTCGAGATTGTCGACCAAGGGTTGAAAACGGAAGAAGATCCCGAGGTGTTCCTCGGCACGAAATTCAAAGTCTTGACCTTTGTTCAGACGCTCGAGGTGAATTCACTTACCTCTTGACTCCTGAGACCTTTCGAGCTGACTACAGTGAGCTCGATCAGGGTTCCGGTTATTCGGTTGCGGCCCTCCATTCGCTCCTGTTGACGCTCTTCTCGCGGTACTCGCAACTCTTACAACGCAAGTTCAGTGGAGATTTCGAACAGATCGTACTCGACGACGATCACCAACCCATGATTGTCAACGATCGCGAAGAGTTTGAAAAAGTCGTCAGTGTCAGTTGGTTACCGGTCGAAGGCGAATGGTCGAAAGAACACCTCGCGAACCCTGGGTTCCCGTTGGCGTTGCCGTTCTCGCAAACGTACCCTCTGTGTTGTATCGATATCCGGAGTTTCACCGAACAGTATTACCAGTTTTCGGAAGGATTCGCCGAACATCATCGCGACATTGATGATGTCTTGAGAAAGGTTCGTACACCCCACGATATCTCTCTCGCTCTCTTTTTTTCCTGGATTCTGACTCGGTCTACTTCGACAGGCTCTCGACAATCTCTTGATTCAGCAAGTATCTGAAAACATTCAGAGACGGTTGGCAACGATTTCGAACCTTAGTCAACTGGCTCAGATCGTCGTCAACGTCCTCTTCTTCCAAACTGCATGTACAGATCTCGAAACGCTGCTCGTCACTCTCAGGTACCGACTCTTTCCTTTGGCTGAAAACTCAATCGTCGATCTCCTGTTGAGCTTCGTTTTGATGAACAGGGCTACACAAAGAGGTGGAACGATTCATTTGGACTCTCTCACTTCGTTCAATCAAACGCTCTTGCAAACTCAAGATCGAATCATTTCTCAAATCTCACTCAAGATGGACTCGTTCTTCGAAGAAGCTGAATACCCTTGGACGACTCTACAACCTCCACACTCGTCGACTGGAGAAGCGAGTGGATATTTGATGGATTTGATGGATTTCTCAAGTACAGTCATGATGAGCGTTTTGATCCAACTGCCAGAGTTTGCGAAAGATTACGTGTACAAAGGAGCGTTGAAGTACTGTTCAATGGTTCTCAGTGTCAGTTTTCTCTCTCTATACTCTCTTTCTTCGCGTTTTATTCGAATTCGAATTCCGATCCAGAGCTGATTCAAAAGAAAGTTTTTTCTTCTTCTTTTTCTTTTCCAGTCGTATTTGACAGACAAGGAACCTAGGATGATTTCAGATCAAGGATTGATGTACCTCGCAAAAGATGTCAAGTGGTTGATCGAACATGTCAAATCGTTACAAACCGAATCTCTACTCGACGTATTTACAGAATTGGATCAGGTAAGCACAACCCATTCTCTCTCTCTCTCTATCTCTCTTTCGGGGAGATCTAGCCAATCTTTTTTTCTCGAAACCTGCAAATCTTGTTTCGCTAATCAATTGGTGTGGTGGGGGCATATCAAACACAGACTTTGACGTTGTTGACAACTAGTCCAAATCCAACGTCATACCTCGATTCTCAAACTCGAACGAATCAGTACTCGAAAATCAATTCAAAAACGTTGCAAGCGGTTGCGATCAAGCTTGTCACGTTTTACAATTCGACGAATGGACAGAGAGTCGATACGAGGAGGAGAGGTCAAGTCGAGGAACTGTTGAGAGGGATTACAAGATAGACATGTTTTGCATAGAGGGGTTTCATTGCAAGAGATTCTCCTTTCCGTCTCAATCATCTCGAGACAGAATGTTGTGCAAAAGACTCTTGCGCAAGAGAAAATAAAGCTTCCTTGCAAAGATAGTAACGCTTTCCGAAGGTAAAGCAAAAAAGGGTGGTCATATTCTCTAATTCAGAGCATGAGCTTTCTTCAACCCTTCACTAGAATCCACTCTTGCGAACCCACTCGACATCCTCGAGGGTTCTCCATTCAATCTCACGTTTGATCTTGATTTTGCCTTGACCTCCTGCCACTCGAGTACTCCTTCTCACTCCTGCTCCTCTACCTCCACCCTCGGCAACACCATTGACCATCCCATTCTCACCTGGTACGTTTGCGATTCGTTCTCGTTCATCATCGATCGAAGTCAGGTGTCGATACAGGGGCAAGTAATCGATCACGAGTGAAGGATTGGGCAAGATTGGAGCACCGGGATGGTACAAATCTTCTTCTGGGTCGTAGAAGAATTGTGTACTCAACATGGCGAGACGATTGAGATACTCGAGTCTATGGAAACACCGAAATCGGGAAAAAGTCAGCGATATTTCTTTTCGCATCGGAGCAAGGACTCTTCACTTTTTCGCTTCGAGATTTTCATCGACCTGGTCCGAGAATCGTACAGCTCGAGGGTAGATCGTATATGCCAAACGGTTGATCATCGAGGTCATTTCGGGTTCACGGCCCATGAACGGGAGGCGAACCAGATGGCTCGGCTGAGGCTCGAGAATCGGATACCCGAGTTGGTGATCGGACAACGTTGTGAATGGACCAGTATCAAGATCCTGCGAGTATCGATCAATCATCAGTCCAAGAGTCGAGAGACGGTAAGGGGGGCTTAGGTAAGCTTACCTCGATTCTGGTCTCGATCCTTCTCGCGACTTGAGCGTCAGCGAAGGAGAGCGAATCAGAAGCTTTGACCGCTCTTTCGAGCCAATCCGGATCGTCTTCGATGTTGTCGACGACAGATTGCTCGGATTGGAAAAATTCGCTGCCGGTGTCCTGTCCGTCTCCATCAGTGCCGCTTGTTCGAGATACGGTCTCGCGTTGCAGCTCGAATTGCAACTGCATGATTGCTCTCCTGAGATCTTTTGAAGCTGGAGCTGCCGAGCTGAAGGGGTGAGGCAATGGCCGTTCACGAGCATTGCGACACAACCATGCTGGATTCGGAGTCGAGAGCGTCCTTTCGTCGTACAGCTCTTGCAGCGACTGTTCCGACAGAATATGTCCTTCTGCCCGTGCGACGAGCCGGAGATAAGGTACTGCGATGGAAGTTTCGGGACTGGCAAACTCGAGGCCTTGAAGAGGTTCACGTGGATCCGCGCCCACAAGGTGAATCTTTTGTAGTCCAAGCTGGTCGATCGGAATGAGGTTCGAGTCTGTGAAATGACTTTGGGTGTTCAGCGATTGAAATCACAACGATGCAGAGGACGAGCGAGCGAACCGGTGCAAGTCAGAATAATCGGTCGACGAGATTCGGCAGCAAGCGCTCGGATGCCTGCAGAAAGCTGGTCAGTTGCGGATAACCTACATGCTCTGGTATGAAAGTTGAGACAAACCAGTCCAGAAATCCTCCTCGCCCGAAAATAATACATCCGCCTCTTCGACCAAGATCAGAGATTGTGCAGGTCCTCCCAACTTAGCCTCCCCTATTCCTTCGTTCATGGTGGCACTTGCACCTGCTTTCGAGATGTTCGGTTTGAAGCCGGCGAAAAAGTCTTTTACGTTCGGCTTCTTTGGCGATGCTCGAACAATGTGGTTCCTTCCAACATCGCCAACTTCGGATTCGAGATCCTTCGCTCTTCTCTTCCCCATTCCAGCGTTCACTTCAAAGATCTCGTACCCCAGCTCTTGCGCAACGGCGTAAACTGCGACCGTCTTGCCAGAACCGCTTGGTCCGCTTAACAGAATGAGATTCGTCAAGCGACGAAATGCTGACGAAGACGATGACGCGTGACCAGTAGCAGTCATCAACGGTATGTCGTCGTCGAGGAGGTCAAACGCCGACGAATCGAGCAGGATGCCGTCCTCCTCGTCCTCTGAACTGCCAGCGACGAAATCGTCTAGACCGTCTCGCCGACGCTTCTTCTTCTTTTTGTCGATACCGCGATTGATAGGTCTCCGACGTTTCTTTGCATGTTGATCTGACAGAAAGTAAAACGACCGTTAGCGCAATCCGGCTACGTCTTTGAACCAAGCAAAATACGAACCAGCGATGCCCTCTGCTACCTTGAGCTCCGTCATCCATTCCTTGAGCAGCATCGCGCTCGTACGGCTGACTTGACCGAGGATTTCCTCAGCTTTCTTCGGCCCGTACTTGCTCGTCCACATTTCGCTCTCCACTGTGCGGTCCGCGGCGTGCTCGAGCTTGTCTCGGATCGAGGCCGCAATTCTGTCCAGGAGCGGATGTGAGGGATATGTCGGAAGGGCTTTCGATGTTGATGCGCGAGGAAGCGAATGCGCTTCGTGCGGTCCAGAGGCTGACGACTCGTTTTGGACAGATCTCGCGAAGCGCTGAAAGAATCCTTCCTCTTCCTCTTGATCGCGATCGACTTGCTTTTCTTTGCCTTTGTCGTTTGCGAGCAGCCGAGCGGGGTATCGGGGACGATGTTTCGCACCAAGCTCGGCCGCAACGGGATCTGGCACGAAGAAACCGTGCTCTTCTGCTGTTGGCCACCTGGGCTCGATTCCTTCCCTCGCCTTACGACGTTCACGGTCCTGACGATATACTTGGGAGAGTGGTGCGAAGGAGGAAGAGGAGGAGGAAATCGAGGGAATGAATCGGGTACTCGGGCGGACGGGCGAGTTGGTAAGGTCGATACTTTCTGTCGGTTTGAGCGCCTTCTTGGCTTTTCTGGAATCGTTCCCGCCTGTTGTACTCTTCTTGCCCTTCTTGGGCTTCCGAGGCGACCCACCTGTAACTACGATGACATCGTTGTCATCGTCGTCCGAGTCGAGGACTACCGTCCTTGGCAGTCCCTTGCGCTTACTGCTTGTCTTGACTGGCTTCTGTCCCCTTGCTCGTTTGCGCGGCTGCTCTGACATCGATCCAGTGCCTGCTGGAGCATCATCATCCGAAGAACCCAGGACAATGCCCGCTCCTTCTTGCGACAGCATCGGCGTAGCAGGACGCGTAGATGACGATCCTTGTGATGTCGAGGGATCTTGAGAGGCTTCCAGTCGATCTTGTGACGTGTTGTCGGCTGGGTTCAGTGAAGAGGGGCTCGACTCGGTTGCTTCATCTGGTCTTGGGACCGGTCTCGTTTTGGGCTGGAAGATCGAGAACACCTTTTTTGGAGGTGCCTCCGCCATGAGGTCGAGGCCGAGGGCTGAACAAGGTCAGACGCGTCGACTAAAGCGATGCGCGATGCGCGCGCGCGCGTCTCAGATGTGCTTCAATTTCGGCTCTTTCAAAGGCTTCTGACAAGCGGGAACTGTGCAGTATGAGCACTGTGTCAGACGCGTCAAGATAGAGCCTTCGGACGAGCCGTATCTCATTGCAGCTCGAGCGAGCCGCGCTCATGCTCCCTGCATTTAGCTACTCGCTCGCTCGCGCTCTGTACAATCGTACGGGCAGCTGAACTTTGGACACGCTCATGGTGGCGTTGATATGAAACATTTAGCAGGCCGGGGCCCGGAAGCTACTAACACCGAGAATTGGTGAGGGTTCGAGCACCCGCGACGTTCCGCGGACGTCGGGCATGCGATTCAAGAGGTCCGTCCTTCGTCGCTCTCTCTTTTCTTCCTATCGCACTCTTTGGCTCTCGAGCGATGACCAGCCTATCCGATGACGAAATCAGGCCAAGGTCTAGGACGAATGAGAGGCAACCTCGGGTGTTCGTCGATCCGGAAACTGTGCAAAACAGTCTGTAGTCCATGCTTTTCAATGCGTGCAAAGGTTGGGGATCGGCTGACACGACTGTGTTGCCCAGTCATAGACTGGCAGTCTAAAGCGGCAGAGAAGAGTTGTATTTGCCAAGACATGTCGCCGCATGAAACGGTAGAACGCATCGCTCGTAGCGCCGAAACTTTCCTCAAGAGCAAGAGCAACCGGAACGTATATCCGTACTGGCAAATGTGTTTCCTCTTTCAGCTCATCCCTGTGAAAGACTTTCAGACGTCCAAGTCGCACGACGGATTCACGTCGCACTTCAAGGGTAGCAGCAGGTCCAGTAAGTCCTACTCACAAATCGCGGCAGTCATCTAATTGAGCCCGGGTCTAACCGAGCTGAACTGGTCCCGCTAGACCATCTCATGGATAAATCGACCGGAATCTCGTGGGTTTCCGCTGGCCATTTCCGCTTCACCCGAGTCACAGAAAGGGAAGAACCGTTCCAAGAGGATTTGTCCCGTCAAACCTCGTTGCGCGAAACAAGTGGATCACCATCCCGTCGTTTCAGCACTGCTTCCAATCGGCCGTCTGAGCTCTTCCTTGGAATGACGAAGATGCCTGCGGTGGGTATCCCGATACAGTCCGAAAACACGGTCGAGACCACGCACGATGGTTTGTCCGTTTTTCTAGACTCGTAGCGGCACAGAAGCTGACCATATCGACATGCAAAATACCGCAGGAAAGGTTTTCCTCGAGCATTGGAAAGTCCAGCACGTGTCAAAGCAAGAACTGCCACAGGAGCTTATCGAGCAGACCCATGGTCGAGATCCGATCGACTTCAACAGTATTTACACTGTGCAGTGGCTCATTCGCAAAGCTGTAAGAGGCCACACTGCCAAGGAGGTCGAATTTCTGCAGTATGACCGCGAGAAAGCCCGATACCAGCCAAATACTGTCGGAAAGACCGCCAATACCGGATGGAGCGAGCTCGCCTTCGTTGTGATTTTTTCACGCGAGCTATGAAGCGTTCCACTATACATACCACTGGATTCATTCCCTACTTCTGGTTGCAGTCATTACAGTCACTTGAGAGAGTCTTTTGTGGCGAGTGAAACGTGTGATCGGTCTGTGAGCTAGACTTGAAGTTTTCAGAATCATGTGCGAGATTCGGAGCAAGCGAACTTCGCCCATATGGCCAGATGGCGCGACGAATCCAGTGAAAGCATCAGACATGTCAGTTCCAGTAGGTCCTGCACACGGTGACCGCCGCTCGTGCAGAAGAAGCACTTGAGCTTGGGATCTGAGCGACTCAAAATGATCCCGCTAAGACTTGCCCTGCCAGCCAATTTCCGAGGTCTCCGCGGGTCATTTACGACTGAGAGTCATCATCGTATGTCGAGCGAACGATTCATGCTCGGTCAAGCGCTTCCGGTCTGGAGTCGGGAATAGCGGCTCGAAGGATATCGCGCCTCTTAGTTGGTCCTGTAGTTTGGATTACCGTTGCAACGACATTGGAAATGATACCGAGAAAGCCATGATAGTACTACAATACGAACTGCTTCGCCCACCAGTCGATCACCTTGACGCCGATACGATGTTGTTCAAACTCTGGAGACCTCCGCACGATCGCACCGTGCGAATTTCTCGACTTGGGTAGATATACAAAGTGTTTGCGAAGTCGAGGCAATGCATTGAGGTGATGAAGTTGGAACAGCTGGGATGGGGTAAAGATCGGGTCTGTCGAATGCTTGCGAGCTTCGGGATGGTGCTCCTGCGAGAGCGAATCCTCGGCCAGAGGAGACGGAGGAAGGTCGTGTGGAGGGGATCCACCTCGGAGCAAAGCTGGTGTCGATGAGCCCGAAGTGAGGGGAGTCGACTCGAGCGTCGAACCATAGTTGTTGCGCTCGAACCTGGTCGACTGCGTTTCGGCATCACCGTCACCGGTGCCGGTTTCTGCTGCTTCATCGCCAGAAAGATCTTCGGCGTAGTCGGGATTGTCTGTGCCGACTTGTTCGGTGATTTCCTGGAGCCTGACCCCAACCCGCTCGAGCATACCCTCACGCCCGCGCTCGCCAGCCGTCAACCGTCGCAATTCTCGGATTCTTCGCCGCGAGCTTCGGCCCTGAACGAGGAATCGGCCGATAAGGATCATTGTCCACAGTGGCAGAGCGACGGGGAGCACTGCAATGACTAGGATCGAGACTGGGCGCGAGAAGGGGTACGTTGATGGCCGCAGGAGGAGCGGTAATCGCAAGTTGAAACGCCGTTTGCGGGAGACTTTTGGGCTAGCAGTCGGAGCGATAACCCGGTATGAGGACACGATCGGTACATCCTCGTGGAGCGTAAGCTCGAGACCTCCGTCAATCAGATCCAGGTCGGGGTCGTCCGGGTCGTCTCCTCGAGTTTCTGCCACTTTCCTGGCCTTCGCTCGAGCGAGGGCAAACTGAGAAGCGCATCCAAGTGGCTCAGCTGGCGGTCAAAGTGACAGCGGAACTGAAGCAGCTTACAGGATCGTGCAGCTCGAACGCGCCCGTCGGAAACGGCACAGTACGATCATTGACAGTGTTGGCAAAGACTTCGACTCGCTCAAATTTGGTAAGCGCTCGATAGAAGCAGAACTGAGGATCTGCGAGGATCTTGAGCAACGGTTCCGCCTTTTCCCGTTTGCGCGAGCTGAAGAAGCTTGAAGTCGACGATTTCGTCGGGGCGGGCTTGGAGTAGTCTGGTGAAGAAGGATTGAAGCGGGAAGGCAGGAATCGATCGTGCTCGTACAGCTGCGAGCCAGTTCGAGAGAGGAGACCTATTTTTCAACCGGAACGCGCACAGTCCAGTCAGAACAAGACCGCCTCTATGCAAAGAAGAAGTCCGTACGAGCGCCGAGAAAGCGGAAAACGCCAGACCAGAAAGTCCCATACGGTGGAATGCCGATCGCAGGGGAAGCGAACGTCGCAAAGTTCATTGGCTTCACCGAGTCGAAAAAGCTGGGAGACCGCGAATCGAGCAAGCCCAGCACGTAACGAGCGACGAGTCCACCAAGCGAGTACCTGGAACAACCTCGAACAATGTTCAGCCGTGCGCACGATCGCGAGGAAACGATTGCGTAACGTCGGTGCTCACCCGACAATCGAAAATCTCTCGACTCTGCCGCCTTCCGTCTCGATTCGTCGCATCTCATCGTCAATCTCGCTCAGAACCCTCTCAGCACACAGGTCGATTCCGTCGTACGTCGCGGTGAACTCGTTCAGTTTCGCGTTGAGGACGCTGAGCTGCACGCCATCGGCGTCTCTACCGTCCTTCTTGGGTCCGGCATGCTTGAGCGCTGATTCGCCGATGTAGCGGACGTGCGATGGCGAGCCCCAGAGACCGTGCAGAACGACAAGGAGATGATGCGGTGCAGGTCGTTTCGTCATCGAGGCTGTCGTAAGCCGATTCGGAATTCTGATCCAGGTGAATGAAGGAGGAAGAAGTAGAGAGCGTCGAGAGATGGACGGATGCCAGAGGATGACGAAGCCGCTCTGAATTGCAAGGTCCGGCTGCCGAAATCGAGAGCCCGATGCCGGCGACAGATGCCGCCGCGGAGATTATTCGGAGATCAACCTGAGGGGAGGCTTTGTCGGGGAACGCGAAAAAAGATCTTTGGCAACGAGCACATCTCCCGCGACGACCTCACGCGCAGCGCACGCGAGACAAGGGCAGCCATGAGTCTCGTCAACAGCACGATCGACGACTATGTGCTCGCGTCGTTCCCGCTGCCTTCGACGTCGAGTGCCTCGACTTCTCGATCAACTTTCGTTACTCCGCCGCCAGCAACCTCGGTGCAGTACCCGAGCGCTCCCAAGCAAGACGGCAGGCTTGTCGTAGCCACACCAGGCGTCGGCGTGTCAGTGTACGATGTCAGTTGCGCAGAACGCTTCCTCTCTTTCCCTTCGCACCCTCGCAACTCGTTCTCGCTGACAGATTGCCTTTATCGTAGCTTGCGGATCAAACACCGCTCTCTTCGATCACAGTCGGACCATCTTTCGCCCCTTCAACGTCGGCCGTGGCACGTTCAGTGCCGCTGACCAGTTCAGAGTCAGTTCGCGTCAAGAGCACGAGACAGACTTGGGTTGGCGTCAGAACCGACGATGGCAAAGGCGAGATCTGGTGCTGGCAGGAGGAGGAACGCAAAGACGGAAGTTCCGAAGGAGAGGCGGGCAAAGCAGTTTGGCCTGTCAGTCCATATGTTGCTTTCGTCCCCAAGGAGCAGAAGCTGATGAGCTCTTCGTGCGCAGATCTCGGAGCCTCTCGCCGCGCTCGCGGTCCCGAAGACCCTTCCAGCGCACCTCGTCTTTCTGTCCAAGTCTGGCTCTTTCGCCCTTGCGCCTTCGAACGACCTCACCTCACTCGTCTCCCTTCCTTACGTCTCTGCCGAGAGTGGCTCGGATGTGCAGCCAGTGCCATCTTCGCAAACAATGCGTCTTATCCCGGTGTCTGCCTCGTCAGCGCCCGCCTTCCTTCCGCCCGCCCTTGTCGCTTTGCTTCCTGCCTCTAGCTCACCTTCCCAAGCACACATCGCTCTTATCGTCCGCACTCTTCCTTCTTCCTCCCCAACATCCGTTCAAGATGCGCCTTCGCTCGCCCAAGTCGGCAAGAAGAAGTTCAAAAAGACGCCGCGACCCTCAGCAACTGCTGTAATCGAGGCAGCAGATGCCACTGCGACTAGCGAACGGATCAAGAACGAACTCGAGATTGTGTTGCTGGATCCTGCACTCACGACCGAGGAGGGTGAGACCAAGGCAGGTGTCGTCAGCCTCGGCAAGGTCGAGATCGAGGCAGACAAGGTCGTCGTGAGCGATGACGGCTATGTAACCGCACTCAGTGGGTCATTTTCCGCACATTTACCATCTCTAAAGGCGGCCTGCTGAAGATCTACCGTTCTGTAGCGGGTACTGGCTCGTTGTCGTCTTCTCGTCTCGCTGTCAAATCTGCCGCCTACGAGTCTTATGCTAGCGTCTTCTTCCCTGCCCCATCTGTCGAACCTACGACACCTTCTCTGACCCTCTCACCCGTCAAATCGCTTGCACTTGCCCCGACCGCACTCGTACCAGGACAAGCTGCTCTTCTCGCACTCCATTCATCTTTCGTGCTTCTTGCCGCTCCTCGCGCGTCCAAGGAGAACAGTACGCCAGTCGTTTCTCTGACTTACTGGGACGCGCGATTTGGAGCCGTGATCGCATCGTCGGAGCTGAGCGTCCCTTCAGCCGTGGCGACATCGGTCGCTACCCTGTCTCTGTCCGCCTGCCTCCCGACTCGCAACACCGCCATCTTGACCCTCGCGCCTTCCTCGTCTTCGACAATCACATCTTCGTCTCGCATCGCCCTCTTCTGCCTCCCTCTCTCTCCTCCATTGCCCTCCGCATCCGTCCTAGCAGCTATCGTCGGCCGACAACGACTCACATCTCAATACCTCGCCCAAACAGACTCGAGCGATTCAGTAGTCGCGAAAGCGAAGAAGGCTGAACCGGCCCTCTCGGCGACCGATTCGCTTCCGGCGCAGGCCTTGGAAGCTGCTCAAGCGAGTCGAGCCGCGCGTGAGAGCTTGCTCGAAGCTCTCGAAAAGGTCCTTGCGCCGCTAAAGAATCAGCAGAACGTGAAGGAGGCCGACAAGGCGGTGCACAAGGCAGAGAAGGAATGGAACTCGTTCCTCGAAACAGAGCGTAAGCGATCCTGGGAGGCCGAACGACCAAAATTGGCTAAGCGGAAGAAGGACGCTGCCGCGGCCCAGATTGAAGAGATCAAGCTGCGCTGGAGTGAAGGTCAGGGTCGCAATGGGCGGTTCAAGCGCGTCAAAAGGGTTGTCGAGCGAGCGATCGTAGAAGGTGGCGCCAGCGTTGACGTTGATGCTTCGGCCGGCAAGGCGACATGGAAAGCGGTGCTCAAGGAAGACATTGAAGGTGTCGATTCCGCGGACAAGCAGAAGTACATTGAGGAGCGGAATAATGTCGAATCGGAAGTTGCGCGAGTGCGGAAAGCTGGAGACGCTCCGATCGAAGAATCGCAAAGACCAGAGGTGAGCTGTCCATCCCTGATCGTACCCGCTCTTTCAATGCTGAACCGCTTATCTCGCTCCTCCTTGGCAGCCAACGTTCCCTTCAGCCTTTGTTACCGCCGTCCTCCGCCTAGCTTTCCCTACACCGCTCGACACACCGTCAACTGAGCTCGCCGCGGGGTCTTCCGCCTCTACTACAACGCAGTCGAGCTACCGCCATCCCTCAGCAATCATTTCATACCTCATCAAGCGTGATCTCGTTGGCGAGAATCAGATCGAGGGAGGGTTGACCCGTTACCTTGCTCGCGCTGGAGACTGGGTGAGTTTCCTCTAGCTTCCCCGAGTAACCATTGTGAGGCTGACTTTGTAGCTCCAGACCAACATCGTCCTTGCTCTCGCTCACGTGTCCGACATTCCCGAATCTACCGCCACTTCTCTCCTGCTCTCGGTCGCCCGCGCGCAAACGTCCTCGCCTGGCGCGAATGACTCGATGGATGTCGACTCTGTCGCCAGCCCCGTGCCTGCTCTCTCCACTTTCTTGTCCGCCTTCCTGCGACAGCCGTACACTCCCGCGACTCTGCGTCAAGCCCTTCAGAAGCAAATCACTGCAACCGAGGCGCTGCCAATCCTCGCCATCTGTGACGAATGGCTTGCGTGGTGGCTCAAGAATGGAACGTCTGTCGAAGAGGTGTATCCTTCATCGCCCGAAGCGATCGAGGACAAGACGAGTCTCGTCCTTGTCGATCCGTTCGCATCACGAGTATCGGGTGACGAGGTTCCTCCGTCGGCGGACCAAATCGTGCCGCTCGTGCAAGCTCTGCTCGACGCTCACTTTGTCACGCTGCTGCTTCAACGTCAATCGCACAAACTCCTTCGACGCCTCACCTCGCGAGTCGCTTCGCACACCGCTCAACTGAACGACCTCTCAACGCTCCTCGGAGCTCTGTCTGTGTTCTCCCGCAAGAATCAAGAACTCGTTCAAGCCGAGGAAGCGGCGAAACGTCAAGCCGAAGCCAAGAGGAATGGAGTGCGCGAAGTGAAGAAGTTTGGAGAGAGTATGGAGAAACGGGCCAAGGCTCAAGAGAAGCACCAGGAAGTTGGAGCGTACCAGGTCGAAGAGTTTTACCTGTGATTAGAATTACGCATTGCATCGAGATCACCATCACACGGCGATCAGTGGATCGAACATATCAAGAGAGAGTTGAGAAATTGTTCAGTCTTTGGGCAAGTCTTGCTCTAGCCCGCAACAAATGACAATCGGCTAAAGAGCCGAGTGGACCAGTGCTGTCTGGCTCCTGCCCAGAGAAGAGAGAAACGTGAGAATGTCAATCCATGGCCAAGGCAGCGCTGCGCGCGCGCGCGATTCTCCGACTTGTCTCCAAACCTCGAGCGATGGCAAAAGCAAAGTCTAGGTCCGCTTCCAGGCTTCAGACTAGACTCTAGATCCGTGACTGACTCTCGCTGAGTTCTCCAGATTGGTCGTGGTGCGACTGCTCTCAACGTGAGGATTCCCTCGTCTTGATCTTGAATCCGCTCTACCTGTCGTCACGGCTTCTCCTGACCCTTGGTACTGATTTCGAATGTCTCTGTACGCCTGTACTTTGTGCTCTACAGGGTTGGAACGGGTTTCTCGTACATCGCTCGCCGACCAAGAACCGCAGAGAAGAAGTTGGCGTTCATGAAGGTACGCCTCTCTCCTCCCCTCTGTATCCCTGAGCGAGTAGCTGACGTGCCTTGAACTGATGACCGACTATTTCCTTGCTACGTCGAGCAGTTTGATCCGAAAGGTCAGCATAATTCAATCTCCTCAGCCTCGATTAGTACCTACTGGGTCTGACTCTGCGTTCTACTGTACTCCTCAGCTGGTCGACATGTGTTGTTCCAAGAGGCGAAATTGAAGGGTGGATCCTGATTCCTGACGAGAGTAACAGCGACAAGTGGGCCATTTGCAAATGAACCCCGCCTTTGTATTCCTTTTCTCTCTGTGTGCCCCTAAACTCGTACGACGGGTTCTTCTGTACCTTGACAAGATGAGAGGATGTATGCTGGCGATCTCTCTTCAAGGAGTCGGCCATTGTGGCCAAGTTCGCTCGCTTCGAAGGACAGTCTCGCGAACGAGCGAACCGCTTACATATCTTGAACAGAGCGGGACTCGCAGGAGGAAACAACAGTATTGCAAACAAAGTGAGAAGGAAAGGATTTGCGACAGACTTATTGGTAATCTTGCGCGACGACCCGACTGATGATGAGGTTTTGAATCTGTTGGGAGAAATAATGCGTCAGCAGGAGCAATGGCAAAACTCGCGAAGCTGAGAGGTCAATCAGCCCTGACCTGGGTGGTTCCCTCGTAGATTTGGAAGATCCTCGAATCCCTGGTTCAAACGACATGCAAGAAACTTTCAGCGACTGCTCAAGGCGAGAATGATCACAGAGCTGGCGCACCTGAGAAGCTTAGACGCTCCATACTCTTCGTTGTAGCCAGCACCTCCGTGAATCTGCACGCACTTGTCCGCGTTGGCGCAAGCGACCTGCGAGGCGTGAGCCTTTGCAACCGAAGCATAGTACGTCGTGCGGGGAGAGCCAGAATCCTTCGCGAGCGCTGTGATGATAATTATGGATCAGCATGTCACGTTCAGTGACTGTCAATCCGGAAGGAAGATGCGTACCAGCTCGCCAGACCGCCATTCTGAACAGCAAGCAAGAATGTCAATGAAGAGTCGATTCTCGGCGGGCTGCGTTGCGCAGGAAAGCTGCGTACCGAGAAGTTTCGGCACCGATCGCCATTTCGGCGAGCATAGTACCCACCGCCTGGTGCTGGATGATCGGCACTCCGAATGTCTTGCGGTCGTGAGCGTATTTTGTCGCTTCGACCAAGGCACGCTGTGCGAGTCCGACCGCTCCGGACGCTACCAATGGACGGGTGATGTCGAACGCTCCCATCGCGATCTGTCGAAAATGCGATCTACATCAGTTGAGAACGAAAAATCCGGAGCTAGGACCCCCGCTCCATACCTTGAAACCGTCTCCGGGTTTGCCAAGGACGTTCTCCTTCGGGATGACGACGTTCTCTACGGAGGCGTGGTAGAGAGTCAGAATATGGCCTGGACCAATGTAGCCAAGCAGGGGATCGTACCAAAATTGATGATTCGAGTGTCGGAACATCGCTGTCCCATGTTGATGAGCTTCTTTTCGATCCTATGCGATGGAGCATATCAGTCGGTCGGCATGCAATCGAAAGCCCAGGGTTGAAGGGCTGGCGTACGTGATACCAGGCGTGTTACGATCAAGAATGAAACCAGTTAGCGACCTGTGAGGTTTCGCGTCGAATTCGGTCTTGGCGAGGACAAAGTACCACTATCGGTTCAGCGACCCAACAGGTTAGTTTCTGCTCAGCTGGCTCGAGCGGACGATCAAGAACATACGTCGGCAACCCTGCGGGACATGCATGATCAGCAAAGAGCTGGATAATGCTGCTCGAGCAAGGAGAAGCTTACCCGCCATTGGTAATCCAGCATTTTGTTCCATTCAAGACATACTTGTCGCCTTCGAGTACAGCTTTCGTCTGAATGTTGACGACATCACTGCCCGCTCCGGGCTCCGACACACCTGTGGTCCAATGTCTCAATCAGAATTGGCGCCGATCATGGTAATGATGCGCAGCGAGAATTGACTCGCCATAAGCACACATGAGCGGTTCTTCGGTGAGCCTGCCGAGGTACTTGCGCTTCTGTTCTTCGGTTCCTGCGAGAATGATCGGCGCCGATGCGAGACCGTTCGCTTCAATGGCGGTTTGAATTCCCGTGCACCCGTACGCGAGTTCTTCAGAGACGAGTGACGATGAAAAGACGGAGAGACCTGCTCCGCCGTACGCCTCGGGTACATGCACGTTGACGAGACCTTCAGCATGCGCCTTTTTGATAACCTCGAACGGGTACTGGCGACAGAAAAGGAGCTCGGTCAATCTCTTGTCCAAGGTCGGGCATGAGCTCGAGTCTGCGGAAAAGTCCTCACCTTCATGGTGAGGTCGTGCTCGGCTGCGACCGGAATAATCTCGTTCGCCTGTCCGGATAGAGGCTGTCAATCGGTTGTCCGGTTCTGGTACGACAAAGTCTGACTAACGGTGAACTGCCTTGCAAGTTCCCGGATCCCGTTCTGCTCGTCCGTGAGCTCGAAGGTGGGTCCTCCCATAAACTCTGCCTCGCTCGCATACGAGCGAGTAGCAGCCGGAAGGGTGCGGGGAGTCAAGCGCCTCAAGGAAGCGCGAGCGGCAGAAGCGGTGGCGGTGAGCATGTCGGATCGGCAAGTAGAGTGGGGGTCGAACGCGTAGGTCGAGTGTAGGCTGAGCTGTCAAGTGTGCGACTAGCGAAGGTGGGCGAGCTACTGGAGCAAACAGGGAAGCGTGAGATCGGGCTCTGCTCTAGTGCGTAGGCTGAGGGGCGAAGTTGCTGTTGAAATCGGGTCCGCAGGCGAGTCGAAGTGCCGGATCGGTCACGAACTTGTCAGCCGCTTGCTCTCGAATCCTGCGTTAGAGTGACGCAAGCCAGTGGCACACTCACGCGTCAGAAGATGCGCGTCAAAAGTAAGACGCAGTCGTGGTGAGAGGGGGGAACGGAGAAGGCCGCACGCTAACTTTAGTTGCCGGGTGTTCAGAATATTTCCGAGTCTTGACATCGACGATGCACAGGTGCCAATCATAGAACTGCAGATAAATGCGGGAGATGAGAGAGCCCGTCCAACCCCGTCTTAAGAGTTCCGCGGATATAAGCGGACTTACTCTCATCTTGCAGTAACAAGTAGTTCTTTTCCAAGGAGAGCTCTCGTGAGATAGAGACGCTGGTATTTGCACTTTGGAGATAGACGAGCGACACTGGTGATCGCGCCGATTACCGATCGACGTCCCGGTCTCGCTCGTCCCTGTCCCCAAATCACTCGGCACTCGGCACTCGACTGGCAGCGAGAAGGGTTCATGAGCGGTCGTGGCAACCAGCATCGGCAACAGGCCTTCGAAGAGCTGTTCAGGAGACCAGCGCCGGCGTCTCGTCCGACACAACACCCTCCACCGCAGCCGCAACCTCAGCAGCAGTACTACTCGTACCCCGGCGCGTCGGCGTACCCGGACTATCCGCCCACTGCGAACCAGCATGCGGGCGCGTACAACCAGTTCGGCCTCATGAGCCAAGGCTCAGGTGGTTCGAGTGGAGGAGCAGCAACAGCCGCAGGAGGTGCCAAACACGCCGCCCACCTCCAAGGGTACCATCCGCCACCATCCAGGACCACGAATGGAGCTGCGACGCACCGTACCGCGAGCGCCGACCACCGCACGAGCTACTTCGACTCACCCGCCGCTGCCGCCTATTCAAATCAGTACGCGGCCGGCCCGCCTTCGCACGCAGTGCATGACCCTCAGCAGTACCATCAGACGCAGCAGAGAAGCTATCAACCTGCGCATTACCAACAGCAGTACCAGCAGCAGCAGCAACAGCAGCAGCAACAAATGTACCACGCTCCTCAAGCCTACTACGCTGGAACGGCCTCGGACGCCGCGCCTCACGACTATCACAATCTCGAATCGTCGACGCCCGTGCCTCCTTCGGGCGCAGCGAGATATGCGTCGCCTCGAAGCCAGTATGCGCCGACCATGTCCTCGGGCCCGGCGAGCGCTTCTACCTCGACCTCGCTCTTCTCGCGCCAGTCGACGTCATCGGTCTCGTCTTTGCCCTACTCGTACCCCGAGTCGAGCTCGAGTGGCGTCGAGACGTCCGGTCGATCCCGCTCGCCGCCTCCACCGTCCCCAGCAAACTCGGTCGCGCCGCTTCCGGCCGTTCCTGGGTACGGGCCGCCCCGGCTACCGGACATCCCACAAGGCTCGGACGATTTCTTCACGAACCAGAACGACGCGCTGTGGCAGTCGCAGAGTCTTGGGCACAGAGGGTCTGGCGGACCCCAAAGCGGAGAGATGACGCCGACCCCGACGTCGTCGTTTTCGAGGAAAAGCAGCACGCCGGCAACAGGATACGTTGCAGACGAAGGAGATTCGATACACAGTAAGTCACGCGAGTTCTTCCTTCGTGCGTTCGACAAAGCCGTACAGCTTACACCCGAGCTCGTGCAGGCTATGAAACCTCGTTCCAGAACTCGCTTTACGACCGGTCGCGACGGAGCTCTACCGACAGTGACCGACGGTCCTTGTACCAGCCACAGCTGCAACAGACGCTCATGCCGATCAATCCTTCGGTCAATTCCTTGCCGTATCCTTACGGGTCTGGCAATCCATTCGCGACTTCGAACCCAGCTCTGCAGTCTCGACGGTCATCGGAATCTATGCGGGTTCTGTCTAATCAACCACGAGCCCTCACCTCTTCGATCTCTTCCCTCGGGCACGACACTCGGGCTCTGTCCTTCTCGTCTGTCGATCGCCCAGACATGAAACGTTCCGTAGACTCGGCAGCGACAATTTCTGGTTATCCAAGTGCCCGACCACCCTCCCACGGCTCCACTGGCGCGGTCTCCATGACGGGACAACCCGGCGTCAACAGCGCAGCCCCGCGCCGGAACCCTGTCGTATATCCAGCCTTGCTCTCGCGAGTCGCAGAAGCATTTAAGGAACGAATCATCTGCTCGGAACGAATCAAGGACGGTCTCGTGTATTCGGACGCGTTTGATGGTCGAGACGCTGTCGACAAGATTGCCTACATCATCAAAACTTCCGACCGCAACCTCGCCCTCCTGCTCGGACGGGCGCTCGATGCGCAGAAGTTCTTCCACGATGTCACGTATGACCACCGGTTACGTGACTCGCCTGTCGAGATCTACCGATTCAAAGAACGCTTGTCGGGCCCGTTCCTAAGTTCAGACGATCTCGCCGTTCCAGAAGAGCATCAGCAAGTCGCTCAGCATCCTCACGCCCCGGGCTCTGCAGCTGCTCGTGCGCAGGCAGTGGGAGAAGCGCAAGGGATGCCTCACGGCTACCCTGCGTCCAACCAATACCATGCCCCGTACCCTCATTCGCAACCTCGACCGAGATCGACGGCCGAAACGCTGGGATCTGTTGATGATTCGCCTCTGCCATCCGGAGTCTTTACTCTCTTGACCGACTGTTATTCGCCCACTTGCACGCGAGATCGCCTGTGTTACTCGATCGCTTGCCCCCGCAGACTCGAGCAACAGGCGAGGCTCAACCTCAAACGAGAAGGACTCAGCGGCGGTTTGGAAGGGGTCGGGGGGCTCAAGAGAAGCGATTCAGTCGTCAGTCTTGGAGACTTGCGCGTGAGTATCGGATCTCTTCTAGCCTTTGTTTTCAAACCAAAGCTCATTGGTCCATTTGGCAACACTCATACAGGAACCTGGAATGCTTTGGGTGCACTCGGTACCGCAAGATGTCCTTGACTCGACATCCGACTCTGAGAAGAAACGGCAAGAAGCGATCAACGAGGTGTTTTACACGGAACGTGACTTTGTCCGCGATCTCGAGTACCTCCGAGATGTTAGTATTCGCCCACTTTCCCAAGTAGCTCCGGGGAAAAACGTGACATGGCTGACTCTATCCCTATCCTCGTGCGATCCATAGTTCTGGATCAAACCACTTCGTAGCCAGAACATCATCCCTGAAGCGCGTCGAGAAGACTTTGTTACTCAGGTCTTCTGGAACGTTCTCGAGATCTACGCGGTCAATGTACGACTGGCCGACCTACTCAACAAGCGTCAAAAGCAGAATCACGTGGTCGGTCACATTGGCGACATTTTCCTCGACTTGGTGCCCCACTTTGCACCGTTTGTGAAATACGGAGCGCACCAGCTGTACGGAAAGTACGAGTTTGAGAAAGAAAAGGGGAGCAACCCAGCGTTTGCCAAGTTTGTCGAGGTGGGTATTCTCGCTGCTCTTGTTGCGGCGTGTGAATGCTGACGTTCTGATTATACGCTGCACACTCATAGGAAACGGAACGATTGCCGGAATCGCGCAAGCTTGAGCTTAATGCCTATCTGACGAAACCGACTACGCGTCTCGCTCGATACCCTCTCCTGCTCGAGGCATGTCACAAAAACACGCAGGACGACAATCCCGACAAGCTCGCGTTGCCGAAAGTGATCAAACTCGTGCGCGAGTTCCTCGGCAAAGTCAACATCGAGAGCGGCAAGAGCGAGAACCGGTTCAACCTCGCGCAGCTCGATCAGCAATTGGTATTCAAGAACGGCGAGGCGGTGGTTAGTCACCTCCTCCGACTACTGACCTTTCCAAGCGCCTTGCTAAACTGATCTGGAGCATTGGCGACTCTCTACAGGACCTGCGGTTACGTGACGAGGAGCGTGAACTTATTTTCAAGGGTCCGCTCAAGAAGCGAGGCGGCACGCAAAGCGAAAGTGCCGAGTTGCAAGTGTTCCTGTTCGACCATGCGATCCTCATGGTCAAGCAGAAGAGCAAGAACGAGCAATACAAAGTGTATCGCAAAGTAAGCCGCGATCCTATTCGAGCACTAGTGACAGTATGTTGACGCGTGGTCCATGGCAGCCTATCCCGCTCGAGCTCCTCGTCGTTGCAGCGATTGATGATGCCGCCACCGCTCGGTCGGGTGTCGTTCGGCCCAAGTCCCTCATGGCGCGTGGGTCGTCGTCAAGCAAATCGACGTCGTCAGCTACAGCAAAGGACCCGCCGCCAGGAGTTGACAAGAACAGCAAACAGGGTTTCGCGATCACGTTCATTCACCTCGGACGGAGAGGGTACCAAATCACGCTGTGGGCGTCGACGTGGACGGCGAGGAAGAAGTGGCTCGAGAAGATCGAAGAACGACAGAACGAGTTGCGCGAGAGGAGTCTTGTTTTCGAGACCGTACCGCTCAGCGCCGGCTACTTTGTCGGCACGAATCGACTCACCTGCGCTGCTCCCTTCGGTGAGGCGAGAATCAGATCTACCTTCTGATCGAACGCTCTGGCTGATATTCGTCGGACTGTTTAGACAACGGCAACCGAATGGTGTATGGAACTGAAAACGGCGTCTACCTCGCCGACTTGCGTGACAAAACCAAGGTTCCCGTCAAGGTCATCTCGGTGCCAAGCGTCACCCAACTCGATGTCCTCGAGGAACAAGGCATCCTCATTGTCCTCGCAGGTGAGTCGTACCGGGTCGTTGTTTTCTCTGGAACCGATCTAATCCAGGTCACGAAATTGCAGACAAAGCCGTCCAAACCTTCTTTGTCGACCATCTCGATCCGGGAGATGCTGTCGGAGCAGCGAAGCGAGCGCGCAAGATCTCCGCTCACGCGACCTTTTTCAAAGCTGGCCAATGCCTCGGTCGTACACTCGTCTGCGTGGTCAAATCAGGAAATGTGTCGTCGACTATCAAGACGCTCGAGCCCATTGATCAAGTGCGAGGGAAAAAACAGCCCGCAATCCGCAAATTTTTGCAGGGCAGCAACGAGAGTCTGCGAGTTTTCAAGGTTGGTCGTGCCGTCTCACCCAGCTCTCCAAGACGTGCGCTGAATGTCGTACTGCCGAGTTGTACAGGAGTTCTACATTCCGACCGAGTCGTCCTCCGTGCACTTTCTCAAGTCGAAGCTGTGTGTCGGCTGCACAAAGGGTTTCGAGATTGTCGATCTCGAGACTCTCGACACACAGGGCCTCCTCGACCCGGCAGATTCGTCGCTCGATTTTGTCCAGAAGCGCGAGAACGCGAAACCGGTTGCGATCTATCGCATCGACGGAGAATTCTTGCTGTGCTATGACGGTAATTTTTCTGAGTCGAGCCTTCCATTCGATAAGATACTAGACTGACGAGGGAGTGGGCCTTTCAGAATTCGCATTCTACGTCAATAAGAACGGTTGGCGAGCCAAGTCGAACTGGATCATCCAGTGGGAGGGGTTCCCAACTTCTTTCGGTCAGTCACTGTTCCCAAACCCCAAACTTTCTCCGCAATCAAACTGATGAGACTATTGGTATCGTTCGCCAGCGTTGCACTACCCTTACGTCCTCGCATTCGAGCCGACCTTTATCGAAGTCCGGCATGTCGAGTCGGGCGCCCTCATGCAGATCATCCCAGGCAACAACATCCGCTGCCTGTTTGCCGACAGTCCTCCTTCGGCTTCATCGTCCACGCCCTATTTTGCCAACAACCCGAGATACGCATCGCCTTACGGTCAACCTCCGCGTTTCTCTTCTCCCGCAACTCGGAACGAGAGTGAGCTTTTCTCCCTCTCTCAAATCTCCTTTGACTTTACCCACGCTCATCGTCGCTAACATTTTTGCAACCGACTTGATAGTCATTGTCTGCGATGGAGATCGTGCCTTCAGTCTGCTATCCCCAGCCGTCTGAACATTCAGGCAAACCTCTGCACGACGGGTTCCTTCGTTTCTCTGCATTTGCGATGCTGCTATATCTCCCCGAAAGGGTCCCAAACATAGGTTGTCTTTTCTCCGTTTTTCTCCTTGTTTGAAGTTGGCGGTGTCTGTACTCTTTTTCTTTCCTTGTCAATCTCGTTAGTTCGTTCGTTTCTTTCTTTTTTTCCTTTCCTGTTTTTCAGTTGTTTTTCCCTCCCGTTTGTCTTTACGGCTTTCTCTGTGATACCAAAAGTTTGCATCATTTCTTTCCTCTTTTTTTGGTTTCCCTTCTCTGACGCGTTGAAACACAAAAATCCAACTCGATTCTTTCCGACTTTTCTTCTTCTGTTCTGCCTGCCTCTGCTCTCGAGACTCGGAAGAGCACTTTTGACTCTCGCTCTCGCAAATCTTGAATGACGCTTTGGCACAGAGAATCCCAGAGAGTTTTGCAATCACAACAGTCGCCAGAGAGGAAGTATACAGAAAGAAAAAGAGGAGCACTGCAGGATATATCGGAAAGGAACGGGGTCGCACTGATGAGGTAGGAGGATCAGACATACAGATAGGGAGAGGAGATAAGAAAAAAAGTCGGTTTCCTTCTTCTCTAAGCGAGCATGTCGACGAGAACTTGGTTCATCGAACCGTTCTTGATCGCTTCATAGATCTTGCTGACGCTCGAACCGATCGTAGGTCCCGGTTTGCCTTCGAACACGTCTCCTCGTCGAGCTCGAACTCCGACTTGTTCCCTCACAAACAGGTACAACGCCTTGTTGCGACCGAGGTATTTGAGGGCAGGTGCTTGTGCCGCTGGGGTAGACCAGAACTCGTTGCGAACTCGACGAGTGAGTTCAATCGCGGTGAGTGCCGATGCCGATTTCCATTCGTTGAGCGAGACGAGCGGGTTGGTCGCTCCTGCAGCGAGGACCGAAGCCGAAGTCGAGAGGTGTTCGACGACGGCACCAGTCGCAGACGAGTACGCGTCGTGCCACCGAGGTTCGAGGTCGTAAGAAGAGGTTTGATCGAGTCGTTTCGCGAGCGCTTTCTTGACTTTCGATACGAGCGAGTCGAGTTCCGATTCGGATGCGAGGTATGGACCAAAGTGTTGTTTGAGTGAGTCGACGATCGCCGGATTGTGTAGTTTCTTGAACTCGAACTCGATCGCGCGCAGGTCGACCGCTTGCAAGACGCAGTACAAGTGCGTTGCGAGCAACAGCGACAGGACATCGTTCGCTTCAGCCGTCTTGCGCGCCGAGATGAGGGCGAGTGAGTTGATCGCTTGGTTCGCCATCTCGGCGGGTTGCACGTGCGTGCTGACCGGGTTCGCAAGGAATCCGAGCTCCGAGGTGTACGCCGCCGCGGCGATATCGCATCCTTTGCCATGGTAGTTGGTCGAGGGGTCTTCAGCAGCAAGGCACGACGGCAGTCCGCGGTTCATTGAGCAGCTGAAAATGTAACAACGACCGCCGGTCAACGGAGGGTTCAACCTCGAGCTAAGATGCGTTCTAGCATGGACTCACTTGAGAAGCTCGGTCAACTGGGCGAACGACATCTTGCCGACTTGCTGAAGTCCGAGTCGGGTCTTCTCGGTTGCAGACGTGACCGCAGAGGCCATGAAGTTGCCTAGGATGTTCGTAAGCTCAAGAAGGGTCCAAGCGGCATCTCAAATTTTGATGTGCGACAATAGCTCACCTCCGTGCCAGATCGTGCCACCCTTGACGTCGATCAGCGGGTTGTCAGTCGTCGAGTTGATCTCGGTCGTGAGGACAGAGTGCGAGTGCGCGAGATCCGAAGTGATGGGGCCGAGCCACTACAAAAGGTTCATGGAATTAGCGGGATCCCCTCGACAATGATTGGCTTAGAGAGATACAAAAGAGAGGGTCGTCTCACCTGAGCGGAGCAGCGGAGAGGGTAACGATCTTGCCTGAGGATACCTTCGTCGGCTTTGACCGCGACCTCTTCCTCGTTGTGAATCGCAAACTGACTGCCTTCGAGCAGGGTACGGATGTTCTTGGCGACTTCGATCTGACCTGGGTGCGGGCGCGTGACGTCGTGACAGAAGGTCGAGAACGAACCGACGTGGCCACACATGGCTTCAACCGTGAGCGCGGTGGTCGCCTGGGACAGGAGGTGCAGGAAGTGCGAGTCGTGCAGGACGATCGACGCGAATGAAGCCGAGACGGCGGTACCGTTCAAAACGGCGAGACCTTCCTTCGCTTGGAGCGACACGGGCGTGATGTTGTACAGCGCGAGCGCTTCCGGCGCGGGCAGAATCTGCTCGCGCCCGTCGCGCACGATTCGGACTTTGACGTCGGGGTGGCCCGTAAGGGCTCCAGCGATGTACGACAGCGGGGAGAGGTCACCACTGGCCGAGATCGAGCCGCGCAGAGGAATGACGGGCAGGATGTCGTGGTTGATGAGCGAGACGAGGGTTTCGAGGACTGACCATCGAATCGCCGAGTGGCCACTGTCAAGGAGTAGAGAAGACCGCAAATCAGTCTCGATATGTTCCGAATCTGTGACAAGCGAGCGAGACCTACCGCAGGAGCGAGTTGGCGCGAATGAGCATCGAGCCTCGCACGACTTCAAACGGCATCGAGTTCTCGAGTCCGCGACCGAGCGTGAACATGTCGAACGAGGTAGGAAGGACACCACATAGTTGGTGCTCGAGAAGACTGCAGGCGACAAGCGATTAGTCATGTGAATGAGGGTCCGAGTGCGCGCAGTTCGCAAGAGGGACTTGGAACGCACGATTTCTGAAGGGCGAGAGGGTCTTCAGTCCTCGTGTCGGCAGATCCACCAAAGCCAGTCGTGACGCCGTACACCGAGTGAGTGAGTCTGTTGATTGTGAGGGGGTCAGTGCTTGAAAGAGGAATGACGACGACGACGAGCGCAACTGACTTTGATTGCAAGAACGCGACCGACTCGTCGATTCTCTGTCGGATTGCGCTGTCGGTGCCGAGGCTGACGGGCTTGTTCTTCCTCGCAGCGGCGACGACCTTGGCGATCGTAAGGCCGTAGCCAGACAGTTCGACTCCGTTCGAGTGGTCCTGGAGGAGATCCGCCGCGAGATCGAGCTGATTCGACTCGGACGAGGGCAAGAGCGATCCAACCTTTGTCTTGAGACTCGTGCCGTTCGTGGTCGACGTCGAGGGGTTCTTGGAAGGGGCCGAAGAGGCGTCGTGAGTGGGGCCCGAACCGTTCGTGAGGCCGTTTGCGAGTTCCTTGATGGCTTGCATGGCTCGATTACTGCGAAGAGGGCGAGATTACAAACGCGAGGAGGGTAGGGTATCGATCGAGGGTTGGACGAGTGTGAGAGGAGAGAGAGAGAGACGACCGAATGCACGTTCCGATCGATGGTCATTCGGCTCGAGCGACGCGTCGGCTAGCCGATTTCTCGGTATGCCTCTTTGTTGGCTGTGCGCTGCGCAGGACAAACGGTCTGCTGACTTGTCGTCGCTCTCGTTCGCTTGCATGCCACGCGGTCCGTCTCGGTCCGTTCGGCTCGCGATTGCATGTCTTGGATCGGTTCGTGCTCAACATTTCAAGCGGACCTCGTGCACATGAATTGGGTTTCACTTGAATCACTTCAAGCGGTCCAACAAGCTCGAGCCTCCAGATTTTTGACTACTGCCGTTCGCCGTCCCCTTCTTGCTACCTTGAGCGGCTCCTCCTCCTGATCCTGCTCGCCCTCCAGCTGGCTGTGCCATCCTCTCCGCGAGCGACAACGCCTGAGGCTGAGAGTTCCCTTTCTTCCCTGCAGCACCTCTTGCTGGAGCAGGTTGTCCTGCTCCTCCTCCAACGCGCTGCAGCAAACTGTTCTGCGTCTGCTGTTGTGGCAAGACTCCCAACCGTGCCCCGAGCGATGGTGGGGGTCCATTGTTCGTCGATCCCGTCGCGCTAGATTTCGCCGCGTTTCGTTTCCTCGGTCCTGTCGGTATCGGACTGTTCAACGTGTTTGCTGCGGTGGTCGGACGATCCACTTCCATCGCATCGGGTGCGCTCTTCGGTCGTGGTGGTGGATGAGCCGCATAAGCTTCAACGATCGTGTCGGCGTACATCTTGCTCGGGGGCGCCACTTGTTCGGGTTCAGTGACAATGACGACCTCGTCGTCGATCCGGAATTCTCGCGTCACAGTTCGTGCGGCTGACGATGGTTGATGGGCGGGGAGTTGAGGCGGGAATGGGGAACGCGGTACGCTCCTCACGGTTAAAGGTCGACCGTCGGCGATCGCACCACTGACAACAGGGAACAAGCACATCAGTACGAGGTGGGAGCAAAAGCGGCAATTGAACAGACGGACTCGAGTTTGTGGCATGCGGTTTTGGCATCTTCGTGTCGACTGAATGTGATCCTCGCGACCAACACGTCTCCCTCGCGCGCGAGGTCTTCATCGACAATGAAGCAATACCGGATCTCTCCGTACGAACCGAACGCGGTCTGAGATAGATATGCCGTCAGTTGGGACGAACAGGTCAGAGCGAGTGGAGCACAGAAACCTGCGAACCTGCACGTCTTCTCGACTGGTGCCATACACCAACCCTTCAACCTGTACGACGAACCCAGTCTCCTCCTGGGTTGCGACTTGCATCTGCGCGGCGTGAGTCTTCTCGAGTAGTTTGCGCGCGCGAACCTGTTCTCGCTTCTCGCGCTCGATCCGGATCCGTTCGGCTTTCGCATTGCGTTGCTGCTCGATCCGCTCGCGTTCGACTTGGTTAGAGCTGCCGCGAATGCCGAAGCGATTCACGATGTCGTTTGATTCTGCTGCAGGTGCTTGAGGCGCGACGGGAGCGGGAGCGGGATCCGAAGCGGTCGAGATGAGGCGAGTCGGGGCCGGAGTCGCGTCGCCAAACGGCCTCAGGCTTGCAGACTCGATCACGTGTGCACCGGGGATGATGCGCGAGAGGTGGTTCACGTTGACCGATGGGCGATACAAGTCGGAAGATCTCCCAAACAAGTCGTGCTGCCACTGCCCTTCAACCGTAGGCGCGTCGGCATTGGTTCGCTGTACGATACGGCGACTCAAAGGGTCAGTTCTTGTGGATGACGGTGCCGAGAGCGAGCACGCGGGCACGTGCAAGGTAAGCGGCGGAACTGACTTGATACGGTGACGGCCGAGATGGACCATTCGACTGCGAGAAACCTCGCCGACCTCCCGATCTCGGGCGCTGTGAGAACGACATGCTCGCGCGCGACGACCGTGTGTGGAGATGGAGAGCCGACGCGGGAGTCGTTTAATCGCGTTGATCGCGAATTCGATATTCCGTCTCTTACATCTATCCCACTTCAAAGATGCTCTACTTGATCGGACTGGGACTCTCGGACGAAAAGGATGTAACGGTCAGGGGACTCGAGGCGATCAAGCAGAGCGAGCGAGTGTACCTCGAAGCGTACACTTCCATCCTTGGAGTCGGCAAGGACCGACTCGTACGCGTTCGTATCCCCTTCGCCAGGTACCCACCAAGCTGACCCTTGCTCAAACATCTTGCAGGAGAGTTTTTACGGCAAAGAGATTATCGTCGCCGACCGCGACATGGTTGAAACCGAATCCGACGCCATCCTCAAGGATGCAGACTCGGTCGACGTTGCGTTCCTTGTCGTGGGAGATCCGTTCGGGTGCGTCTGAAACCCAAATCATCTGTGGAAGAAATCATCAATTGAACAAAAGACGATCTTCACAGCGCGACCACCCACTCGGACCTGTTGCTCCGTGCCGATGCGCTCAAAATTCCGTACACCGTCATTCACAACGCGTCCGTCATGAACGCCTGTGGCGCAGTCGGCTTGGCGTTGTACAACTTTGGTCAAACTGTTTCGATCCCGTTCTTCACCGACAACTGGAGACCCGACAGTTGGCTCGCTCGTATCGAGGACAATTTCAAACTCGGACTACACACGCTGTGTCTGTTGGACATTAAAGTAAAGGAACAATCCGAGGAAAACTTGGCCAGGTAAGCCAAAATTACTCGCTCCCTTTTTTTGGTCTCTGGATCTTTGCTCAAACTCGACGGATCGTCTCTTTGAAAAAAGGGGTCGCAAGATCTTTGAACCTCCAAGATACATGTCGGTCCCGACTGCCGTCGAACAACTCATGTCGCTCCTCGAAGCTCAACCCGAAGCGAACCGAACGTTGAACCCTGCTTCAACTCTCGCAATCAGTCTGTCCCGAGTCGGAGACCCTTCTCAAAAATTCGTTTCGGGAACTCTCGAAGAGTTGTCGAAACTGGACGAGGACGCGTTTGGAGGTCCGTTGCACAGTTTCGTGATTGTCGGACATCGATTCCACGCATTGGAACGTGATTTCGCGGGCAGGTGGAGTTGTGATCGTGCGACTTGGGACCGAGTCAGCAACGAGGTGTATCAAGTGAGGGATTGAAAGAAACATTGGGAAACCCCCGAGCACCTTGTTCCCCCTTTTGTCTTGTGCGAGAGCCCAAGGGAGAAGGGAAAAAATGGGTCTTTGTCAACTTTCTTCCAGAGAAAACGCTACACGAGACAGAGAGAGTAGAGAGATAGTGACGACAAAGGGAGAGGCCCGGAGGGAGTAGAGAGAGTGAGAGAGACAGACATGGAACGAACGGGAAAAAAAGCGGAAGGGTGTAAAAGATTGTACAAATACCAGAACGAGGGGGAAAACGAACTGCAGAACCATGTTGGATGCGAAAAGGGGAAGAGGGAGTGTCTATTGTAGTTCGCTTCAGGTTGGAGAGCTTGGAGTGCTCTTGCTTACTGTGACGACCCCGGTGAGGGCTGCGAGTGACAGTGACGGTCTCGATGAACCTGGTCCGGTGGTAACGGTCGAACCCGAGTGACTGCTGTGCGTACTGATCGTGCTCCCGCTCAAGGCCTTCGAGGCTTCGTCTGTTGCGCGCCCGTCCTGCTCTTCCTCCCATTTCTGGATCTTGCCGCTCCATACGCCGACCGCTTCGCGAACGCCTTGCAACTCGATCCACTCTCGAATGCTCAACTTCTCGACCGGCAGGTCCCCTTTGCGTTCGTAGTCGAGCTTCGAGTACGTCGGGCATGTGCGCGGCGGTTCTTGCGAGAATCGGATCATCGAAGATGTAGTCATGGCCGTAGTAGCTGTCGTAGTCGTTGTCATCGACGAAGAAGAGGTGGACGACGAAGGACAAGGGGAACTCTGTCGCTCGATCGACGACGAATCAGGCGGCTGGTGGAGCGAGAGAGAAGCGATGCGAGGTGAAGGGGACGAAGAGGACGAGTGTCGAGATCGGAGACACGATGGACCTGGGGACAATGTCGAGTGACATGGTGGTCGAGGGGGAGGTATTGTCTCGTCCTCTTCCTCTTCTTCCTCTTCTTCTTCCTCGTCTTCTTCCTCTACCTCGCTGTCATTTGCTTCGGGCTGTGATCGATTTTTCGCATCTATATTGTCGCGAACGTTGCTGCTCTTGTCGTCATCATCGTCGTCGAATTCTACCGCTTCCTCGTTTGCCGAGTCGGTCGAAGCGCGTTGCGATTCGTCATCGACGATGTCGTCCCACAGAGCTCTCCTCGCTGCCGCGAGTGCCGGGTCTTCCCACCCTTTGATCGCTTCCCGTTTCTGTTTCTCGACTCCACTGTTGTGACTCCAACTTCGGCCCTGTTGGCTCAACCATCCGTTCCTGCTCCCGTCTGCGTTTGAGCCTGGACGATCGACCGATTGACTTCTCGTCGCGGTTGCAGGGTACGGCGAGTAGAACGGCGCCACCGATCCAGTCGCGCGTTCGTAATCATCATCGTCGCGACATCCTCGCAACTCGAACGAGATGCCGGCCGGGATCGTCTCGATCGTGTTGATACTCGTGCCCGTTGGAGTCGTGGTCGTCTTGGCGAGGTGGATCGCAGGCGAGACGGGGAACGAACTGCGTCGGTAAGTCGCGGGGAGAGACGCCGTGTAGGAAGAGTTGATCGATGCAGCAACCGAGGTCGTCGCTGACGTGGACGAGGACGACACCGAGTTGGAAGATCGCCTCGCTCGAGGAGTCTGCATGGCTGTTTGTGCCCTCGGAGTCGAGAGAGGGGATTTAGAGCGAGTCGAGACTGCGACCGAGCCGGTTCCCGCCCACGGACGGTCCGCCAGAATCCCAGGGGTGCTGGGTAGCAGTATAGCCGGGTCAAGCGAGGGATACAGCAGAGCGTGTGAACGAGTGTTGTGAGTGGGTTTTGGATGTCCGCGACAGAGAGAGACGATTGGAGTCCAAGCAAATTGCAGTCGCGTGCGTTGCGACTTGCGTCGTTTGAATCTGCGAGACTTTCAGCTTTCACGATCTGTTTGCGTCCAGCCCACTGCGGGTCCCCGCAATAACGCTTCTGGGACCCACGAGTTGAATCGCAACGCTCAGCGAGAAGATCGTTCGCAGACCAACGCAGACTTGGATTTTTTTTCTCGCATTCCCAGGAGTTCCCGAGACTTCCGCTCTACGGAGTTCCAGCCGTCTCTCTCTCTAGATGTCTCGCAGAAACAGAATTTCGGGAGACGGAAACAAGTTGCAACAGTCACACATAGAATGACCTGTCAGAAACACGTGCGAAAGAACCGTCAGCTCTTTGCTCCAGAACGCGGATCGGCTGACCACAGGGCGAGGCGAGTGCGAGAGAGAGCGCAACGGGAGGGACATTCGACTAGATCAGAGTGGTGTTGACGTATGAAATTCTTGTATCTCCATGTGGTGTGTCGGAGGTTAAAACATATAATTTGGCAGAGTTTGTTTTCATCAAGTTGCAACGAATGCCCCCCCTTTCTTGTCTTGACTCGCTCGCTCGCTTGTGCCAATGGTGTTCGGTACAAGTGGGAAGAACACTCACAATGTTGCTGCAGCCGTCCTGGAGCGCGAGTTGATGAGAGTCGAGGGCGTGAGGGTAAGGGAGTGGGAGAGAGGGAGAGGCGAGCGAAAACCACCATTTGTGCATCGCGCTGCCACGCATACACTTGACTCGGATTTCTCGGTTCTTGCTATTCGACAATCAGAACCACCAGTCATCGACCTCGATACTTGCTAAAATTACTGTGGCCAAAAGTGCAACAGGAAAATCACTGGGTTGAAAACGGCCAATGACGTTAAACCTCGTCCTTTGCTCAATCCAACTCGGCTCGAGCAACGCCAGTCGACAGACGTGATGGCAAGCGATCAAGTTGCAACCTTGCTGCGCGTGTCCCATTTCGCAGCTCTCGCGCATCAACATCAGCGACGCAAGAGCCCTTCCTCTCCCGCGTACATCCAACATCCTCTAGATGTCGCAAGGAGGATTTCAAACGTTCCCAGCAGTCTCGCCGGATCTCTGAACGACAACCACGTAACCGACATTTTGTGCGCTGCCATGTGTCACGACATTTTGGAAGATACCGAAGTCTCGGAACTCGAATTGAGGAAACAAGTCGGGGATGCCGTGACGGAGATCGTGTTGGAATGTACCGATGACAAGTCTTTGTCGAAATTGGAACGCAAACAAGCTCAGATCGATCATGCTTCGACCTTGTCAGATTCAGCGAGCAAGTTTCCTAGCTTTTTCTACATTCTAGCTGTGTCTCGTCTGGTCGAGGAAAAAGCACTCATCCAAAATCTTGTACCTAGAGCATGTCAAGCTCGCAGACAAACTATCAAACTTGAACGACCTCATCTCGATCGAAGGTAGACCCGCTGGATGGTCAGTCTCGAGGATCCAGGTAAAGGCTTTCTCTTTTCTCTCGTTCCCTCTGTCTTTTCTTACAATATTCGCCCCGGCCCAAGTTGTCTTTAGGAATATTTCGAGTGGTCGAAACGAGTGACGGATCAATGCAAACATGTCAATCCAGGTTTGGGACAACAACTCGACGACTTGTACGAACGTGGAACTTTCGTTTACCAAGACGGCGAGACATACAAATGTATTCCTTGACCAGACTTATGCTTGGGATCGTCTCGACGAAACCCAGACAATGTATCATTTGTAGACTGACAAAAAGCGCGCGCCGTGAGCTCTGGTGCAGAGCGTTCATCGTACGGTCTACCGTGTCCTCCCTTTACTCCTCTCAACTATCTCGTTCTCTATGCTTGCGCGAGAACGGGAAATACAGCGCAACTAGTAGTTCTGCCTCGAACAACACCTCGAAAGTCTCTCTTGGAGGAGTTTCTACAGGAACCTGCACCGAGACGAGACTCGAGAATAAGGCAGGGGGTTCGTCTATTCACTGCAGTGAAACGACGTGGATGCAGACAAGAGAGCGAAAAAAAAAAGGGGGGAAACGGAAGAAAAGAAAAGAAAACAGAGCTCGAGGGGGGCTTTTTCTTTTTTTCTGAGATTCGAAAAACGAAGATGGGGAAAGACCTGACAGAACTTGGTAACACGAGGGGGAGAAACTGTATCAACAAAGAGAAGGAGAAAACCGGGAGAAACCACAGAGGGACAGAGAGAGAGAGAGAGAGAGCTTTGAAAGTCGAAGGGTGTTGTACTAGTCACTATTGGACGTCTCGTCGATTTGGACTCGCTTCGAGTTCCCCGACGACACCTATCAGACATGTGACATCACTGTAGCAAAAGTACAACAGAAACAGTCAGTTTGGGATTTACGTGATGCATGTCCGGATTCGAGGAAAATGTTTCGACTTGCTCTTTCTTGCCACCTGCATAGTACAGTCCTTCCTCGACCGCTCGATTTTGGAACGGACTCGCAACCGCTCGAGGATCGTCGTACACGCTCTTGGCTCGGTAACACAAACTCTCGGAAACGAGTTGAGGCGAGAACTTGTTCAGGGTGTACTTTGGGCCTCCTCCTGTCGAGTCCGATACCTTTGTGGCAGGGGTCGGTGCGGGAGTGACTGAAACGAATCGCAAGATTTCCTCGAGCAGATCGTCCGAGAACACGTTGTCGACCAGTCCATCCGACGCGAGCAAAACTGCATAGAACCAACGACAAAAGTCAGGGGGAATGTTTTCGGCAAGAGAGTTGAGACGCGAGACGGTGAACTCACCAATGTCGTCCTTCTGAACTTTGACCATGAACCTCTGCGCGTCTTTGCCCGGAGTGTCTTTCGAATTCGTACCGGCCTGGAATGGGAAATTGAAACTGTGTTGTTGTTCCTCGGATCTGAAAATGTAGTCGTTGTCACGAATGACGCAGCAGTAGCAATCGCCGAGGTTCGCGAGGTGCAATTCGTCGTTGCGCAAGACCGCGAGCAGAGCCGTCGAACTGCCGATGATGCCTTCGTCTTTCGATTCACGCAGGCACGTTTCGAACGCGCGTTGCATGACTTCGACGGGGTCGACCTGGTAGTACTGCAGGAACATCTCGTCGTCGATGTTCTCGTACCGTGCCAATTCGGACGAACAGTGGTGCATAAACTTGCGCGCCCACCGTGCCGGGTTCGCACCGGCGTGTCCAGACCATCCTCCAACTCCATCGGCGACTCCGAGACTGTCACTGCGAAGGAAGTACGCGTCCTCTCCGACACTGACGCTCAACGCATGTTCGTCCAGCTCTTCGCCTCGACTGCTGCCGCCCGTCGCGGGATGCTCGACGAGTTTGTCTTTGCCTTTGCCGTTCGAGCGCGTGTGCTGATTCGTGTTCTTCGGAATGCCGTACGCGCCGTTGCGAAAGACGAGGTTGCCTCGGAACGGAGTCTGGAGGGACGACGAGCCAAAGAAGGAGGGGAGAGCATGCGCCGGGATCCGAGACGATGAAGAACCGGCAAAGAGCGACCCGGGTGAAGGTCCGTTCGACGATGCGCCAGGGGCGGTAGAGGACGATGAAGGCGACGACGCTGTCGGTGTAGATGTCGAAATCTGCGAGTGTGAGCCGAGGGTCGGAGTCGAGAGGAGGACGTCTGTCGCATCGTGCGCCGAGTCGTTCGCGCTGAACGGGGCGGTCGAGAGGGACGAGTGGTGTTTGCTGGGACCGGCGCTCGAAGGAGATGACGACGACGACGATGACGAGTTTGACGCGCTCGAGGAAGAGGTCGGGAGGCCCGAAGCCGGCGAGCTGATCGGATTTGGCGCATGACGAGGGTGGGCGCAGGACGTCGAGAAGTGAACCCGGCGTGCGGTCGACGGACGGGGAGCGGCAGAATAGGACGAGAGTCCGGAGCGCAGCGCGAGTGAGGAGTCGGGGGTGCGTGCTGCGGGAGCGGTCGACGAGGACGAGGTCGAAGGCGAGTTGGCAGGGGCCTGGCCTGCGGACGGTCGCGCGGATGAAGGGACACGCTTCGAGCGCACGACTAGGCACTGTCCTCCTGCGGCGGTGGTGGCAACATACCTCCTGACGCGGTGCGAGGACGAGGAAGCGACGGTCGCAGACTGGACCGCCGCGCGCGAGATCTGGCTGAACGAGAGCGACGACGGCAGGAGCGCTTTCGGCGACTTGCTCATGGCGGCGAGTCGAGAACGAAGCCGCGATCAAGTGCACAGTCGCAGTCGCCGGTGCCGAGCCGAGGACGAGGCGAGACGAGGCAGGAAGAGCGCCGAGGCGGACAGGGTGAGACGTTGATCAAGCGGGTCGCTCCCCAGGTTTCGCTAGACGGTCCCCGAGTCTCTTCAGAAAGCAGTCAAGGCGCAGGCGAGGGTTGCGAGGAGCGGCAGGCGTGCGCTTGGGGACGGCGAACGGCGGCTGCAAATATTACAGCTTCTCTAAGCGGTGCAGCTTTGAATTGCAATTGCGATTCGATCGGATATTCGGATTCGGATTCAGTGACGCTGCGAGCCGACCTCTTCCTCTCGAACGCTACTCGCTTCGCTTCACGCGGGCACGCTGTATTCTAGCAAATTGTCCCAAGCTCGTACCCAGCTCCTACGCGAGAACGGCTGCCGCTTGCGTCCAACTGCATCGCTCAACATCCTCGGTCGCGCCCCACGCGGCTGTCTCGCCCTCAAACAGCCATGGTTCCGCCTGCGTCATCGAAGCAGAGTTCCCGTGCCCCGTCCGTCCATGAATCAGCCCCCCTGCTAGGTGCAAACGATCCGAAATCGCGCACCTCGTCGCTGCTCGAGCGCCAATTCCAATCCGACTCGGATCGTGACTCGGCTCTCTCGATCCCGTTCGTCGCAAAGTCTCAATCCGGCGACGCTGACCGCCCTACCCACAACAAGCCCAAGACGAAGCACTATGGCACTATGTCGCCCTCGAGCCGCGAGGAACAAGGTACGCTGCACTCGCTCGCCAACCTCTCTCGTGACCTAGCTGACCCCAGCCGATTACATCTCTCTGCAGCATTCGCGACTCTGCCCGCACGCCTGTCGCGTGCAGCCTCGGCAGACCGCAAACGCTCGATGCAAGCGCAGCGGCCTTCGACCAAGCTCGGCAAGTTTCGCCAGCGTGCGCAGTACTACGTCCCCATCTTCAACTGGTTGCCCAATTACACCAAGGAAAAGCTCGGCAAAGACACGATTGCCGCCCTCACCGTGAGCATGTCTCCCTGCCCGCTCGACTTGGCTCGGCTCGCGCACTGACCGTTCCCGGACCATGCAGATCACCTCGCTCATCGTGCCGCAAGCCATGTCGTACGCGACGAACCTCGTGCACTCGAACCCGGTCAACGGCTTGTTCGGAGCCGCGATCCCAGCGTTCGTCTACTCGATCTTTGGCACCTGTCGCCAGCTCTCGATGGGGCCCGAGGCCGCATTGAGTCTCCTCATGGGCGAAGTCATTGCCAAGATGATCGAGAGCGAGGAACACGCGCACTACGGTGGCGTCGGCGGCATGGGCACAGAGGACAAGGCCCGCTTCACCGCCATCATCACGAGTTTCATCGTGTTCGAGGCGGGAGCGATCTCCTTCCTGTCAGACTCCATTTCCTAGTTCGCTTCGCTTCAGACATCTCGGCTGACTTATTTTTTCTCTCACAGGCTCGGCTTCTTGCGCCTCGGCTTCCTCGATGCCGTCCTCTCTCGCGTCAGTACCCTTGCACTTCTCGCGGGCTCGTCCAACGAGATCATGGCTGAATTTCTCACCTCACGACTAGGCTCTCATGCGAGGTTTCATTACGGCGGTCGGAGTCGTCATTTTCATTGGTCAATTCGTCTCGATCCTCGGTCTCGAAGGACTGCTCGCGAAACAACACGGCTCGTCGAGCTCGGTCCCCGAAAAGGTCGTCTTCATCTTCACGCATCTCAAGCACACCCACATGTTGACGCTCGCAGTCAGTGCGGTCGCGGTAGCGATCCTCGTCGGAACCAAGATCGTCAAGCGCAAACTTTTAGGTGGGAAACGGGCAAACTGGGTCAAATACGTTCCCGAGGTTCTCGTCGTCGTGATAGGCGCGACCAGTATGTCTTGCCTCTTTTTGATATTGAGAATGAGAAAAGAGTCTTATGTTGGTTGGTGTCAATAGTCTTGAGTCACGCACTCGATTGGCATCAACACGGCTTGGAGACACTCGGCAAAGTCTCACCTTCCGCACTCAAGTTTAGCTGGCCTCTCAGTTTCGCAAACGGTGGGCCGAAAGGCAAGACGCATTACCTCAGCTACGCTCACTCTTGTATCGGGACCGCGGCGGTCATCGCCGTGTTGGGCTTCCTCGTGAGCGCTTCCCGAGTATGCAGGAACGTCAGAAACGAATTTCCCGCTCACTCTCGAATGCATGTCCTCCAGGACTCTATCGTTGCAGCGAAAGGAATGGCTTCCACCTACGACTATCCGATTTCGTAAGAAATGCTCTCCTTTCCATCCATGCTTCCGAAAACACCTTGTGATCAAGACTGTGAGAACTGATCGATCTTTGCTATATACTTCCGGAACAGACCGAACCGAGAGTTGACCGCACTCGGACTCTCGAACCTGTCGGCGTCGCTCGTGAGCGGTACCTTGCCTGGCTTCGGTTCGATTACTCGAACTCGTCTCGCCGCTTCAACCGGAGCCAAGACCCAATTCGCGAGCTTCTTGACGGGAGCGTTCACTCTAGCAGTCACGTTCGGCCTGTTGGGACTGTTGCGAGATCTGCCTAAGTGCATCCTAGCGGTCGTTGTCGGAGTCGTGGTATTCTCGATCCTAGAAGAAGCTCCTGAAGACATCAAGGTATGTCTCTTTCTCTCGTTATGATATTGACCCAGTCTGGCTGGTCATCATTATTCGAGCCTTACCAGTATTTGGACTGTTTGTGTGAAACAGTTTTTCTGGAAGATGAGAGCTTGGACCGACTTGCTCATGCTCTCGATCACGTTCCTCCTCTCGCTCTTCGTCTCGGTCGAGGTAAGTAGTCGATCGCATCTCTCCAAAGCATGCACGATCACGAGAACTGATAATTGTTGGCGGCTACAGGTCGGAATCATCACGTCCGTGTGCCTCTCGATGATCCTGTGTATCAAGCAGTCGACGCTCACGCACATCAAGATCCTCGGTCGAGTACCTGGAACCAATTCGTTCTCGGCGTTGAGCGAAGGTAACAACCCAGGAGACAATGCTGAATCTTCTGAACACGACTACTCGAACTCGCTCGATCTGTTCAACCCTTCCGCTTCCAACATTCATCAAGGGGGTTCTTCCGGTGGTGCGGGAGGTCAGGAAGAGTTGCCGGGAATCTTGATCATTCGGTTGAGAGATTTGTCACTCCATTTCGCCAACACTTCAGCATTGAAAGAACGGCTGAGAAGGTTGGAGAAATATGGACCGGAACGAAGTCACCCTGCGGACGAACCGAGGAGGAGTGAAGCGAGTGTCGTCGTGTTTGAGATGAAAGATGTCGTCGGAGTCGATCCGGGAGCGGCGAGGGTTTTGGAAGAGGTCGTCAAAAGTTACACCGATCGAGACGTCCTTGTGAGTTCCTCTCCTCTTGAAACATTCTTTTTCCGGCTCCTTCTTTCTGCCCTCAGCTGATCGAACTAACGTGATTTCACATGTACAGATCTACTGGGTACAGCCCCAGCAGGCAGTCTTGGAAGTACTGAGGAAAGCGGACATCATTGAGATCTCTGGCGGAGGTGAGCTTGTTTCCAAGAAAGCCTAACATCTATGATCGAGATCTAATCTCGCTTCCCTTTACCGTGATTGCAGAGGACCATCTTCAACCTAGCGTATCAGTTGCACTCGAGGCGATCGAGAAGCGTATGAAAGACGTCACGAGACGGCATGGAGTCGTTTCGGATCAATCAGAGGACAACGTTTGAACCACCCAAAACCCATCAAACAGCATTGTATTTATTTCAAGTGTTGTTATCATCTTGTAACCTGCAAAAGCGAACATCGTGGTTTTGGTCCAAGGCGGATTTCGGAGAAGAGAGAACAAAAGAGGCTCGAGCTCAGGGACCTTCTGCTCCCACACGGCGCCCACCTCGGTGGTCTCTTCTGATCTCAAACTGTACCGACATGGATAGTCCGCGATACCCTCGAGCCTTGAGTACGATTCAAGAGGGTTTTGCCATACCACCTCACGTGCACCTCGGTTGGGATGCCTTCAGGGACGAGCACCCGACTTCGCCAGGTCAGTCGATCTGCCACCTCTCACCAGCCCCTGAGCTCAGCTTGGCTAGTTGATATGCGCAGGCAACGAATCGGGAAGCAGCAGCCAAGGTTCTCTGTTCGAAGGGCAGCAGAATTTCTTTGCCCATAGAGGTGGGATCTTCATGACCCACGATTCTCAAGCGTTATCTATCCGTTAGTCGAACTTCGCTTTTCAATTTCAGCTGACCTCACACCGTTCCCCGAGCTGAGGGGGTATACACGCGCCTAGTCCAGCAAGTAATGCACGAATCGAAGGCTGCCTGTGGCGAGATGCTGGACCTCATCAAGAGACGTATCGTGGCATTCATCGAACAGGCGATACTTCATGGCGAGATGAACTTCTCCTCTACAACCGAGTTCTGCATCAAGCTCTCAGACAAGCAGCAAATGACTAAGCGTTCACTAAAGACTGGGTGGTACAACCGGCTCAGCATTGCCGTCGAACTTAGACCTCCACAGCACGATGGCAGACCAGTCGGCCAACAAAGTCCGGGCTTGGACTCGTTGCATGTCAAAACTTCAGCCGGTGGCCAAACTTCAGGCGGTGGAAACGGTACGTATACCGCTCGTCTAGCTCAGAGATGGAGTAGATGTATATGATTGACCCTGTGGCTGAATAGGCGGCACGTACTACGATGAATGGACGTATGTTCCTCCTCCTGGGCAGCTCGCCAGGATGTTCAGTCCTCGCAACGTTCCCAGAGACCCCTACAAACCAACGGTTTGGAAGTGGACGTGGGCTATAGGCACCCCCGGGGATATATTTCAGCCGATCAGCCGCGATTTTGAGGCTCAGCAGTTTTCTCGATCGCTCTCTTCCGGTAAGGACTCGCTTGTGCAGCCGGAATTCTCGGAGCTCTGCTTCAAGGTGGTGTTTTCCGTCGTTACCAACTGAGCGACTTCGTAGGAGAACCCAGTGGGCATTCGACGCGCATAAATCCACCAGTCGTATCTTGTAGTATTCTCCGGAAGAGACACGTATCTTGCCTTGCTCCGATCTCCTATATATCTTCGTCTTGTGTTATCCGTGATATGCCGCCAGGATATAATTGTTATCGAGTTTTGCCATCAGTTCCTACGCCTCTCTGAAACGCTTTCCAGTGTCGACGAGGGACCGCTGCATCTTATCGACGACGGACGGGAGCGGGTGAGATATTGGATGTCACAGACAACTTCTCGAAGCCCTGTAAGCACTGATGATGAAAGAGCATTGGAACATTGCAGGTTGAGTTGAGCTTCGACAGATCTCTTTGTTCAACGGCCAGCTCTCAAGTGTACCTCGGCGAGACCCGCTTCGAGTCCTCTTAGTACCACACCCAGAGGAAAGCTTGCGCTAAGTGCCTCATTATGTCGCGGGCGAAGCCACAGGAATGCGAGAAGGCCTCTTTCTGAGCTCGAATGGCCCGGATCCGGATGCGGCGGAAGTTTGTATACAGCTGCGAGGGGATATAGCATCTCGAGGCGAGCAGATTCTTCGGGATCTGTAGCAAGGCTCAGAAGGACCCGGCGCGCCGAAACCGTAACCACTGCGTTCGATAATCGATGACGTTACGTCAAACTCGTCCGCGCCGAAACAGCCGAAACCTTCAATCGCTCGCTCTCGCTTGTCACAATCTAAGTTTGACATCTTCTCCTAACACCTCAGCCCCTTCTGATCCAAGATGCTCTCCGCTGCTGCTCTTCGACTTTCAGCCACTTCAAGCGCGAGAGCTCTGGCTTACCCCACACTCGCACTGCGCAAGCCGACTACAAGCGTCTCTGCCATGTAAGACGCGCAGTCTGCTCCCAGCAACAGAGGACTGAGCTGACCGATATGTATCGCTAGCCGAACCTATGCTTCCCAGTCTGATCCTTCGCACCCGCGCGGAACTGCCGACACCTCTACTGCACACCCAACCGTCCCTCACGCGCCGCCAAAGCCAACACCGTTCTTTGCCTGGAAGAACATTGGTAAGCCCAAATCGTATCGAGGTTCGAGCATACCAAAGACTGATCCTTTCTTGGATATGGTTCCATCGTACAGGTCTCGAGGTGACGCCTTTGATGGCGTTCATTGCGACCATTGCCGTGGTTGCGACGGGAGCTCTCGTTCGAAACCTCCTCACTGATCCCGATGTGAGCAAGCCCCTGCCTGTCGTTTCCCGAGCGCTCGATTATCTGGCTTCACATTTGACTGACTGGTAATGTCCTGATCACAGATCCATAGCCGTCACGGCGTCGAGGTGGATGACAAGCTCAAGAAGGTCCTCGAGACGCCTGGCGACAGCAAGACCGGCCAGGAGGAGAAGAAGCAGTCCAAGTAGACGTGATTTGAAGAAGAGACTCGGGGCTGTTTTCGGCTCGTGCAATGTACATAGCTCAGCTGTGCGCTCCGATGATTATAATCGAGAAACACGCTGCATAGCATATAGCAGGCATTCGAACTCCCGAGGAAAGGCAAAGATCGTTCCATTCTATGGGTCCCCTGCTGTACATTGACGAAACAAGAGTCCGCAGAATACCAAAATGATGGAACAGCTGCGGAGACGAAAGTGCAGTCGAATCCGAGTAAGAGAGATCGAGAGAAAAACGACAGGGGTAAGGAAACGCCGTCATCGAGTAATTTTACGATCCCCTAAGATCGTCGGAGTCTGAATCCTTCTTCTTTCTCCACGCACCATTTCCTGAACCAGCTACAATCATGTTTGCTCGCAACACTGTCCAAATCGCTCGCCGCAGCATCTCCACCTCGACCCGATGCTCTGCCGCTCCTGACAGTCACCCTCACGCTGCGCCTTTCCCCGGACAGAAGGACCCGAGGGAGTTCGCCGCAAAGGACACCGCCTGGAAGACTCGCAAGTGAGTTAAACCTGGCCGCGCTCGACAAAGGGTGACCGCGAGGCACAAACGCGCGACATTGAGCTCACGACCGTGACGACTGACCCCCCACTTGCGTTTTGCAGGACCGCGTTCATGGGCATTTCGCCGGTGTATGCTGCATTCGGCACCATCAGTATCCTTGCCATTGGCGCATACGTCAACTACAGTGAGTGCATCCCGACTCATGTTACCAGCCCGAGCTTCTTTCGGCATGACTTGTGCTGAGCTCCAATTTCCACGTCTCTCTTTCCTTTCTCACGCACAAACAGGCATGAAAGACAACACTGTGAGTGACGTTACCTAGCGAAATACCGTACAAAGCAGGAACCTGATCACTGACGAGTTGGACCTTGTGACCTCAGCACGAGCGTCCTCGCACTGGAGTTCCACAATCGAAAGAGTTGAAGGATGCTATCGCCAAGTAAAGCGTCTCTGCCCGAGCACAATCACCGATATCTCGTTGTCCGATATAACGCCGAATACCCATCTCTTCCCTTCGTGTGCGCGACCGAGTCGCGCGCCCTTGTGCATACGCTTTTGTTTCGTTTCTTTGTCACAATGTTACAATGCAAAACAGAGTTCAAAATACCTTCAGCTACTATCGCTCATCATTTACGCAAGACCAGCTCGAAGGATTACGATGTATTGACCGCAGATACCGCTGGCATAGTATGCGTGCCTTGGAAGTAGTCGCTGAAGGTGTTCAGTTTGAACGCACCCAGAAGACTTCATAAGAGATCAAGCAATCGAGCGTAGCGCAGCGTAGGCAGACACCAGCTCGAGCTCACCTTTCGATCGGACGTCAACTCCCTCGTCATCTTGCCGGGTGAATTAGCGATCTGCTCGACACACCTTGCGTTGATAACGTCGGGCGGTTCTGACAAAGCGGATAGAACTCTCAAGAGGTTGCCAAGCGGAATCACGATTTGAGCTTCTCGAGCCTTCGCGCACCTGCTCTCCCCGTCAGCTCTGGTTCACACGTATCATTCGCAGGCCTGCTTGCGCTCGTCCCTGCTTGAGAATTCCATGACCTACTGTAGCCATCCTGTGTTGCCAGTAAAACCGGATAGTTTAGACTCATCTCTCTCTTCTCCACCCAAATCTTTCCCCGACTCCTATACTCTCGAGCTCATACTCAGACGTACGTAGTCTCTCTCGAGTCAGAAACGAACACTTGGACAGTCGGAACTGATTGTTCTTGAAAGGGTTCTCGCATTGCAGCTAAAACAAACGTACAGGACCATGTCGTCTCGTCTCGCACAATCCACATCTCAACTTCTGCGCTGGTCCAAGCCGATACAGGCCTCGAGAAGGTTCACATCCACTCGTGTCCAACGAACAGAGTATACTCCTGTTCAGGTACGTTCTCCATCGAAGGCGAAAACTCCTTGTTCCCGGTTGTTTTGACATGGGGTTCGAGATTTCAGTGGATCAAAAAGTTTGTCCCGATCGAAGCGTACCCGTTGATCTTGCTCGCGAGTTCAATGTGTACGTACGGAGTGTATCACCTGTACAGTCGAATCGTACACGTTCCAGGCGAATTGAGGTTGTGGCCTAGACGGTACACGGATTCGGAACCGGAACCCTGGGAACAAGATCGAGCCCAGAACGGGGTGTGGTAGAAGCATACTTCCTTGTCGATCGAATACCGTTTGTGAATAGAAGAGTGACTTGGACACTGGCCCTCCGCCTCAAAATACATTCGAAAGGAAGAGGAGAGTACCGAACCGAGGGTGGACAAGAGCCGTTGGAAGGTAGAAGGACACACACGTGTGCACACATCGCACGACACACACAACACCTCATTCGGTCTCGCTGAACAAAGGTCAGGGTCCATCGTTCTCAGCGAGCACCGACCCTACTCCTCCCCGAAGGAAGAAGACGGACCGGTACGATTCTGATAATGTAGATAAGTAGTTTGTAGTTTGTAGATCATCATGTGTGTGTCAAACACGAGATCGAATGGGTTGTGTGCATGCGCGCGTGAGTGTGTCCCCTCCCGTTCTTTGGCAATTGTCACCAAGCTCGTCCCGTACTCTGCTGTTCCTTGCGGATGTACTTTGAGGTCGAGTCAAGATGCCAACGAGAGGATGCGAAGAATCGGAGCGAGCTGGGCAGAGAGAGGTGAGAGTCTAAAGTCGAGAGCCGGAGCGAGGGCAGCCGAAGAGTCGAAAGAAAGCCCATAGGAAATCGAGCGATCGCGACAAAGGAGTGTGAAGGAAGGAGAGAGAGAGAGAGGAGGAGAGAGGAGACGGGAGGGTGAAAATGTCCCCTTGAGCTGAGGCTGGCAAGCGAGAAATTTCGGGCAGGCGAGCGGCGGCCGCTCGACACCTGCTTCTTGCTCAGGTATTCCCCTCCGTGAGACTTCAAACGTACGTTCAGTCCCGCCCCCAGAACCGCACTCTCGCGTTTGAACCCCGACGCTCGAGATCGCTAACCCCGTCCACTCGCGTGAACCTGTTGCCTCGAATTTCCGACTTCTTTCAAACCCGCTTCTCGACCGCCTCGCCTCTCGCTCTCGCCTACTCGATCCGATCCGACTCGCCAACAGTAGGTAAGCTGAAGATCCTCAGCACAGAACGAAGCCGACTGCAGACGAGCGGGTGCCTTGGAAGCGAGCGAGCGAAAGTCGATGGCACGGGTTGGCAGGATGAAAAAGCGCCGCGCAACACGCCATCACCGCGCGCGCAGGCAGGACACGCGGGCAGAGGGACGCAATTTGCGTTCAGCGAGGGTTCTGTACCGGTCAGACGACGCGACGACGGAGGGACCTCTGCGATCCTGGAATCGACTCGCACATCTGCTGCTCTCGCCCAGGTCTGTCGCAGCTGTACTGACCTCGGGATTGTCTCCTCTCGACTCTTTTCGCCACGATTCAGCACCATGTCGCTCGTCGTCCCTGAAGCCCACGTGCAATTCCAACACATCTTGCGTCTCCTCAACACCAACGTTGATGGAAAGCGCAAGATCATGGTCAGTTCACCCTCTCCCGCCTTGTCCAACCCACGAAGCACAAGCTGATCCGATTTTTCGATCTCACAGTACGCCTTGACCGAGATCAAGGGTGTTGGTCGTCGTTACGCCAACATCGTCTGCAAGAAGGCCGATGTCGACCTCGCCAAGCGGTAAGCCCTCAATATACCGAATCACCAGGGAGCAAGGGGCGCCGGTTCGCGAGACAAGAACGTGCCGGAGGAAGCTGTCCCATGCTCCATGGGCAAACCCCCACATATTGCTCGCTCCAAATCGCTCCAAACTGATCACTCGACCCTCCTCTCGCAGTGCTGGTGAGCTCAACCCCGATGAGCTCGAGCGTATCGTCACCATCATGCAGAACCCCGGACAGTTCAAGATCCCCAACTGGTTCGTCAACAGGCAAAAGGACATTGTCGATGGAAAGTACGGTCACTTGCTCTCCAACCAGCTTGACTCGAAGATGCGTGAGGACCTCGAGCGTCTCAAGAAGGTGAGTTGGGTTTCTCCGAGCGTGCTGTTCGCGGTGCGAGGGTTTCCCCCCCGAAACTGACCCTCTTGTCGTTTGCGCCTGGGTAGATCCGCAACCACCGTGGTCTCCGTACCTACTGGGGTCTCCGTGTCCGTGGTCAACACACCAAGACCACTGGTCGACGTGGAAAGACCGTCGGTGTGGTCAGTCTCATCTCCCATTCTTTCTGCGTTCCTTCTTCTGGCCTGACCTGTCCTCTCTCGCTCGGTTCTTTACATACAGTCCAAGAAGAAGTAAACAGCTGCAATACATCTTTGTGTCTGCTATTCTACCCTCTCCTTCTTCATTGGATCTCGGCGTTGTCTGGCTTCTTGAGCGAGAATTCCGAGTTTGTTGGAGTTTGCGTGCATGGGCCGACTTTGAGAGTCTTTTTGAACGAAACACGTCCGAGATCGAGACGCTTGAATGGTCTCGGCAAGCAATAACCCCCTCGGACCTGAAAGAGTAAAACCCCTGTCCTGGATATGTGAGCCGGGAGAGATGCGTGCGTAATCCGTTTTCCCCTCTCCGGCTCGGTGACGGGGCAATGTTTAGATCGGCGTGGTCGCGCTCTAGTCTCTGCATCCGCTCGCACCGCCTCCTCAGTACCAACATGTCGCACCATCCTCCGTTCAAACAAGTGAGTCGTCCTGCTTTCGAATCGCTCGTTCGGGGCTCTGTACGGCTGCACCGGACCGAGAAGATCCCGCCTCCACATCGATTCCGGTCCTCATCCCGTCAGGATCCTCTCCGACGAGCTGGTCACTGACCCTCGATGAACATCTTTAGGTGGAAGCATCACGACCCGACTTTGACCGCGCCAAGGTCCTGTCGCACTCAAAGACTCCGAACCCGGATTGGCAGATCGGGTCGGGCGCTTCGTTCCCTGCCGATTCGAAAGGGACCAAGTCGACCGAATCGACGTTCGAGATCAACCCCGACGAGATTGAAAAGGGTGACAAGGGCAAACTGTACAAGATGTTGATCAGTGCCGTGACCCCGAGACCGATCGCTTTCGTCGCGAGTGTCGATCGCGACGGTCATGGCAACCTCGCACCGTTCAGTTACTTTCAGATGGTCGCACACGAGTATGTTCATGTTTGCAGTATCGTTTCTTTGTAGAGAGATCCACCTACTGACTCGCCGCGTTGCCAGTCCTCCGACAATCATGGTCTCGTTCTCGCACCCGTAGGCGATCCAACTCAGTCTCTGAACACAGCGTGAACGGATCACTCATCGACTGCTTGGTTTCTAAATCAGGTCCCCGACCGAGCTCAAAGGAACTTGCGAAAACATTCTCACGACAAAGCAGTTTACCACCAACATGTGTGTTGCTTACTCCCTCTCTCATTCCTGAATCTCCTAATGCTGAGGCTCAAAATGTGCGTGACCACTGCAGAATCTCGGAGCACTACCTCGAAGCGGCCAACTACACCTCGATCGATGCGCCGAAGGGTCAATCAGAGTGGCCCCTCAGTGGGTTGACCCAGGTCAAGAGTACAACGATCGACGTGCCTCGAGTGGGCGAATCCAAGTTCTCGATGGAATGCGAGCTGTTGCACTCGTACGACATTGTCAATGATGCTCAAGAGCGCACGGGTACGGTCGTACTCGGTCGAGTCCGGTACTTCCATATCAACGAGGACATCATCAACAAGGACACGTTCCTCGTCGACACGGCCGCGTTGAAACCCGTTTCGAGGCTCGGAGGGATCTCGTACGCGAGAACTACCGAAGCGTACGAGTTGCCGGCAAGTCTGCTCCCTGAATTTTCCCCTCTCTCTCTCTCGAATCGGAGAACGGCGGATCAGGTCTCTGACGATTTTGGAGAGGTGTCACGAACCAGCAGAGACCCGTGTGGAAGAACGAGAAGGAAAGGGACGAGGTCAAGAAGGTGCTTCAGGACAACAAGCTTTGAAATTTTTTCATGTAGTGTTTTAGCATTATATAGTCTCCATCATTATCCTCTGTATCAACGCAAAGAGAAACGTATATTCCGAGAATCAGCGCGCGCGAGTCTCATCGATTGCAAGTTTATTGGACGCGCGTCTCGTTAATCGCTCACACTCACGCGAACTTTACTCGACACTATGGATCCATTCGAGGTAAAGTGCTGACTCTCGTCGCTATCGGAGCACAACGATGAATGCTGATCCTTCAAAGCACGTGAACGACCCCAGGTGCGAATGCAGTTCTTGACGTTGATCTCACGGGTCAATTCGTCACTCCAGTCCCTGTCCAAAGTGTCGCACTTTGCCTTGAGACACGCCGACAAGTGTTCAGATGACATTTGGGACTGCTACCTCGACGAGTTGACCCATTCTCCCAACTTGAACCATCGCATCAACCTCTTGTACTGGCTCGACCTCGTGTTGGACAAGGAAGGTCCGAAAGTCGTAGACAAGACGAGTGTCGGTGGACTCGTCGGTCAAGGCAGTTACCGCGCGTTGATCGAACGAGATCTCGACAAAGTCTTGAACCAGGTCGTCCCGCCCGACAGCAAACAAGCCGTCCTGAACCACATGAGTGCCATGCAGGCGAGTATAGTGTCCCTTTCTCCCTTTCAGGTAGCGCCGGAGGTTACGACTCGGCTGACCCTTCCTACGACATCTCCCACTTTAGGTGCTCAAATCGTGGAAGACTCGTCGATTGCTTGACAACGTCACCCTCGACGCCGTGATTGACAGTCTACAAGACCGCAAAGCTACGTGAGTTCGACTTGCACAAGGAAAACAATCCAATAGGATGTGCGACCCTGAATCTCGACTCTTGCCGGACCAGCCTGCACGCGAAAGCGCTCGAGGATCCAGAATCAGGCTCGACCGATGCCAACGACTCGAGTACATTCACGAGCTTCTCTCGCAACGACATCATGCGACGGATAGAAGACGATCGAGAACGGGTGAGCTTTTTCATATCTTCTCCTTCCAACCGGCTTTTACGCGAGAGACTCTGACGACAAGCCTCTAACAGCACAAGCGGTTGAGGGAACGAATCTGGGTCCTCCCGATACCCACCACGATCTACCAAGCACCGTTGCTGGTCAACTCGTCTCCGATCAACATGCAGCACGATCCAACGAAACCTTCACCCATCTCTCCCGCTTCTCCGTTCGAACCGCCGAACCAAACCGGTACTCCAGTTGCAAGGAATTCACTCACAGCCTCGTTGCAAGACAAGGACAAGAATGGTGCTGCGATCACGACCGCGAGTAGTGGGAGAGGTCCAGAACTCGCACTGCAAATCGAGTTTGATCAACTGTGGGAACAGACGCTCGAAGAACGTAGGCTCGTCCTCGGACCGGACGATCCGGTTGACGACAACGAGGATCACGGTCGCAAGCGGAGAAGGATTTGGGATCTCGGAGAGGAGGAGAAGCGAGAGATCAAGTCGGAATCCGATCGGTGTTTCGTCGCAATGTGAAGACAAAATTCCGAGCTGTACCTTTATGGGTTTGCGAGGAGTAAACACGGAGATGCAAATTGCGAGAGTTAAAAACAAGACAAAAATAATACAAGCCAAAAACTAAAAAGGAACACTCTGAAGACTCTATTTCCCCCTACTCTCCACCTCGGCGACGTTTCGAACCATCTCCAAATCGTTCCTTCTTGTCTGCGAACGCTGCCACCTTGCGCTTCTTCTGATTCTTCTTCTGTTCGGCTCGACGAGACTTGCGTTTCGCGTCCTCTTCAGGATCGTTGATAGCCTGCTCAGTTTCGAACAGCGTCAGAACATTACGGAATCACTATCTATGCCAATTCGAAGAAAGCAGCGCACCTGGAGCGCGATCGTGCGTTTGCGCTCGTTGCGTTTCTCGGCCGCACGTTTGCGAATCTCGTTGTGCACGGCAGCATACTCGGTCGTACCGATCTTGGTCTGCATGAGCTCCTGAACTTCACGTGCCAAGTTCTGCAGCTCAGCTGTATTGGTATAGCAAAAAAGAGGTGAGTTCAACTGTTTTCGCTGTGCAAGGTCGAGGCGGAGCGCGAAGATGGACGTACCCATTTGAGGATCTTGAGCATTCGGATCTTCGGTGATCCGGAAGATCGGGATTGCGAGTTGCATGGTGAACCTCTGCAAAGCCTCCTTGCCGAGATGCGAGATGCAAGCCGCAAAGAATCGCAGGATCGAAGCAGGGTGCAAAGACCATTGACCCTAGGTATAAGCAATAACGAAGGTCAGCTTCAACAGTGGTTGGTAAATTCCTGGAGAATGACATACGGCATTGAGGTCGTGCATACTCGGGCGAGCGGTGTGAGCTTGTCGCGTTTGATACGACAACCTCGTCAACAGCCATCGAAGCGGGTCCGACTTGCGCTTCTCGTCCGCTTCGGCACCACCTCCGACATCCTCGTCTTCTTGCTCGTCCTCGTTCGACACATGAGCGGCATCCGATCGAGCGGCAAAGCACTTGGCGGCAAAGAAGAGGTTCTTGACAATCTGCATCGCGAGCGCCTCGTCCAACAACGGACTCTTGAGCTGCAGGCAACTCTTCTGCGCGGCATCGAGCAAGTTCGCCGTTGCGAGCGGGTGGAGTTCGGCGAGATCGGTCGAGGCGACTTTGGCGGAACTCGCGGCGTACAGGTTGCCGAGCAATCGAGCGGACGAGATGCGGATCCAGATGTGAGGGTAGAGCATGTGACCCCGGACGGCCTTCCACAGCGACTGGTGATTGCGTTCGTCAGGCGAGACGAGATCGGGGAACGCTTTGTAGACGTGCGAGAGCGCTTGCAGAGCTTGGTAAGGCAATTGCCAGTCAATCTCGAGGTCGAGCGTGTCTTCTCCTTCTTGTTCCGCCTGTTCGAGCTTCTCCTCGCTGTCGGTCAGGATATCGAGAAGAACATCGACGACGGCAGGCGCTGCAGTCTTGCCCTCCTCGCCAAGAGCGTCGATTGCGACACCGAACAGTTGCACAGCCGTGCGGGCGAGTTGAGCTTGTCCCTTCTTGCCCGCCCAGCTGTGAAGCATGGACACGAGAATCGTTCGGGTTTCGGTGTCGATCCTGCCAAACAGGATTTTGACGAGCTCGGCCGCCATTTCGCGACATCGGGTTGACTCGTCGTTGGCGATCACCATAACGAGACCAACGAAGAAGAGGTCGGCCGACTCCTGCACGAGCTGAGTCGCGAACTTGCCGAGAATCGCCGAGAGGAGCTCGAGGACCGAGAGGCGTCCACTGTCGTACTGGTACGACAGATTCTTGACGAGGAACGTGAGCGAAGTCTTGAGTCGTCCACGACCTTGCGGGTAATCGAGCAGGAATTGAAGATAGATTGCTCGGCAGATCTCCCGGACATTTGTCGATTGGTTCGTGACGAGCATCTCGGCGACCTTGTCCATGAGGTCGTAGATTTCTGGAGCGACAAACTTGCGCGACATGATTGCGCGGAGCAGCTGGAAGAGCGTTGCCTGGCGGTCTGCCTCCTCGATGTCTGGAGCAATGAGCTGTAGTGCACGGCACATTCGATTGTAAGCGATCGAGCCAGTTGACCACAAATACGACGGAGAAACTCACCTCAAGGAGTGCAGTCAGCTGCTTCTCTTTGAGCACGACGGTCTTGCAGTCCCGAATGACGGTCGACAGGGTGCGGAGCGCAGATTGTGCGAGCTCAGACTCCGTGCTTCCACTGCGGTCGACCACGTTGAGCATCTGCTTGACGAGGACGGGCGCTGCCTTGTCTCGGCTCGAAAGTGGGCATCGGATGAGCGATGCGGTTGCGCGCATGCTTCTTGCCAACACAACCGGATCTTCCGAGTAGAGCGAATTGCCGACTAGACTGAGAAGGGGTTCGAGGCGCGAGATAATTTCGGGCGACTCGAGGTCAAACTGCGACTTGCGGAATGCCGCGTTGAACAGCTCGAGTCCGAATGATACGAAGCGGTAGGCGTTCTTCGAGTATGTGTCCTGTGGCTCGTTGCTCTCGCGCGCGAGCTGGACGTGGAAGTCCGGCGCAGCCTTTTTGCCCTTGCGGACCGTCTTGACGTTCTTGACAAAGTTGGCATTCTGCGTGATGAGCGAGTGACAGAGATCGAGCGTTGCGACGGGATCGAGCTTGGTGTTCGCAGTCAGTCCGAGCGAGAGCGCCTTGAACACTTCTTCGGCATCGCGCATAGACTTGGCCGAATCCGTTTGGTGCATGATTTCGCGCAGCGGCGCAAGCAAGGACGAGATACGGTTCGGCGTGATCACTTTGGCGAGGATCTGGAACGAGTCGAGCGACTTGAACGACCGCACTTCGCGGAATTTGGTTTTGGCGCGGAACTCTGGCGAGTGGCGGTCTTTGCTCGGAGCACCGAAGATGTCATCGTCGAGAACGGGGACCGTTTGGTGAAGGGCATCGTCAAAGTCAACGTTGTCGGGATTCTCAGCGAGTCGCACGAGCAGTGCATGCACTGTGAAGGCGAGTACGTGAAGCTGAGGCCCACGAGCGAGAGCCCGCCGAAGCTCTTTGACTGCACGCGAGAGGGTGTCCTTCTCGTTCGCGACGACTATGTTGGCAAGCGTCAAGCGGACGAGGTCGCGCACATGCTGATCTCGCGACCGAAGTAGCTGGGCGAGCGACATGAGGAGCGCGGATTCCTGGACTTCCTTTGTCTCGCCGGGAATGTGCTGGATGACGGCGTTGATACCCTCAGCGACAGGGACACGGATTTCGGTGTTGGAGTCGTCTCGCTGCTCGAGGTACGCGAGCAAGTTTGGCACGAGGCGGGCCGACGTCGTCGCGAGCTGGTGAGGTTCGCTCTCGAGATTGAAATGGAAGCCCTTGAGGACCGAGACGAGCGCACGGACACACGCCTTGAGAGTGGCACCGGCGGCCCTTGCGAGCTTGAGGTAGTGGTGCGTGAGTTTCGAGTAAGCCGACCACGCGAGATGCTTGGCGAGGCGACCAAGACATTGAACAGTCTCGTTGACGAGGTCGGGATCCTTCTTCTCATCGGAACCGACAATGAAGTGGTCGAGGAGAGGTAGGAAGAATTCGGAAATGACCTTGCTCGAAAGATGTTCCGCTTCGGCTTCGTCGGCGAGACGACGGAGCGCACGCGTACGACGGTGGTTCTGGATGTGAAGAATGTTGTTGAACCAGTTCGCCTCGATATCGCCCTCGACGAGCAACGGCTTCATTTGGTCGAGCTCCGCGACGCCCTGAACCTTTTGGACCGAATAGCCCAACACGCTCAGGACTTCGGCGCGGATAAGCTCAGCCTTCGAGCGGAGGCTATTGCGGAGACCAGGGAGGTAGATCCTTGAGAGCGTTGTCCGCAATCCTTCGTTATCGGTCGTGCCGGAAATCTCGACAAATCGACGCAAAGTGTAACTTGCGTTACTTCTGATCGCAAGCTCCTCCTCGTCCTGGATGAAGAAGAGCATGTTGTAGATGATGACGACCCATTCAGCGGGACGGAGGGTCATGTAGAGCTGCTCGTTCAACCGCGAGAATGCAGCAAGTCGGCGATCAAAGTCGGGCTCCTCCGAGCGCTTGGCAGAGTACGAGTTGAGATCCTCGACGACGACGGCAATGTCCTTGAACGAGCTCTCGATCGAGGCAATCGAGTTGAAAGCTGCAACGAGCTGCAATCTGGCGTTGCGTGCTCTTGCCGAAGAGAAGAGAGTCGAGATGACTTCGACGCAGCGATCGTAGAGCGGAGTGCCCGGTTGAGGTTGCGCGAGGGGGTACAGGGCAGTCAAAATCTTGAGCAAGTCGGTCTTGACCTTCTCGGGGACTGTCTTGTTCGTCTTGCGCAGCAGCGGAGTTACAAGAGTGATGAAATTGGTTGCTTGCGCTTGCGAATGCACGTAAGGAGCGAGAGCGCAGAGGATCGAAATTTGCCGTTGCGCGACTTCACCCTTGGCGTCGAGAGTGGAAGAGGTCACTGCGATGAGACCTCCAAGCTGCACAAGCAGGACGTCGACACTGGGCTGCACGATTTCGCGGCCAATTTCACTGGTCTTCCCGCCGTCCTCCGCTGCAAATTCGACAATGTGTGACACAATGTCAAAGACGCGGAGGATAACAGCCGGTTTGACGTTGCGGACGGTCAGAACGCCATACAGCGAGGGGAGCAGAGTCGGATCGAAATCGACTAGGTTGCGAAGCAGATCACGGCGGACCGCCCAGGTGACGAAGAGTTCTAGTAGTGCCGAAGGAGCCTGTGCATTCTCGGCCGCGAGCGTCGGAAGCCGGGGCGAGATGAATGAAGGGAACGCAGCGGCGAGGTAGGGTCGGAAGTCAAAGTCGACTTCGAGACGGAAGAAAACGGCGAGACGCTTGAGTGCCGTCTGTCGGATGTGGCGCAGAGGTGCAAGTCTGGTCTCTTCGCCTTCCGACTCTTCGTCCTCCTTTTCTTCATCGTCGTCCACTTCAGCCTCGTCTGCGACCACAGCCTCCGGTTTCACGTCGCCTTCAAGACCTTTCTGGGCGAAGTGGAGCAAGTTGAGCGTGGCACCAAGCAAGTCCGGCCAACGCCCGACCAGGTCCTTCCCGAGATGCTTGAGAATGTCTGCCAGGAGACCGAGGAAACCGAGTTGGCGCTTTCCGGGAACAGAAGGTGCGACTGGTGCGAAGCGGAACGGTTCTCCAGGCGGCGTAACAATGAGCTTCCGCAGTGGGCCGAGTGTAAGGTCGACAAGCGTGCCCAGCTCTTCGGCCGAGCAAGTCCTGAGGGCTCCGAGGATAGCAGCACGACGTCCTGCCCGCCCTTGACCGGAACTCGCGCTTGCTCGACCGAGTCGCGAAGTCATGATACCGTACGTGATGCGAATGATGAGGGGGACGACTTCGGCGCGGTGCGAGGATTCGAGTCCACCGTCGGCGGTCGTCGAAACGAATTGCAAGAGCTCATCACGGAGTTTCGTCTGGTCGAGAAGGTTCTTGAGACGATCCGAGTTAGCAGTGACAGCGGGAATCTTCCAGCGAAGGATGCACTCGAGCGCAAGCTTCTGGATCTCGATGTCGGGGAAAGCAAGGAACGTGCGGAAAAGGGAATCGAGATCCGACGCGCGATACAGCGCCTTCGGATTGTGCAGCTTGGCGAATAGACCGAGCCAGGCCACCAGTCGACTCTTGCGCTCCTTTGCAGACTCATCCGCGTTGAAGTATTGTGGAGCGTCGTCGGCCTTGTCTGGAATGACGTCGTCACGTTGGAATGATCCGAGGAACACCTCGACGTAGTCTCGGCTGTGCCGCTGCGCGATCTCGGGGATCGCACAGAACAACGACAGCAAGTTCGCTTCGTAGCTTGCAACGACGAGCCGCTCGGGTGCGATTTGAGCCTGCGGAGCATCGAGAGATAAAGGTTCATTCAGCAACAAGCGTAGACTGAAATTGGGGAAAGCGACCTTACAGTGACGAGTGCCTCTTCCCTCGCGTCGACTGCCTCGATTCCGCCGTCAAACATCCTTTCCTCCTTCGCAACCAAGTTGCACAGATCCTCGAAATGGAATTCGCGCAGTTGCTGCTCTTCAAAGACGAGCGGGATCTCCGTTGAGGATGACCCCGCCGACTCGGCCCACTCTGGCTTGCGCGCCACAAAGAGGTCGGCACCTCGGGTTGACGCAGCGAGCAGCTGACGGTGCGTCACATTCCAGACGGCGTCCGGGAACCGCCCAGAGAGCAGCGCAAGAGCACCGGTAGCTTCGGGCCAGAGGGGCTTGAAGTTGACCTTGAGCATCGCTGATGATTTCATGCGAATTGTCAGAAAAGTATCCCACACATTGGTGGCAAGCAGTCAAACATACCTGTGAGGTATCGCACGACGATATCGAGCGCGGATTTCTCGTCTTCTCCATCCTTTCCCAATTGACCGTTCGCAACCAGACCTAGTTTGCGCAACTTCATACTTTTCTCGCGTGCTCCCTGCACACTGAGCGGCATTTGCTCCGCTTCGATGCACTTTGCGACCAGGTCCGCGGCGACTGGCGTCTCATCTGCGGGGAAGAGAGTAGCGGCTATCTCGAGCGAAGAGAGTCGTAGCCCGGCATCTTCCGAGAGAAGATTAGGGAGAATCGAGTCGTAGATCGCCACTTTTGACACCTCTGAGCGATCTGATGCGAGACGGGCGAGGTTGAGGACTGCAATTCCGTGCATGACTTGTCGGTGCCACGAGAAATTGAGGATCATAGGCTGAACTTGATCGGCGAGAGATTGGTTCACGGCAGCGTCCGGTGCAGTGGTCTCGGCAATCGCTGCGTACGAGGACAGCGCCGTGCCGAGAACGACAGCGGGCGAAGAGGCCGAAGACAGGTAGGCCGTTCGAGCGGAAGTTGCCGGAATTGAAGCGACTGTGCTCGCGAGGGACGCGATCAGAGGCGAAAGTGATCGATGTGCAGAAGTGACGAAAGGCGCGATCGACAACACATCCAGAAGCTCGAATGTCTGGGCGAGCTCGGGAGTCCCTTGTCAGCTGGGCCCAGCTCGGGCTCAAGTAGAACATGACTCACTTGTTCTTCTTCAACCTCTTGCTCCTCCGTGAACTGTGCCATCCATCGCACGATGACCCGTTCCGACACCTGCGCAACATGCTGCTCCCAGACTCCTGAAGCCTGTCCGCCTTTCTGCACGAGTCTTCGTAGCCGATCGCTCTGGGTCAACTTGCCCAGCAGAGCCAGACTGTTCTTCCTCTTGTCGACCTGTCCGAACTCTTCTGTTGGCCTCTTGACATTCTCGATTGCCAGGGACCGTCCAGTCGATTCGAGTACAAGGTTGGCGAGGGAAGTGTCGAAAAGGTTCCACTCGCACTGGTCGAGCGCGCTCGTGAGGGTGCAACCGGCAGCGAAGATAGCCTCGCTTGCTTCGGCAGAGAAGAAATTCTCGAGCATTGCCCGTACCGAAGATGACAATACGTCTGACAGCACGGCAAGTGGCAGGAGAGACCGGAGGAACGTGAGGAGGTGGTGGAGGAATGCTGCTGAAGGAGCCGAGCGCAAGAGTGTCGTCAGAGCAGGGAGAAGCGCGAACATTTTGGGTTTCGCAGTTGCTGTAAGTAAAAAGGTTAGTCGACTGAAACAGCGACGAGCCGAAAAATCGTGAAGACAACTTACGAGGTGTTCTCGACCCATTCCTCACGCCAATCAAGCAGGAGACGACTTTGAGAACCACGACGAGTCGGTCCCATTCTTTCTCGTCTTTCACGCTTTGCGCCTTGAGCTCTTCGGTGATCACCTTGAGTAGAACATCGGCGATGGGCTCGAGAGGTTCAGTCTTGTGGACGTGCGAAGTGATGGAAATCACGGTGTGTGCCGGAATCTCGCAGGGAAGCGAGGTGGGCGATGGTAGTGCTAGAACGGAAGAGAGCAGCGCGCGCAGAATCGAGGGTGACCGAGAATGCAGCAGGTTGTTCGCGGCCTGGAAAGAAGTACATCCGTCAGTGCGGCCAAGGAGGAAATCGGTCCGGTTCGGTTCTACGAAACTCACGGCGCAACTTTCGAAAACGACCCAAGTGATGCCCTCGGCGAAGATGTTCGAGTTACCCTCCTCCTGCCCACGCCCTTTGCCCTTGCCCTTCCCTCGACCTTTCGCACCTCGCCCTCTGGGTCGCTCGCCTCCGTCGAAACCTTCGACTGCTGCAACATCCTGGATGATATACTCGAACAACATGGCCAGTTCGGATGGCGATTCGGGCATCGAAGTTGGTTTCGCCTTGCGCACGAGGTAGGAGAACGAGTTTCCGAGCAGCCGGCGAGTTTGGGGAGTCGTACGGAAGTTGCGAGGTAGGGACCGGTGGAGCACAATGCGAGGCTGCTCGATGATGAGCTGGGCGGAGGTCGAGGCGATGGGCTGCTCGGTTTCCTCTTCTTCTTCCTCGTCGGAGGCCTCGGCATCTTTCGCAGGCTCCTCGGCATCCATTGCGTCCTGTCCCACAGCATCTTCTGTCTCGTCTGCTTCTTCCTCCCGAGCGGGAGCACCTAGACCACGTCTCACCACTTCCCAGATTTCCTTCAATCCTCCCAGTCGTGCTTCCTCGTCTTCCTGACTCTCGCCCGCGAGAACGTCCCGGCCCAAGTCCCGGAAGAGAGCACCGAGCACATCGTAGACTCGTTGGAGGATGTGAGGGTTTGCAGAGTGAAGGGGAGAAGGAGCAGTCAGGCGGATGAGGGTTGTCAGGAGGACGGGCAAGTGAGGCAGGAGCAGATGCGCAAGATCCGTGACGAGCGGTGGCAAGAGGCTGTCGCGCAAGAAACAAATCTGTCAGGGGAACTACGGGGAATTCGCTACGAGAGAAGTTTTCTCGCTCACTCGAGAATGGTCTCTCCACAGAGTTCGACATCGTGAGCAGGTCCAGCGAGCACTTCGCAGATCGACTCGACGATTTCCTTCCTGAAGTGCACGACGAGCGGCAAACTGCGTGCCGATTTCTCAATCTTGCGGTTGAAGCGGTTGAACGGGATACTCAGGTTGATGAGCAAGCTCTGCTGTAGTGCGTGGCCGAACAGACTGTGCATCTCGTCTTCTTTGCCTTCCTCCTCGCCTTCCAACATCTCGCGACGGCTCCTCACGGCATCGAGGTCGACCTTCATCTTGCCTATTCTTGCTGCCGGTGAGATCCACTTGAACTGCCGACCTTTGATGACTGGGTTCGACATGCGTTTCGCGATCTGTTCCTTGACTGAAAGCGTCGAAGTCGATCGCAACTTTTTCGGATCTTTCGCCGCTTTCGATCCGGCTGGAGCGGCGTGCCGCAGCGAGCGCAGAGTCGACGAGCCATTCGGCTTTGTCTTGCGCGAGTTGGCCATGGTTGGCGGCTGTGCTAGTGGCCAGAGAGAGTGGTGCCGGACAGCTGATGTGGGTCAACCGAGGTTCTTTGGTAGAAGATCGGATTTGCGACTGCTGGATCAAATGCTCGGAGCTGCCTGCAGAGCTCGTAGGTGTTGAGCAGGGCTTGAGTGGTTAGAGGCGGCTTCGGCTGCAAGTCTCCTTCGACTTTTTTCCTTTGATCAAAGTGCAAGTGAGACACTTTTTGTCCGCGGCGGTGGTGTTATCTCCGCTCCGACTGCCGGCTGTGGGACCGGCGACGCAACCCGTTCGCTTGTGATCCCCTCTCTCTCTCCTCGCCTCCTTGATGCTGCGTTCGCTTAGGTCAATCGGTCCAACATTCCGATCAAGTGCGGTCCCCATGTCGTCAACACGCCAAGTTTCCTCGACCTCGCTCGCCCCGCCTGGAACTTTCAACCCGTCGGCGTTTCCAGCTCAGCGTGAAGCAGCTCTCAAATTCGCTCGAGCGAATGGATACTGGGAGGACTGCCTCGTCGAGGCTCCGGTAGCTTGGGGCGAACAAGGTGAGCCCATTTCGCCCATCCGAACATCGAACTTTGGTGGGGCATGCGTGCTGATCCCAGAAAGGGATTGCTCAATGACAGATCCGAACAACCACGTCAAGTGAGTACTTTCAGTTTCTGTTGATAGTACTGACCCTTGATCGGGGAACAAGGAAATTGACATTACTCCACATGCCACACTTGTTGTAATCAGCAACGCTGTCTACCTGCGCTGGCTCGAAGTGAGCTAGTCTCTCGAAGAGAATATCTCGACTGACGACAGCTTGGATAACTGATGTGAGAAATTGGGCCATTTTCGTTACAGTCGGGTCGTCTGAATGCAGTTCGAACTTTGAGCAACGCGTTGCCCGAGGCGCAAGCGAAAGACCTACGAGGTTCCGGCAAGGGCAAAGGTGTCATCCTCGCCAGACTATCCTACGACTACCTCGTGAGTACAATGTGCCGGATCTCTTCCACAAACCGAAAAGACATCATTGGGCTTGGACTGAGATAGCCGATACTTCATATTGTCCTCTTCGGCTGCGACAAAATCCCCATTCCCAGAGAACAACTCATCACCCCGACACGATCATGGTGCTGCACAGAGTGTCGACCGTCTCGGCTCGCAAGATGGTGATGGACCACGCGATTTACAGTTACGATCAAGCTCGACTTGTTGGCAAAGGAGAAGCGATCCTCGTCGCGTATGATTACGATACTCTCAAGAGTACGGAATGGCCCGAAGCGATCTCGAAACTCGTGATCGATCGAGGTGCGAAACGGGAGGAACCGAAAGCGAAACTCTGATTCATCCAATTTTTAGTAAATCTCGGTACTTTGTATTCATTTGTTGAAAAAATTGGTAGTGAAAGTGTAGAAAAGATAGGCTCCACCAGAGGAGCTTTGAGAGGGGGTAGTAAATGAGTATGGACGGGTAGAGCGTACGGAGCCTGGAGAGAACTAGTGAAAGGGCACAGCATGAAACAAAGAGGAGAGAGGAGATGAAACCGCTTGGGCTCGAGCGTAACGAAAAGAGCTGAAGTGAGCAAGTGGTTGAGACACAGTTTTTATACACATGGAGAAGAGGGTGTGGCCGAAACTCGATTACTGTACAACGTCGGGTTTCGCTAATGCGCTTTTTCATCACGGCAGAGAAAGGGAGGGGGTGATTTCGCTGGGATGAAGGGATCGCCGAAACACACAAGCGATGGAGCTTGACCCTCACAGCGGGAGGGCCGGGTGACCGTTCCCGTTCATGTGCCCGTTGACTTTGGAAGTTCCGTTGAGTTTGAGCGTGCCATTCGGTTTCCTTCCGACGAGTTCCTCCTCACTTTGGGTTCTCAGTCTGCCCAATGCCTCTTCGAGTCCTTTCTCTGCCTCTGGCGATGGTTCCTCAACTTCGAGCTTCTTCAAGATCGCTTCGACTCCCGGGTTCCCTCCGAGCCTCTGCACCTCGGCGAACGCCTGCGCGGTGAGTTTCCTCAGGACCTGACGCGTGTACGCAAACGAGTTGGTCTTGCGGTTCATGTACGACACTGCATATGTTTTTGGTCCAGGCGAAGAAGGGCGTTCTCGGAGGATATCTAGCCGATCGAGCGGAAACAAACATCAGTCTTAAGGCAGAGACTGACACGGTGCCAATGCCCTGCCGATATAGGATCACAATTACGTACTGAGAATTTGTCGGTTCGACTGATCTGCTCGGATCGCATGCACTATCGGGAACGAGAATTTGCCTTCTGAGAAGTCTTCACAGAATCCCTTGTTGTTCGCGTACTGACGAGACACAAAACCGATATGTTAGCTCGAGTTGACAATCAGAGGAGTGACTTGCGCATCCTCACCTCGACCGATTGCAGATTGACGTAGTCGTCCCGGATCTGGAAGATGATGCCAATCAGATTCGCCAGCGGAACATAGTCCCTGAAGAAGCCGAGAAAGGAGAGTTTCAGCATGTCACTGCGAGTGCAGTTCGAGTCGCTCTGACCGACCTTGGAGGATCTTGTGGAGAAGCTGCCATCATGAGCTTGATCGCTATCCGGAACAATCCACCCGTTTCTGCAGCGAGAAATGCACTTTGAGCTCGCGCTTTGCAAGCTGTGAGCTGGGCGAAACTCACTGTTGTTGACCATTTCGATGTATTCCTGTTCTGTCGGCACAACCAGGTTTTCGCGGTAAAACAGGTCCATGCCCTGTCCGCGATGAAGGTTGAGCAGTTCCTCTGTCACGGTTTCCTCTATCCTGATCCCTTCACGTGACGGTCGAATCCGTTGCACTTCTTGAAGCGCGAGGAAGTAAACGTAGTTGGCCGAGTTGATCGTTTGCGGAATTCCATAGATCTTGTGCGCGACTGTGTATCATTTTCGCTGCAGGTCAATCTTCCGAGACAAGGGAACTGCGAGGGCAAGCGCGAAAGGCAAAGAAGCGCACCGGGCATTCCGCGACGCAAGTGCGAATCGTCCTCAACGTCGTCCATCCTATGAAAGGTTGAAGAGCACGGATGAGCTACAGATTGCCTAGCAATGGGCGAACAGGACGGACAAAAGCGAGGCCGTGTGGAGCATGCCGACGACCTTCTTGACGATCTCGAGGTCGTTGTCCTGACATTGCATCCACTCGTTGAAGCTGCCGATCAGGGCCGAGCGGACTTCCTTGCCCGGAATCGACGCCAAGTACGTGTACGGCTCGACGAGAATCTGCATGCCGATGCCACGGGCGCAGCGAGTAAGCGGACGATCGATTCGGTCGATAATCGGAGTCGCGGCGGGGGAAACACGACGAGAAACGTACCTGCTCCTGCGGAGGCGCCCACGGTGGGGTGCCCGAGATCTTGTCGAGGAAGTTGTCGTAGAAGTCGGTCATTTCTCGGGGGTCGAGCGCAGTGGTAGCGAGCGAAAGAGACTCGCAAACGGGCGCGGGTCGTTGCCGATCGTGGATGCAGATCAATGCATACATGCACTGTCCCCTGTCCCTCGTCAGCACACCTCGGCTCGTTCGGACTTGTCTCGGATCTCGCTCTCGTGGTCAACCGTAGTCTCGCGCCTCTGCGCTTGTCAACGGCAACATGGTCCGGCCTCCGCCGCTCGTGTACCTAACCTTGCTCGCGAGCGCGATCCTCCTCGTACCAACCTACCTCGTCTTGCGCCCATCCTTCGACACTCCCGACGTGCACAACGCTTTGTGGGCTCCAGGCTCGATCTCGAGGGGAGGACCTGTCGGCGCCAACGCGATCCTCCGACAGGATGCGCTGAACCCGATTGACGACGAGGTTCGCTTCGGTGCGACCATCATGCCCAAACTAGGTAACGCAACCGCAAAGTGAGTGACAAGACTGTCGTCCTCATGACCCTTTCTGAACTCGACTGAGCCGGACGCTGTGCCAACAGAGCCGAGTTGGGCCGGGCATCTTGGGTCAGTCTCTCGCTCTGCATTTGTTCCATTGGACTGTTGTCTGAACGAGTCTCGCTGTTCCAGAAACTCTTGCACACGATGGCGGCGCGCTTTCCTGAAAGACCGACCAACTCTGAGCGAGAAGCGTTCAAATCCTTCCTCTACCTGTTTTCGAGGCTGTATCCGTGCGGCGAGGTAAGCTTGATCCGAGGTGTCTTGATCCTTAGACATGATTTGCATGAGCTGACAAGGCTCATGCACTGCGCAGTGCGCTGCCGAGTTCCAAGCTCTACTCAAGAAACATCCACCTCAGGTGAGCTAGAACCCTCTGTGTACCTCAAGCCTGCTGCTCGTTTGGGCGCTGATCTGGGAACGGGTGTTCGATAGACGTCGTCTCGATCGGCAGCCTCGTTCCATCTATGTCATCTGCACAACCTCGTCAACCTTCGACTAGGCAAACCTGAATTCGACTGCTCGAAAGACCTCGAAGGAATCTACGACTGCGGGTGTGGGTCGGACGAGGAGGAAGGCACGGGTCAGTCAAGACCGTCGGTCAAGCCAGAATCGCTCGAGCAGAAGCGCAAAGACCCCAGAGAGCAGAGCGAGGACGGAACGCGACGAGACCCTCGCACTGGACTCGAGCTAATCGGTGGCTGATCCGCGAGCGATCGACAGCTGTGATACCCTGTAGCAGACGCATAGTCGTTTCGAGATACCCGTGACCTGTTGTAACTTTGCATCGTCGTTCTCTCGGTTATCGCGTGCACGTGCAAATTCTGATCATTCGCGATCGCGTCGCGAAGCTCGTCTCGTGACGCTGCTCTCTCGCGCGCAAGCTCAAAGTGTTGGAGCGCGCGGTGGCTTGGTGATATCTGATTCTGTTTGGGAGAAGCGCGCATGCGGTGGCGAGCCTCGCAGCGAATCCGGTGCAAGCTTGTTGGCGAGAAGGAAAAAAAGGCCCCGAGTTTCTCAGGACTCCCTTCTCTCCTCACCCCTTCCACCGTATCAGCTGCTTCTCGTTTGACCGGAAGCAAGCATCTCCCAGGAACCCATCAAGATCCCCTCCCTACACACCCAACAGCCAATGTCTGCTAATGGATCGACTGGACTAGAGAGCAAACTCGGTACGCTCCCTTGTCCTTGCCGTCTCTCATCACGTCGAGCCCGCTCCCTTGACCCCCTGGAGACCCCGCATGTGCGATATCGAACCTCTGCTGACCTTGTTCGTCTTGCCTTGCACCCCGTCTGCGTCACCGCCACTCCCTTGTTCGATGTCATTCCCCGTTCCCCTGCATTCTCTGCCTCGCCTTGGCCTCCTCTCGCCTCCGCCACTGTGATGTTTTCCTTGTTCTAGGCTCTCTCTCTGTCAACGGTGGTGCGCCCACCCGCTCTGCCTATGTCCCCCCTCACATGAGGAAGGCCGGAGCTGCCGTGTGAGTTTACACTTTGCACCTGGAACACTGCCCCAAGAATCCAGACTGATGCCCATTTTGGATGGTATGTAGCCCCGAGGCGCCTCCTGTCGGCACCTACAACGCCCAGGCTCCCTCGTTCACTCCCCGTCCCGCCGAGAACTGGAGCTCGTCCGGTCCTGCCGCCGACGCGCCGCGCTCGAACGGCTTCGGTGCCCCGCGTGCCGGAGGATGGTCGACTGGTGGAGGAAACAGCTACGGTGGAGGACAGGGCAGCTTCTCGGGAGGACGCGACGGTTACGGCTCGTGGCAGAACGGCAAGCACCAGCCCGGACCCTCGAACCCTCGCATCGAGCGCGACCTGTTCGGTGAAGCCGGAGACGGCAACTCGCAAGGTACCGGTATCAACTTTGATGCCTACGCCGACATCCCCGTCGAGGCGACCGGAACCGACGTCCCCGAGCCCATCACCGAGTTCCTCCCTCCTATCGACCCTCACTTGCTCGAGAACATTGCCCTCGCCCGCTACAAGACCCCGACCCCTGTCCAGAAGTACTCGGTCCCCATCGTCAACCTCGGCCGTGACTTGATGGCTTGTGCCCAGACCGGTTCCGGAAAGACTGGAGGTTTCCTCTTCCCCATCCTCTCGGCCCTCTTCACCCAGGGTCCCCGCCCGAGCCCCGCCGCTCAGGCTCCCCGTGGATACGGTCGCAACCGCATCTCGTACCCGACCGCGCTCGTCCTCGCGCCGACCCGTGAGCTCGTCTCGCAGATCCACGACGAGGCTCGCAAATTTGCGTACCGTTCGTGGGTTCGCCCCGCGGTCGTGTACGGAGGTGCCGACATTGGATCGCAGCTCCGCGCGATGGACCAGGGTTGCGACTTGCTCTCGGCCACTCCCGGACGTCTCGTCGACATGATGGAACGCGGCAAGATCTCGCTCGCCAACGTTCGTTACCTCGTCCTCGACGAGGCCGATCGCATGCTCGACATGGGTTTCGAACCCCAAATTCGCCGCATTGTCCAACAGGCCGACATGCCCGACGTTATGGACCGTCAAACCCTCATGTTCTCGGCTACTTTCCCCCGCGAGATCCAGATGCTCGCTCGCGACTTCCTCAAGTGAGTTGTCACCCCTCCTGTGGCAAGAGTCCGAGAAAAACGAACTATCGTACTGACAAAAAGATCCGTGCTCACAGGGACTACATCTTCCTTTCGGTTGGTCGTGTCGGTTCCACCTCGGAGAACATCACCCAGAAGATCGAGTACGTCGAGGACGAGGACAAGCGCTCGGTTCTCCTCGACATCCTCTTCGCCCTTCCCCCTGGCGGTCTTACCCTCGTCTTCGTCGAGACCAAGCGCATGGCCGATCTCCTCGAGGGCTTCCTCGCGCAAAACAACTTCCAAGCGACTTCGATTCACGGTGACCGCACTCAACGCGAGCGTGAGTACGCGCTCGAGACCTTCCGTTCGGGACGCACTCCGGTCATGGTCGCTACCGCCGTCGCCGCTCGAGGTCTCGATATCCCGAACGTCACCCACGTCGTCAACTACGACTTGCCTTCGGACATTGACGACTACGTGCACCGCATCGGTCGTACTGGACGTGCCGGTAACACCGGTGCCGCCACTGCCTTCCTCAACCGCGGCAACAAGAACATTGTTCGCGACTTGATCGAGCTCCTCCGTGAGGCCAAGCAAGACGTACCGCAGTGGCTCGAGGCAGTTGCCCGCGAGTCGACCGGTTTCGGTGGACGCGGTGGAGGACGTGGTGGACGTGGCCGCACTGGCGCGTCGCGCGATGTTCGTTCCTCGGGAGGATTCGGTGGATCCCGCGGAACCGGCTCGTCGGTCGGTGGATGGGGCAGCGGTGCCTCCGCTGGCGGATTCGGTGGAGGAGCTTCCTACGGTGGACCTCCTCGCGCTGGTGGAGGATCCTACGGTGGATACGGTGGTGCCCCCGCTGGCGGAGCCGCCTACGGTGGAGGAGGATCTTCGGCTTGGTACTAGACGCCTGTGGCTCAGTATCCGACCGCTTGTACCCGCTCTCGCTTGATCTCCCTACCCTGTCAGAACCCCTCGCCAAAAAACCCACAAAAAACCCAAAAAAGAGCCCACACCTCTTCTCGTTTTTCCTTCTGTTTGTGCCTGTGGCATCCTCTTGATACTATCAACAGAACCATTCGCCCTCAAAAACTACCCAACTCCCTTCGCATCCTCCCGACGCCCCCAACCTTCGCATCAACACTAGAACTCTTCAGCTGGACGAAATCTCTTCTCGGGAGACCTTGACTGGTCTCTTCCGATCCTCCTCTGCGCCAACCCTAGACCCAAGTTACCCGCAACCTTCGTCCCGCTTCAAGTGATGCGCCAATATTCCTCTAGAAAATGGCTTTTTTTCCCGTCTCGACGCTCTCAGCTTTTAATCGCCGCCAGGACCCCTTTCCCTACCAAAATAGACTTGATACCCCATTTTCGACGATTACCACCTCGCGACAGCCACCCGACTTCCAACAAAATAGGGTATCTCTCCCACTATTCACTTCCCCCTACTCTCTCCTCCGATCTCGCGGCCTTTTACCTCCCCTACCTGCAAACTCCAGAGCGTTTTCAGACCATTGCAAACTTTTTGCTCGAACTCCAGCAAGCCAGTTTCTCGTTCACCCTCCCCCTCCTCTTCTCTCCTTCCCCAACCTCCTTCGCCCCTCCTCGTTTGGCTGCGCCTAGTTTTTGTGTGTTTTGTTGTTTATAGTAGACTAGAATGCCTTGTAACGGTGTCCTCCTCGTTCGTGATCTACCTCATTTCAGGGATACCTTTCTTTCTTCTGTACGAGAGGGAGTAAGACTAGCACAGAACGCGTCAACCAAAACTGTATTTTTGCGGTGCTTTCGGGATCGCGCGCGCGTGCGCCCGCCGCCGGCGCAACGGTTGACGTCCCCATTCATCAATCGACATCCCGTTCTCGGCTCACGCGGAATCGTTCGTCTCGGATCCTCACTCCATGTCGCTCCTAGAGCTCATACGACAGCGTGAGTCGGCGCTTGTCGATTTCGGATCCCTTGACAAAGTTGCGGTGCCCGCATCGCCCGCATCACTGATCCGTGTTCTCTCTCTTGAACAGGCTACCTCGACACGCTGCGGTCGGTTCCTTCACGATGGAAGATCCTCATCGTCGACCAGTACACGCAGAGTATGCTCAACAGCGTCCTGACGACGTACGATGTCCTCGAGGAAGGCATCCAGCGTGCGTTCACCATACTCTCGCTCCCTCCCGCCCACTCTCTACCTAGCACACACGAGCGAGAAACGCCTTGCTGACTCCTCGGCGTGCAAATTATGCGTCAATCGTACAGAGGTCGACTTGATTACGCACCATCGGACCCCTCAACCCCGCCTCGCCGCAATCTACCTCGTCATGCCGACGACTCAGAATGTCGAATTCATCCTGAGAGACTACAACCCAACTCCGGTTCCTCAGAATGGTAAAGCGTCAAAGAAGACCGCGCAGACTGGTCCGCAGGAACCTCCGAAATACGCCGCAGCCTACATCAATTTCATGGACGGTTCGTTTACAACGCTTTTCTTTCGCCCAACCTTGGCTCAAAAGGCTGAACTAATTGATCGTGGTGCAGGGATCAACGACGCACTGATTGGCAAGTTGACCGACGGTCTGCCCGAGCAGTACCTGCAGGGCTTGAAAGAGTTGTACATCAACTTTCACCGTGAGGACTCTCGATTTTTACGAGTCGTATCGAGTTTCGTCAGCCCTGACAAATTTTTGCTCGTCGTCAGCGCTTGAACCTCGATTGTTCTCGACTAAAATACCGCACACGTTCATGTCGCTCTATGGTCCACCCGAAGGTCGACCTGAAGATGGCATGCTCAGATGGGACGACGACATTGCCTGGATGAGTCGATCCGTAAGTTTCGCGCTCGTTCTAGGAGCTGTGCGAGAGACTGATCCCACACAACCGACAGATCGTCAATGCCTTGGCGACTCTCGGCGAATACCCTCTGATTCGGTACTACAACCCTCCAAATTCGTTCCACGCGACCCTCGGCCCGGGACTTGTGGTTGGAGAGCCAATAGGCAAACGTTTGGCAGAACGGGTCCAGTTGGAGATCGATGCATACGCGAGGGATAACAGCAATTTCCCGGTACGATTTCCTGCCGGCTCCCTCTTTCTTCCTTGAATCGCGATCACTCATGATGCGCCTTCGACCTGATTTTTTCCCAGCCTCCCGTCGATCCTCCACGGCCGAGAGGGGTATTGTTCATCACGGATCGATCGATGGATCTGTTTGCTCCGTTCCTGCACGAATTTACGTACCAAGCCATGTGCAACGATCTTCTCGACGTCGAGAAGGGCCGCAAATACCGGTATGACAGCACCTCGCTGGTCTTCTTATCATGTATTTTCAGAATCCTGACCTTTTTTCGTCCTCCCCCTCTCGAGCGAATCAGGTACGTATTCACGAACGAACAGGGCGCACCGCAAGAGAAAGAAGCGATCCTCGACGACAACGACAAGGTGTGGTGTCAAGTACGACACATGCACATGAAAGACGCGCTCGACAAACTCATTGCCGACTTTAAAGCGTACGCTGGCGAACACGGAGGCACGTTCGGCGGAGATGGGTCAGTGGTTCTGTCCTTTGTCTCCTTTTTGATCTTTCTTTTATGGCCTCGAGAGCTGATTCGCGAAAGGGGATGGTGACAGAACGAGCCTGAACGATATGAAAGACATGTTGGCGAGTTTGCCGCAGCTCAAAGAAGTGAAAGACAAGGTCAGTATCTCTCCTTACAAGCACACGACCCTATGCCGTAAAGACGAAGACTGATCCGTGACTTCCGATTGTTGCGAATAGCTCTCGCTTCACCTGACCATGGCCGAAAAGTGCATGGGCTTGTTTGAGAAGAAAAAGCTGCCTCTAACGGCAAGCGTCGAACAGGTGTGTTTCGAGCTCACTTGGGGGACCACTTCGATCGAGCTGTGACTGAACTTTTCTCCATTTCGCGCGAATCGTAGTGCTGCGCAACTGGCGTCACGGCGGAGGGCAAATCGCCGAAAACGCTCGTCGAGGAGATGGTTCCTCTGCTTGACGATCGAAGCGTCAGGTGAGTCACGAAACGATTTCCGGGTCTCAAATTCCAAGACTGCTGATTCCAGCATACGGCTATCACAGCTCGACCGACAAGTTGCGGATTATCGCGCTGTACATCATGCATCGAGACGGCGTACCCGAAGGTGACAAGAAGCGATTGTACCAGCATGCTCGGCTGGCACTGCACGAGATGGACTCGGTCAACAACCTGTCGTACCTCGGTATCAACATTGACAAGGATTCTGGCAAGAAGCGGAAACCGATCTTCAAGCAGCGCGCCGAAGAAGACGCTTACGACATTTCACGGTACCAACCTGCCCTCAAATCAATGCTCGAGGTAAACAAAGCTCGCTTCCTGCTTTCGTAATTGCTTCTGAGACTCAAAACCGACAATCACTACGCAGGAACACTTTGCTGGAACTCTCGACCAATCCATGTTTCCCTACGTGAGAGACGCGCCCGTTGCAGCTGCCTCGTCGCGTATCAGCCAGTCAGCAGTACCAACAACAGGTTCACTACGCAGCGCTCGACCCCAATGGACAACCTCGACCCGCGGGAGGAAGACGACGAATGAGTCTAAACAGCGCGTGTTAGTCTTTGTTGCGGGAGGTGCGACGTATTCAGAAGTGCGGACAGTGTACAAAGTGTCAGAAGCAGCAAACAAGGACATCTTCCTCGGTAAGGAGTTTTGCCCCTCGTTTTGCATCTTTTCAGAATCTCAAAGGCTGAAACTCGACATTGAGCAGGTACGACACATCTCGCGACACCTCAAAGCTTTGTTTCGGATCTCGCCAACCTCGATCGAGGCAGTGGAGCGCACACGGGCACGTCGTACCAAGCTCTCGTCAAGAATGGCTCGAAACAGTTCCCTCCACGGCCACCTGGAATCCCTCAAGCAGCGTTCGATCATCGATTCATGCAGAAGATTTCGGCGCCGCCTCCACCGCCGACACTGCAGCAACAGCCGTCTTCCCGATCGTCGCTCACAACGGACGCACGCAGCGTTTCGGATCGCAACTCGTCATTCTCGGTGCAGTCGTCCACTTCGAACGGACAGCCGAGCTCGAGAAGTTCTGTTCCAAGTATCGCTTCGAACGGGTCAGGCGACAAGGAAGCCCCGGCCAAGATCAAGAAGAAGAGTTTCCTCAAGAAATTGCTGTAAACACACTTTCTCGTCGGGGAGTCGATTAGCTTGAATACCCCGAATGTTGTCTGGTTTTGGTTTTCGTCTTGTTGTGTCTGTCTGTCTTGTCGGTTCGTGCGTTGTCCGACATGCTGAATACGACTCGATTGAAGCGAAATTGCAGAGCTATACTATGCGCTCGGCCGATTTTGACCCATCTGCACACGACGATTCGAACTCGTCTCTGCGATCGATCTGTGAGACAGGCTGTTGAACCGTGCGGCGACCGTTACTGCAGAATTACCGATTCGAGGCTGCCCGCAGTTTTCGAGGGGGGTCTTTTTTATTGGCAACGACGTAATGCTCTCGGCGCACGCGCATGAATGCAGGCGTCTGCGTTTCCTTTCGCTTATCTCCTCGTATCGTCGGCTGTTGCAGCACTCGTTCAGACGTTACTGAGTGACTCTTCAAGTTCTACGAGATGAGTTCAAGGCCCGAGTTGCCCCAGGTTGATCGCTCGGCGTATGACCAGAGCGTGCACGTCGCGGGGGAAGGCTACAGGTGAGCTCTCTCTCGTGACCCAGATCTGATTCACCCGTGTAGAGACTGACTGGACTGACTGTTCACGTCTTCTCTGACAGTGACAAGAACAAAGTGAGCGACTTGACTTGTTCCGATAATCTTCTCGGCTCTCAATTCCGCGATGACACCGCCTCGAATTTACGCGAACTGATTTACGTTTGACTTGTCTTCCAGATCCCAAGCGTCACTGCTTTCCTAGCTGCACAAGAAGTGAGTTCAGATTATACCCGTACTCGGGTTTCAGTTATGTTCGCGTCGAGCTGAAACGAACAACGTCCCTCGAGCAGGCAAGAACGGTCGATCATTCTGCAAAAGGTGAAGAGTTGAGGCAGCGAGAGGAACGTAGTAGGCAGCAGAATCAACAGTTGCGCGATGCCGAACTCGAAAAATCGGGAGATGGTGAGAAGGCCGCCGAGGACGTGAAATCCAATGGCGCGAAAGAGAAGGAAGAGATGATGGAGAAAGCGAACGCCAACACGCAGCCGAACGCGAAGGATTTCAAGAGGAAGGGCGAGAGGGAAGTGTACGATCCTGTCACCGGAAAGAACGTGATTGTCAAAGATGCGAGACTCGAAGGTGCGCAGAGACCGCCTTGACACTCATCCAAGGGTTGTCCTGACCGCTCTCGTTCGCTGTCGCAGACTTCCAGAACCCAAAGCTCACACAGAATGAAAACCTTGACCCGGGAAACCTACATGCGCCTGGACCCTCGACCAATGTCAACCCGAATGATAATGCACCCATCTCGAAGCTTACGCCTAAGCCTATCGAACCCTCAAACATTCTATTCCACACGATGCCTCCTCCTGTCGACCTCAGCTCTCTCACGTCGATCAAGCAAACCATCAACGCCTACGCTCTCGCCATCATCGCTTTCCTCGGCGTGATTTGGTTCTTCGTTGCATTCCGCTCTGGCGCAGCTGCGTTCTTCTTCCGTTCAAGTCTGATCGGAGGCGCTTCGGTCGCCATTTTCGTTTCGCACGGGATCGTCGTTCGCAAGATCGAGAAAGAGCTCGAACGCATTCGGCTCAAGATGCACGAACAACGCGGCGAGCAGTTTGCTCCTCCCACGCCAGAGTCGGTCGAATGGCTCAACTCGTTCACAAAGGTCGTCTGGCCCTTGATCAACCCCGACATGTTCACGTCGATTGTCGACATGATCGAGGATGTCATGCAAGCTTCGCTGCCGGGGTTCATCGATGCCGTCAAGGTCGAAGACTTTACGATCGGCAAGAACGCGTTCCGCATCCTCAATATTCGAGCTCTGCCCGACCAGCCGACCGATTCCGATTACCCGAAGGAAGAGTGGATCGATCAAGGCGATCGCAAAGCTGCGCTCGATCCGAACCGTCGTCAAAAGGACGAACAAGAAGTCCGTGAAGAGAAAGCACAGCAGAGCCAGGATATCCTGAAGGAAGAGGGGACCAGCCCCGAAGACGAGGTGAGCCCAAGCTCGATCGGCCGCGGGACATCAGTCTCGTACTGACGCTTCTGGACTTCCTTACAGGATCAAACTGGAGACTACGTCAACATGGAAATCTCGTTCGCTTACTTTGCGCCACCGGGTAAGAAGAAATTACAGGGAGAAAACATCTCGCTCATCATCAAGTTCTTCCTCGGCATGCACGATCTATTCCATCTTCCGATTCCTCTCTGGATCGCGGTCGAGTCAATCGTCGGTACTGTCCGTCTCCGCTGTCAGCTGGTTGCTGCCGCGCCGTTCATTCGCAATGTCACCTTTACCCTGATGGGAGTTCCCGCGATCGAAGCTGTCAGTCGCCTGGCAGTCCAATTTTTGCACTCGAGCGAGACGGCTGATCTTGTTTCCGTAGTCTGCTATTCCTCTCACCCGCGCGCTGCCGAACGTGCTCGACCTCCCCCTCATCAGCGGTTTCGTTCAATCGTCCATCGCTGCAGCTACGTCGGTCTACGTACGTCTTCTCCCTGCCCTCGGTCGCCCCTACCAGCTGACAATGTTGTCACCCTACCTAGTGTGCGCCCAAATCGATGACACTGAACATCGCTCAAATGCTCTCGGGTGATGGTGTTAAGCGAGGTCTGCTCGGATCATTCGTTTCTAATGACATGGAGACACCCACTGACTCTCCACTTTTGCTGCATTCAGATACCAAGGCGCTCGGCGTATTCATGATCACCATCCACTATGCCGAGAACCTAAGCGCACAGGTGCGCGGTTGCCGCCTTCTCGTTTTGCTCGAGTCTATCCGGGTTCTGACGCATGGTCCCTTATTTAGGATGATAACGGTACCAGTGATCCTTATGTTGTTGTCGCCTACTCCAAGTTTGGAAAGCCGCTGTTCTCGACCCGTGTCGTCAAAAAAGACCTCAACCCGGTTTGGGAGCAAACGACCTTCCTACTCGTGACGGACGACGAAGTCCGAGCCGATGAGAAGCGTGAGTCCCTTGCTTATGGGTTGTACATAATTCGCCACCTGCTGACTCGCATCCGGTTCGTGCCAGTTTCGATCCAACTCTGGGATTCCGACATGATCTCCGCCGACGACCTTGTCGGAAGGACTAACGTCTCGGTGACGGACCTCATGCTCAAGCCGAACGAGGTGCACAAGCGTACCGACAAACTCATGGGCTTTGAAGATGCCGATTCGATGGCAGGCACGCTCACCTGGAGTGTCGCGTACTTTGAAAAGGCCAAGCTCAACCCGGCGCTCAAATTGACTCAGGGTATCGACCACTCGCTTCCGAAAGAATTGCAAGATCACCCTGAACTCAAAGTCGAAACCAATACGGTCGATACTCCTGAAGAAGCTGACGTCAGCCGTACCCCTCCGGATCCAAACTACCCTTCTGGAGTCCTGTCGGTCATCGTGCACAACATCCTCTCACTCGAGCGACAGAACCTCAAAGGTGCCTCGGGCAAATCTCGCGAGGGAGAAGCGGGACAAGACACGGACGAGGCAGCGGAACAAGGCCAGAACTTGCCTTCGTCCTACTGCGAGATCGTCGTCAATGATGATTTGATCTTCAAGCAAGTCCCGCATGCACTCTCTTCGACTCGGGCTCGACCTTCTTACTGACTTGATTGTTTCCCTTTCCTTGCGTTCTTGCAGAACTCGAAGCAAGAAATATTCCAACTGCCCATACTTTGAGGCAGGTACTGAGACGTTCGTCCGAGACTACACCAAGACTTCGCTCCGAGTTGTCGTGCGCGACGCACGCTTACGCGAACACGTGGGTCGCTGCTTGCCTAAACTCTGCTTTGTGATGGCTCCTGACTTGTGATTCGCGGAACAAAAGGACCCGATTCTCGGTATCGTCGACCTGCCGCTCAAAGAGCTGTTCTCGCACTCGTCTGAAGTTACGCGCCTGTTCCGCCTCGAGGGTGGAGTTGGCTTCGGCAAGATCAACGTTTCTGTACTTTTCAAAGGAGTCAAGATGAGCCTACCGAAGGAACTTGCCGGTTGGGACACGGGAACGGTGTGCGTCAAAGCTCCCGTAACGGTCGAACCGGTTAAGGACGCCGACTTTGAGTGGGCCGAGAAGAAGCTCGTGCTCTCGACCGTCGAGGCAAAGGAGAAGATCTCGTCGCGACATGCCGAGACTCGCTCGGACGGCAAACTCGAATGGCAAGTCGAAGACGATATTCGTCTGCCGACGTACGACCGCTACAGCTCTGCGCTCTTCTTCGACTACGGTGGAAGCAAGGTCAAGATTGGTCCTCTCGGAACCAAGGTCGAAGCGTTCGCCATTCTCTGTGAGCGATAACGCGACACGAACCTCTTTCCTTCGCTGACGGATTTGACCGAACTGACTTTTGTCGCTGTGGGAAACAGGGCTCTCTGAACTCGCCGACGACGAGCCCAAGGAAGTGCGACTGCCGATCATTTGCGGCTCGGAGAACCTCAAGGCCAACTTTATCTCGGATCAGACAAAGAAAACGCACGACTACGAGATTGTCGGGTGGTTGACGACGACGGTCGAGCTCGATTCGGGGCTCGATCTCGACCACGAAAAGTATGCCGAGACTCAAACGGCGCGCCACGAGTTTGAACAGTTTGATGTCGTCGTGAGTCCCCCACTCTCTCCAAGTTCTGCTTCGGTGCCACTTTGCTGAAAGTGCCTCTCTACGTGTCATGTGCGGATAGGAGGGACAAGCTGCTGCGGCTGAAGCCAACTCGCACGCTGCCGATGATGGCGTTGTCGACAAGGACGAGCAGAAGAGGATCGACCGAGCTCACAAAAAGGCCCTCGAGCAACGGTAAGCTTCTATCATTTTGCGTACCCCTCGGGGAAACAAAGCGCTCATAACGTCTGAGGTGATTTGCAGTCACCGAGGCAAGATGCAGTTCGCGCCCGTGCGCAGTGCCGTGTGGGCCAAGGACGGAATGAAGGACCGCCTGCGCAAAGTTGGACACAAGATGATTGGCAAGTCGGAAAGGGAAGACGAATACGCTACCGAAGCCTAGGCGCTCTCAAGCGTATTGCGCTTTCGAGATCACCTCCTGCTCCAGAAGTTCCTCAAATAGGGTCTCGCTCGCCTGATTCCTGTACATACGCGTCTATAGCCTGCTTTTTTTCAGTACTGCAATTAGTGAAGCTTGTCCAAACCTTGACAAAGGCTGTTGGCGCGGTCGAGTTTGGGAGCGTCGAAATTAAGTAGGATAAAGCGGGACAAGCTGGTATCGGGCGTCTGTCGCGATTGAATCGACACGATATCTGGCGGCTGTACGTCTGACCTGTTCGCGACTAGAGAGATCGTCTACGAGTCTAGACTAATCTCTCGATGGGGCTGGAGGAAAGCCCATCTCGCAACCGAAAGGGAAGAGTGGGGTTAGAGTCGCGAGCTGGTCAAGCCTAACGGGGGCGCCATGAGTACCTCTCGAACTCTCTCAAGGTCGCAAGTCCCGTCGACTGAAGCGTTGGAATGCGATGTGAGGTCAGAAATTGTTTGGCACGAAGCAACGTGATCTCGAAAGTCTCACTTCTTCACTATGTCGGTTGTGTAAGTTGAATCGTGTCCCGTTCACGTACAAGCAGATGAACGTGCAGCTGATCTCGAGGCGGTCGAGCGATCATGCAGTGTCACTGAACCGATCACGTCGGGACTCGTCGTTCTCAAGACGACTCTCGGAGACGTCTTGATCGAACTGTGGAGACGCGAAGCTCCGAAAGCAGTGCGCAACTTTATCCAGCTGTGCTTGGAAGGTACGCACTTCTGACAGCAGTAGACAAGGTCGACCGGTCCTCCTGACACCGCCTCGCTCTCCCAAATGCAGGTCATTACGATGGAGTCCCGTTCAACCGCATCGTGCCTGGCTTCATCGCTCAGATTGGAGGCGACGACGACTGCATCTTTGACGAAGGCAGCTTCGAAATCGAGACGAACCAAGTAAAGGAATTCCACCCAAACCTGTCTTGCAGCTTGTGAGCTGACCGGATCGCACCTTGCTCCCAGCGACTGAAATTCAATCGACGAGGACTCGTCGCGATGGCCAGCGATCCGCAAACCAAGAGCAACATGTCGCAGTAGGTTCATACCTCGGTTCTCCTCTCTAATACGGCACCTCGAGCGAACACCTGACCGGTTCTCGCTCGTCGGTTTTCCAATCTTAGGTTCTTCATCACTCTCGATTCCACTCCAGAACTGCAGAACAAACATACGATCTTTGGTCGCATCTCGGGAGACACCTTGTTCAACGTGCTCAAGTTGCAAGAAGTTGAACTCGAACCCAACTCGGAACGACCCGTCTACGCTCCCATCATCAAGAGTGTCGAAGTCAAAGACGATCCGTTCGAGGACGGTCCCGACAAGATCGTGCCCCGCATCACGGCGAGAGAGAGGAAGGAGCAAGAACGCGCGAAAAAGGAGATGAAGATTGAACGCGCAAAGCAACGTGAACAGGGCAAGAGGAAGGGTACCAAGTAAGAGGATCCCATTCAAGACCGCTCTGTTGACCCTGTGCAAGACCACCGGAGTTGACCGAACCTTCTATGTCGTTTCTGCACGACAGAAACAAGGCGCTGCTCTCGTTTGGCGCCGATGCTGAAGAGACTCCAGAAGGTGATGGTTCCGCTTTGAAAACCAAGTTCAAGTCGGCGCACGACGTTGCTACCGATGGCAGGCTCAGTGCGCAAGTGATCGACGATCGAGGGACTTCGGCAACCCTCCCTGCTGATTTCTTGCGGGACGATGACTCGCGAGCGCCTCCGGCCAAGAAACGTCGAGGTGAAGAAGACGATTACCGTAGACGTAGCGAAGAGGTACACCCCGTCCTAATTTCGAACCCGGACAGGTATCATACTGATCCACCTTTGGGTGAAGTACTCCCAGAAACGTTCTCGTCCCGATGCGCCTTCGACTTCGGCCTCTGCTAAACTAGATGAAGCTCGCGCACTTAAGGCTGCGAAAACTCCCAAGAGCGAAGCGTGAGTCTCGACTGATCATGATTTTGCCGGACCCTGAACTCGCCAGCTGATCTCTTATGTACAATCCATGCAGCGAGCGGCGGAAGGAAGAGATTGCCAAAGTTCAGGCCGAACTCAAGTAAGTCATTTGACCTTCACATTTCGAGCCCGCTATCAAAGAAGCAATGGTTGAAACTTGGGAATCGTGCAGAAAAATGTCCAAGTCTGCCGAATCCGATGAAGAAGCTCAACCCAAAAAATCAAAACGAACTGGACCGTCACTCTTGCAGCTCGAGCGAGAAAAGTATCTCAACAAAGGATCGGCCAACGCCGCAGCATCAAAAGTGTCGCGGGGCAAGCGCAAGGCAGACGATGACGACGATGTTCTTAGTGCTCTCGACGGTTTCCGCAAAAAGCTGAGCCAGGCTTCAAAACCCGTTCCGAAACCGAAAGAGGATGAGGGAGCGGAGGGAGAGCCGAAACGGGAGAAGCTGCATGGAATCGACTTGAACGATGACGAACTCGAAGATGATGACGATGTGAGCTCTTTCCTCCTTCTTTCGGATCGCGTAGCTGTCTCGGCGCTAAATAGTTTTGCGGATGTTCGGGATCAGATTGATCTGTGGGCGGCAGCATCGGCTCATTCGCTCAAGTTCCGCAAAGATGCAACGCTCGACCAACGTGCGTATTCCGTCTCGATTTGCCCAGGCTTGAGGTTCAAAGTCTGAAACATGATATCATGGCCTTCGCGACGCGACAGACAACATTGACGAATATGCAGTGGTCGATCCTCTCGCAAAGGAGACGCGCACCCTCGACGAGCTCAAGGTCAGGGCGGGCAACAACTCTTTGCGGCGATACGGCGGTGACCGAGCGGATTCAGATCGACGCGGCGGACGCAATGATCGAGAGAGAGGTGGAGGGAGCGGACACAGCCGTGGAGACCGAGAGCGATACGATGACAGGCGACGTGACGATCGAAGAGACGGAGACCGGCGAGGTGGAGGAAGTGGCTACGGCGCAGGAGGAGGAAGAGGAGACAGGCCCGAAGTGCAGGGCAATTGGAAGAAAGACAGGGTCTCGACGGCTGATCTTGCGTAGGACTAATGGCCAGTATGCCCATGTTGTCAAATTCGACTTGTTGCGCGTGCCTCTGGTGAGAAACCTCGACAAGCGTTTAGCGGAGCGAGATCCGGAAAGTTAGGGGAGAAAAAAGTCAAAGCGTTCTTGCTCCGCTTTGCATCGCTCGCTTCGGGTCTGACGCTTGTGTTAGTCTCTTGAAGTCTTTCTGCAGCCTTCGGGATGGACAGAACGACTCTAGTGTTCCCGCAAGCTGTCGATTCGCTTCAAGCGGATCGTTCTGCCATTCGAGGCCAATTGCGAGACACGTAAGTACGACAGGTCAGGACGGAGAATAGGACGCGTCAGACGACGGTCAATGACGTCTTCGAGCGTCAGATACAACCGTCTGCACTCCATCGCTGAAGATGCCGATTTCATCTATCACGAAGTCTCACGGGCTTATCCTGACTTTCCAGCGATTCGTAGGTCTGCTCTGTGACTGTATACAACAAATTCTGACGCGGTTTCTTGACAGCGAATCAACGCGCTGGGGCGTGGTACGTCAAACCGACTGAAAAAACTCCTCACGCCTACTTCAAGTAGGTCAGCCTGTTTGAAGCGTGACGAAGATGTATTGATGCTGCTCCGCATAGATCGACGGATGGTCACACGAACGAGCACAACTTCAACTTGCGCCGTGAGCGATCTTCGAGCTTCATTTCCTCGACCCGAATTCTGCGCTTGCTCACACTTTGACGCTCTAGGTGCAAATCTCGCTCTCCTTCCTGTCATCAAGGAAAGACGAGGGTAAGAGCAGTGTCGACAATCTTGGCGACTGTACCAGATTGGACTGACCGTGGGTGCCATTACTCAGAATCATTCTCGTTGATTCGACCCGTCGAGGCAAAGCGAGTGACTTTCCACGATTTCCGGGATCTGCAAACGTGATCTGATTGGTCAGTCGCCACGATACAGCGCTTCCCGGATGCCCTCTCGAAAACGATTCCCCTATGGTGCGCGGTCCTCAACGCCGCTCGCGTGCAGCTAGTCGCGCCCGACTGTGCAAATTCGTCCGTGTCAGCGGAAGATTGGGCACGAGAAGGGAGACTTTATACATCTCCACAAGCGGTCGGGCCGTCGGAGCATGCCCAGATCGAGAAACAGATCGCCAAATGGGCAGCCGATCTAGTTGTAGGTCAAGAACTGGGGTCACATTCACACGAGACAGTCACTGAAGCAGTCTTTGTGCCTTCGTATAGGCATCATCGTACGACCTCGACTCTGTCAAAACTCTGGATCGACCGCTCCGACCCTTCTTCGTTTCGCCCTCATCAACGCTCTCACGCCACGCGGCATCCGAGTATACGACCTGCTATCCGATCATTTGTGCGAGCTCAAGCAAGCTTGCCGAAGATGCAGACGGAATGGAGCGTGCTCGAGGCTTTACCTACGTTCAAGGCAGTGGAGACGAGTAAGATGCTTTCCGTTCTTCTCTGTCGGAAGAATCTCAGCATGCCGAAGGACATCCCGACTTACGAGGCCTTCTACTGGACAGTCACGAAGCATGGTCGAAAGGCCTGACCCCGAAAACCTTTTGGGACAACGCAGACGAGATCCTGGCAGCTGAGCGCGAGGACATTGACGCGGTCATTGCACGCATCCTCGATGAATCGTCAATCTCGAACACGTTGGCCTCGACTTCGATCTCTTCTTCCTCGACAGATCCTTCCGTGCGCATCCGAACAACTCGCCTGAGATTGGCCTTTGCGGTCGAGTCTCTCGGAGACATTTCGCCAGAAACGCTCCCTGTCTCTATCGCCGTGTCGAAAACTGCGACCAGTAGCGATGATGTCGAGCCTACCGTCCTTTCGGCAAAGCCCGGCAAAGCAGGATACAACTCGTTTTTCACGAACCTCGAACCAACCCTCGAACTTGCGACGAAGCACATGGTCGAAAAAGACAACGATGTCGCAGTGTTTGTCAAACCATCCGATTCTCAGAGTGAGGCGAACGATTTGGGCATGGCAGTCGCCCTCGTCCTCCTTGGTGAGCGGAGCGTGTTTCACTTTTGCCTCCGTTCGAGAATTTTGCGCTGATACCAGAGACGCAGTTCGACTGTACGATAACTCGTACAATCTGTTGGCGAACCCCCCTACAAACGGTATGTTTCATCTAACCCGAGTTCCAAACCTTCAGTAGCCCGTAACACTGATCATTCAACCGGAACTCTAAGTCTCGAAAGACTTGATTCGATCGCGATTGCAGTGGGTTCTGGAAGCGTTCCCTGCGATCAACCCGTCTCGAGCTGTGCTCAATCGGGTCAACGAGTTCCTCATGCGGAAAGGGAAATAAAATTGAACTGAGAACAGTCGGAGGAAGACGGGAGAACTTATGGTGTACCAGCATTCGGCATAGGCAACAAGTCTGTATGTCCCGTATTTCGTGCTATGCAGGCGCATATGAAGACCGGTCCAAGTAGGCAAGGAGAGCTTTACACGATCAAAAAAGGGCGATAGTTTCTATCAAGATTCCCTTCAACCCGTTCCGGCAGTTTGTTTCACGCTGCCTCTCTCGTCAGGACAAAAATGCAATTACAGCCTCCCATTTTTCTACGACTCTTTCGATCAACAACCTCTCACTTGCCAGATATCCTATCGCCAGTTTCATTTTGTCGTCGTGCTCGATCTGTCAGCGCATGTGAGGGAGAAATAGAGACAAGGTCAATCGACTCGTACTTGATTCGATCACGGACGAACGCAGAGAGAGCAGGAGTGCTCACGTCTGCGAGATCTAGGAGATCAGAACCCGACAACTCGGGCCGACACTGCTCGTCGATCCTAGCTTGACACAAGTCGAGCACAGTCCTCGCGATCACCTCGATGACAGAGCTATAAACGTGCTCGATCAAGATTGTGCATTCGCCCGTTTCAGTCGCGTCGTCTCCGTCTTCGACGGCAATGGCGATTCGGAGTAACTCGCGAGCGACCTTCTGAGCAGTCTTCGAAGCCGACTCGAGACGTTCAATTTGAATGTTGCTGCTGTAGTAGGCGTCGATACTTTGGAGAGCAATCGACAGCCACAGAGCTCGAGAGAGTTTGGCGTCGGCATCAAAGTACAGCCCTTCTTCTCTCGAGGTGGTCGGCATGGCGATCAATGGATGTTCTTCCTCATCCTGTTGGACCATTTCCTCGATTCCTGTTGCACTTGATCGATCGACCGGTGCTGGTATCAACGTATCGAGGTACTGGCGCAAAACTCGCGCGACTTGATCCCGATCGAACGAGATCTGGTCCCATTCGTTCGCTTCGAGCGCAAATCCATACTCGGCGATCAATCTCGCGTTCGACAACGGACCATACGAGTTGAACAGTTCTTGTCCAGGGGAGATGGGTTCACCCGTCGTGACCATGTCGCAAGTTTCTTCCGCTCGCGAGGAACGTTCAATCTCGATCGCTGAAGGTTCCTCTGATCGTCCTACATCGTGAAGGCATTCGTCGAGAGCTCCACACTCGGGGCAGACCCAGGTGTCGGAAGCGAATTGAACGTGGTTCTCGCCGGGCGACAAGTGGTTGAACGCGTCTGCGAGCGGTACGAGCGCGAGCCAGTGGTATGCGTCGACTTGAAAGGCTCGAGTTGATACGAGCGAGTACGCATGAAAGAATTGGTCGAGAGTTGGCGCAAATCCTGATGGGATGGCAGCGAATAGCGGGCGAACAGTGGTCTCGAAAATACGCGCGAGCGATTCCTGTCGTCGTCCGATCTCGTAAGTCTTGTCCGAAATTGGAGCTGGACCAGAGCAGAACAATTTCCTTACGACGGAGATGGCAGTCCTTTCAAGTTGACGTTCGAGGTCGGTACCGCGGATCCATTCTCGCGCCGGTGCCGTCTCTCGCCACAACAGCGCGATCGAGACCGTCTCCTGGGGCGAATGATCCAAGTAGCCATACCATCGCGATTCCGCGCGCTGGCACAATTCGTACAGGACGTGCACCGCGAGTCGGAGGGCAGGCGAGTGAGTGTCGAGTAGTTCAAGCGAGACTTGCTCGCGGGCCAACGACGAGGTGCGATGCGAGAGGACGAGCGACTTGGGGATCGTACCGACTGTCCAGACCGTTCAAGCGAGGTCAGCTGCTAGGACAAGCGGGGTTCAGAGAAGCGTCGATCACTGAACTTGTTTCGAAGGGTGCGATCTCAGCGAGCGCGACGACATGCAGGCCTGCGGGACCCTGCACGAGCTCGATCCGGCGGTCAAGGTACACACTGTGTGCTGTTAGCCAGTCCGCGAGAGAGAGCATGCGCCAGCGCACAGCAGACGCCAGGTGAAGAGCTTTGCGGTATCTTCTAGACAGGGGCTCCTACATAGTCGGTCTAGGCCTTTGCGCGACGCCAACTCTAAACCGGGCAACGGCTGCTTCTTTCTCGACCCTAGCTTCTTTTTCAATCGTTGCGCTCTGTTCGAACGCAGACTGTGGTTCATCGCTCCGACTCGCCTCGATCCGTGACCTCGCCCCTCCGCGTTCGCCGGTTCGATCGCCCCTCGTTACGTTTCGCGTACTCGACACCTGCCCGCTGCTGCTCGGAGATCGCGCGATAGGATGGCAAGCGACGGCAAAGGAGACTACAAGGTCGTAGTCGACCAGGAGCAGGATATTGGCCTCGGCAGCGGGCAGCAGTCGCCGGCGATGCGGGCCTCGTTCAGTTCAGGAGCTCCCGGCGGATTGCGCGCTCATCCGTCCCCGACCGACCAAATCATGAACCACCCGGCGCTGCCGATCCTGTGCTACTGCGCGAGTTCGATCCTCATGACGGTCGTCAACAAGTTTGTCGTGTCGGGCTCGCACTTCAACATGAACTTCCTCCTCCTCACGATCCAGTCCGTCGTGTGCGTGTCGTGTGTCATCACTGCCAAACGACTAGGCGTACGTCCCCCAACTCTCGTCCGTGCGCCGTGCAGCTAGCTAACTGCGCTCCCCGACAGGTCATCACGTTCCGAGACTGGGACAAGGACGACGCCCGCAAATGGTTCCCCATCTCGTTCATGCTCGTGTCGGTCATCTACACGGGTTCGAAGTCGCTCGTGAGTCCTCCCCCCAAGTGCTCTCGAGTGAGTGCCAAAAGCCGAGCTGAAATCACCTCGTTCGATCCCCGCTTGCGCGCAGCAATACCTTTCGGTCCCCGTTTACACCATCTTCAAAAACTTGACCATCATCTTGATCGCGTACGGCGAGGTGCTCTGGTTTGGCGGTATCGTCACGCCTTTGACCCTCGTCTCGTTCGGACTCATGGTACGCTTTCCTCGCGTGGAACCAAGGACAAGTTGTCCAAGGGCTAATGCCGGTTTCGTGCCTCGCATAACAGGTGGTCTCGTCCCTGATTGCGGCGAGTCCAGACATCATCAACTTTTTGAACGGCGTCGAGAGCCCGAAAGCTGCTGGACAGTCGAATGTCGGCTACGCTTGGATGATGGTATGTGCCGGGGTTCCTCGCGCTTTCTCCTCGTATCTTATCGAGCTTCTCGCTCATCTTCTTGTTTGTTGCATGGCCTAGATCAACTGCCTCGTCTCGGCCGGATACGTGCTGGCGATGCGCAAGCGTATCAAGGTGACCAACTTCAAGGACTGGGACTCGATGTTTTACAACAACCTGTTGTCGATTCCGGTGCTCGTCACGTTTTCGATTCTCGTCGAAGACTGGTCCTACGAGTCGCTCGCGCTCAATTTGTACGTTTCCGTTTTCCCGTCTTGGCTCTGTTTGGCGTGAGTGCTGAAAATCGCTACTCTCAACGCAGCCCTGAGGAGACAAGACACTCGTTGCTGTTCTTGATGGCGTTCTCTGGTGCTGCTGCCGTGTTCATCTCTTGTGAGTGTGCTCTCGTGATGGTCCCTCGAGCCAAGGCTGATCGCTGCGAACGGGATTTTCCCTTAGACACGACCGCTTGGTGCATTCGAACAAACAGTTCGACCACGTTCTCGATGGTCGGAGCTTTGAACAAGCTGCCAGTTGCGGCGTCCGGTGTAAGCCTCCTCCGGGAACGAGTTCTCTACTCTTGGCGGCGTTTTCAGACCTAACGACCTTGACATCTCTCTCCAGTTGATCTTCTTTGGAGACCCAGCTACGTTTGCAAACGTGTCTTCGATCTTGGTCGGATTCATCGCTGGACTCGTGTACTCTGCTGCCAAGTCGGCCCAGTCGGCACAAGCGAAACTGGCCGCTCAAAACGGAGGGATTGGAAACTCTGTCGAGCTCGGCAAACCGAGGTGATCTCTCTCCTCGACTGAGATCAGACGACTTCGCAAACAGTAATCCGGCAATTATTGCCTCCACTACCGCCACCACCTCCTCCTCCTGCTCGACTGCAGATTGCTCCCTCTTTAGACTCTCTCTTTTTTTTCTTTTGCGCATGTCCTCCTCGTTCCCCCGTCCAGGTTGCCTCGTATACCCGCTTTCTCTCACACTCTCTATCTCCTGGAATAACGCCGTCCTCCTCTACGTGCTCGTTCTGTCGTTGGGTTTTTCTGTTCTCCGCCTTTTCTTCTTCTTCTTCTTCTCTCTCCCCTCAAAGCATAAAGTAATCTCGACCTTGTTCGTCTTTTTCTCTCGTTGCTCCCCGTCTTTGCGTCTAGTAAACTCGGAGCTTTCTGCATTCTATCGTCACGAAAGACACGTCTGGTATCTTTTTCGAATCGTGACGGATCCAGCGTAACCATTTCTGTGAGAATGCAGAAAGACATTCGCAATTCACACATGCAGCATGTGTCGTCTAGGTACAAAAGAAAAGAGAAGAGCGACTCGAAACCTGAGCCCTGCAGCCTTTATTGCTTGCTCGCTTGTGCATCTTTCCAAACCTTGTCGTTCAATCCATTTCGATTCCTCGCAATCTCGATCGCGTAGAACTGCACTCGGTAACCTGTTTCAAACAAAAATGTATACGGGTGTTTGAGCTGGTGGTTTCAGAAAAGCGAAAGAGGGGCGAGCATACCAAACATCGAGTTGGTTTCGGTGTAATCGTCATGAGCGTTTAATCGGATCAAAGTTCCAAAGTTGTACTCGTCTATAGGAATAATGATTCGAAAGCGTAAGCGTCTTGAGGGGTTATTTCGATTAGGAGAGAGAGAGAGAGAAAGGACTTGCCAACTTTCTTCTCAAAAGGCATCATGAACTCTCTCCAACGTTTCTTGCCCGCGACACTCTTGATCTCGTCTTCGTCGAGTCGTTCCAGTTTCTTTGCATTGTCTTGGAGGTAATCGGGGAAATGTTTCGAGAAACTCTCCATGATCTCATCGTCCCATCTGTCCCCAGGTGCGTTTCAAGATCAGTCGCTCTCTCGAAAAAACAAAGAGAGAGTTGGGAGAACAGCAAAATGATTGAAAGTATTGATCTTACTTGGTCAGGCGCTTGAGGGTTGAAGGTTGGATCCCCGTGATCAGTTTCCAGTACGTTTCGGCTTGTTCGACACAAGTCACCGCAAACTGCATCTCAATCTGCATTGTCCCATCCCATCCAGGGTACTCGATCAGTTCATCAGACCTTTGCAGGAGCGAGAGAGAGGGTAGATAGATCGTTACGGATTCATCGTTTTCGGCGGTTTCTGCGTTAAAGGTGGAAGGGATCTGTTGAGGTTGACCATTCGATCCGAGTGCACCGACGGAACCTCCAGAGATGATGTCGTCGATTTCAGACATGTTGGGTGTCGAGATGTGGTTTAGAGGACAAGATCGGCCGGCGGTTTCCAAGTTCGCAGATCTTTCCAGAGTGGCTGCAACAACACTCTCTCTCTCTTTCTCTCTCTTGGGAGAGCGACAGGTAACATGCTTGCTTGACATTCCGCAAAGAAAGAAAGCAGGCGAAACAAGTGTGCGGCTCTCATTTTCTCTCTAGGTCTCTCTGTGCCATCTAGGGGTTTTGAGCGGGAACGACATGACAAGGCAAGAGAGAACGAAACTAGAAGCTAGGAAAGAAGAAAGAAAAGGCGCGCGTTTCAGTGAGCCTCGGGGGGGACTCCGTGACCGTGATCGTGAGCATGTTCTTGCTCGTAGCGGATTCCACTGTACAAACACCCCGATTCTGCAATCAGTCTTTGCTTCTAAATGCGCAGAGGAGGAGTGTTACTGACCAGTACGTGCACATATGAGGGCCTGGCTTGTCGAGGTTGATAAACACTCTCGGGTGGCCCAAAGGTCCTCCTCCTAGTAGAATGCAGAAATAGTTGAGCACTAGCTCGAAATGCAATCAAACAATGTTCAACTGACCACCATCGCACGCGGCCGTTCGCGCGTTGATCAGTCGGATCGGTTCCTCTTGGATCAATTCGACCGCAGCCAAAGGTCTCGGTTGGAACATCTCTGAAGTCTGCTCGAATCGAGGTCCCTTCATCGCTTCCGTGCTGTGTCGTCAACAACCAGGGCGTCAGTTGGATCGCGCGGAGGGAGAGGTTCTCGGAGCGGGAGTGGTTTGCTCACCGCTGAGCCTGAGATTTCGACCACACGGTGGTGCGGTTCGGCGCTTGCACCTCGGAGACGTGAGGAGGAGTGTGAGGTTTGCTACGAGTGCGAGCAACGGGGGGTCAGTCAGACCCCGGATCGTGATCGCGACACGGCGGGCAGAAACGAGCGACGAGCGAGCACTCACGCCGGGATCCGGATCACTTGGTTGTGCACAGCACGCTTCTGCACGAGCTGCACCGATCGCAGGGTTCGTTGCATCATGGTGGCAGGCGAGGTGACGAGAGAGACGAGCGGGTGCGATTCGCTCGACGTTCGTTTCCGTCTCATCAACTGCACCGGCCCGCTCCCGCTCCCGGTCTCACTCGGAGCAATCCGACCGACGGCGAGACTTGTCTGGGGCTACACAGCAGCGCGAGCACCCTCGGCCGTCTGAGTTCGGGTCCGGCTGCGATGGAATCCCCGTATCCGTACCGTTATTCCGACTATCCAGCCGTCGCGTCCTCCTCCTCGCCGCCACCATCGCGACGAGACGATCCAAATTTGACCCGGCGGGTGCCGCCTCCACCGATTCCGCCGCGCAACCCGTACTACCAACAGCAGCACCCTGCGCACCCTCCGCCCTTGGCGCCAGCTCCTCTGCCTGCCCCGCCACGACCTCCAGCAGGCGCATTCAACCCGCTGTATCCCACCTACGACGAAGTGCCGAGCTCCCCGACGACCGACGCATGGCGAGAGAGCAGGATCATCTCGATGTACCAGACCTATCCCGACAAACTCGCGAGTGGGGGCGCCCGCCATCCGAGTGCAACTCCCCTCGAGCGCGCAACCGCGGCTCCACCACCGAGTACAGACTACAGTACTGCTCGCGAGACCCTGCCCTACACTCGGAACGAATACGGTCAATCCGCTCCGCCTCCCGCCGTCGAGCCTGTTACGTTCGTGTCGAGCTCGGGCGCGACCTTTTCGAGGGACCACCGCGCGGCTTCGGGTCCAGCATACCCCCACTATGCCCAGACCCGAGCCGCTTCGTATCGCCGCCCGCTCAACCCGCCGCCCGTGCCAGAGTACGCCCCGTTGCCTCGGGACAGATCCTCACCGCAACCCAATCCGCAGGTTCAGTCGCCCTACGAGACTCAGTACCAGAATCAGAATCAACAGCCGTATATCGATTCGTACCAGTCGGATCCGACGCAAGTGAGACTCTCGAATGACAGCGAACACTATTCGGTTTACTCGTACTCGGGCTCGATCGATTCGACGGGTACTGCATCCGCGTTCGCGTCGAATCAACCGACAGTCGTGACGTCAGGATCCGAGAGACGCCTCGATGGGTTGCCGAGTCGGAAACAAAGTCTCGAGCACTTCAAGGCGCTCTCGCTGCGAGACCGCGAGTCTCAAGGATCGCCCTCGTCGCAAACGTACTCGTTTCACGACGAACCGATACCCGAGGCTGACGTGTACAATCCGAGAACTCGACAGCCGACGATCCTCATGTCCCCGCCGCTCGAGAGTAGTGGCTCGTCCGCGCAGTTCGATTCCTACTCTTCGTCGTCTCGCGGCGAGTCCGTACAGCCGTACCGTCGTAACCCGTCGGTCGATGCGAGCTGGAGCGCGAGCTCGGCTGGGCGAACCAGCTCATACGGCTCAACTTCGACTTCGGCCTACTCGCAGCACAACCCGGCCTATGCGTCGACCATGCAGACTTCGCCCGCTCCGTCTCCTTCGCTTTCGCATTCGTATTCGTTCGACCAGCGCAAACCGTCTCACTCGTCATCGCTGTCCCCTCACGTGTCGACCTCGTACTATCGCTCGGCACCCTCCGATTCGTACTCGCTCCTATCGCCTTCACCCTCGACCTCGGACTTGCTTCCTTCCGATGCGAACGACGCTCGAGATCGATTCCTGAATCCAGCGTATCTGTCGCACCTGGCCGTGTACCTCAAAGACCACGTGCCGCGCGAGCGTCGCGTCAAAGGATCAGTCGAACACTGGGGGTTCACCGGAAAAGAAATTGTCGACACGATTGTCAAGGTGTTGCCGTCACCTGCCTCTTTGTCGTCTCCAGTGACCAGTCCGTCCACCTCGTTGGTGCCGCCTCCGTTGCCGACTTCCTCTTCGTCCTCGTCATTGTCGTCGAATTTGCCCCTGACCCTCACAGCGCCGATCACATCCCCAACGCCTGCGTCCTCGCCTCTCATCACTTCTCCGATCCCTTCCCCTTCATCTCTCCACCCACCTGTGGCTTCGCACGCGGTTCAACAACCTTCTCGTCAACGAGCGCTCGCCCTCTCGATCGCGAGAACCTTGCAACAATCGCTCTATTTCCACGAAGTCGACTTCTCGACGAGTCGACTAACCGATTCGGACATCTCGAACCAAGTGTACGCGTTCCTGTTTGAACTACCGCATTCGGACAACTCGAACAGTCGACAAGACCATCACCTCGAATCGGAATCGGGAACTGCAGGCGGCGAAGAGATCCCGACTGGGATCGTGACCGAGTTGACCCGGTGTGAGAGTCTCGTGTGTTCGAGAGAGAATGCTGAAGGGCGAGTGTCAAGTTCCGATGGGAGCGTCCTGGGAGGATGTTACAGTTTCACATGTCCAAATCGACCCCGAGTGAGCAAATGGGATTTCTTTACCCTCCGATGCGTCCGGACTTGACTCAACATCTCGATCATTGCCATTTTAGAACTCCCTGCATCGGGTAGGGAGTACCATCTCGACAAACTCGGGAATGGTCGAGGCTGTCAGTCTCTTTTCCGAACTTGTGTTCTTGCCTGAAAAGAAAAGAAAAAAGAGCCGATAAACTGACGTGTATTTGATTGCATTGACCTGACAGCCTCTCGAAGAAGCAGACAACTGGGCTTCTTCGGTACCGAAATCGATCCTCGATTCTCTCGACAAGACCGAGATTGCGTACCAGAACCAGATCTTTGAACTGATTCACGGCGAACAAAAGTATCTCGACGATTTGAACTTGATCGAAACTGTCAGTTGCCCATCTTGCGTCGTCGTACCCTGTAACGGCAGACTGAAAACCATCTCGTTTGCCACTTTTGCAAACAGGGATTTGTCGAACCGCTCAAACACGCGAATCCTCCTATCATTCAACCCCATCGATTACCTCATTTCCTCGCTTCGATCTTGCTCAACATTGCCGAGATTCGACAACATTCGTCGACGTTGTTGTCCGCCCTGAGAGCGAAACAGCAAGAGTCCCTCGTCGTTCGAGGAGGGATTGGCAAAATCATCCTCATGAGCGCAGTCGAGTGGGGTCACAGTTATATCCAATACACGACTGGGTTCCCGATGGCAGACTGGTTGTTCAAAGAAGAGAAAGAACAAAATCCTCGTTTCAATGAACTGTTGATGGTTAGTTAACCTTTTGCGACGAGTTTTGCTACGACTTGCAGCGCCTGTACGGCATTCGAGCTGACGGAAGATACGAAATGTTTGTTACGGGGGTTTTTTGGTTTGCGAAACAGGACTTTCACAAACGTCCCGAAGCTTCGAAACGAGGGTTCGACACGTTTCACAACCGTGCGACGTTCCGAGGGTTGCGGTACATCCTGTTGCTCGAACAAATTGCCAAGAATGCGCCGACACGTACCGATCAAGACTTGCAAGATCGAGAGTACCTCGAAGAAGCGATCAAGGTGATCAAGCAGCAAGGGAAGGAAGCGGACCGAGGTGTAGGAGAGACGAAAGCCAAAGTGAGCCTGAGAGAGTGGGAGCGGAATTTGGTCAGGAAACAAGGAGACTTGCACGTCAGTCCATGAATCTTCCTTTGTGCTCAGTCCTCAGACGAGAATGCTGATCGTTTCTTTGGGTACGAGACATTGTAGGATCTCGAGATGTTGGATGAATCAAGGCAATTCTTCTTGTCGGGACGCGTCTATCGGAGACCCGAAGGTAGTGGATTCACAGATCAGTTCCAAGAAGCGCACCTCGTACTGCTCGACAACTACCGTGAGTTTGAGGGCATCAAGATTGCTCGTCGTTGCCAACGTTGACTCGACAACGCCTTCTCGTATGAAACAGTCATTACGACCAAAGCGCCACGACCAGACCGGGATGGTAAACAGAAATATCTGATCAGTCGCAGAGTGAGCTTATCTTTTCTTCCAAGGTCATGAGTTCGGCTGCAAGATCGCGCACTGATGCACTGTCATTCGATAGCCTGTCCCTCTCGACCTGATTCAGCTCAAGGCTTCGTCCTTTTCGGAACCGCCGGTGCCACGATCTTCCGGGTTCCATCTGCGCTCGAATCGTTCGGCAGGTAGCAACCCACAAGGGTCTGCTCCATCAGCTTCGGCGTACGCTCCGCAAGATTCGTCACTTCTGTACCCAATCTCGTTCTTCCAGATGGGTCGGTTCGATGGCCTCGTACACCTCTACGTTGACACTCCTGCACAACGTCTCGAATGGGAACGCAAGATGAGGGAAGCCGTCGCATTGCGGGAGCAGCGCCAGGAAGCGAGTAGAGTGGTTCGACTCGACCCTCTTGCCGACGCGACATTCGGTACGACATCCACAATCGGTTCGCTCAATGCAGGACCAGCCCAAGGGACGAATCAGTTTGGCAAACCAACTTGCTCGACACCCCTTCAAACAATCGAGGGTCTCTGGCTCGTGATTGCCGGATGTCAGGAAGGGATCTTTATTGGCTGGCGAGGGAGACCTGGATCGATGCAGCAAGTCGTCCATCTCGGAGGCATCACGCAGTGTGCAGTCTTGCCAGACTTTTCGTTCTTGCTCGTCGTTGCGAACAAGGTCCTCGTAGCTTGTAGGTACCATGAATTTACGCCATTTCGTTAGAAACCTCCGGACTAACGCAAACTTTGTCAAACAGACGCACTCGAAGCGCTCATTCCGACAAAGACTGCCAACAAATTCGATCAAGCCAACAAGGCCCCGCAACGTCTGAGCGGTCAGAAAGACGTCTCTTTCTTCAGAGTTGGCAAAGTCGGGGATACCGATCCTCGAACCCTAGTCATCTGTGCGTTCTTTCTTCACCCGTTCAGTCAGGACAGCCTAAGCTGACGCAACGACGGATGGTAGACGCCAAGAAGTCGGGAGTCAAAGAGAGTGTATTCAAGGCGCTCGAACCTGTCAACCAGAACGATCGTACCAAGGGAGCTTCGGGAGGTCATCGGTTCCTCGGCTTTGGATCCGGACGGCCCGAGTGGTTCCGAGTGCACAAAGAGTTCTTCGTGTAGGTGCTCCTTTGCTGTGTCGCTGACCGGCTCGAAATGGCGCTGACATTGTCAAGTTTCGGTCCGCGGTTAAAAGGCCTTCTCTGGTCACGTCTCTGCAGTTCCAGCGCAGCAAACTCGCGCTGATTGGCACGCGCGGGGTCGAAATCATTGACCTCGAATCCATGCGAACCATGACTGTACCCGATTTCCCTTCGGTTCGACACAATCGCAACTTTGTAACGCTCGCGAAACGCTGCGAAGAGGTCCCGACGTTGGGTATGTTCCGAATAGCAGACAGCAAGTTCTTGCTCGTCTATGCCGGTCCGTTCTTTTCCCTTTATGCGATACCCCCACACGTGTGTGCTTTCGAGCTGACGAAAGTTGGCCTCAACTAGACTTTGCGTTCCATGTCGGCCGACATGGAGAACCCATCGAGGGTCCCTTCATCGAGTGGGAGTCCAAACCTGAGCAGGTTGCTTACTGCTTCCCATATATATGTCAGTGCAATTGGCTCTGCTCCCTTTCGAGCACAACTGATCTTCAGTTTGGGTACAGTTGCCATCTCGCCGACGATTATCGAAATTCGCAATGCCTTCACTGGTCGTCTTGTACGGATTTTTCTCTCCCCTTTCAAGCGTCGCGCCGAGATGAGTCAGACGGTGATTGACTGATGTCAACGCTCCATTAGGCCCAATTCATCACCGGCTCGCATATCTTTCTCACCTTTGACGGTTCGGCAATCTCGTCCACGCAAACTCCGTCTCTGCCCTCCCGGGGTTCATCCCTTTCGTCAGCTTCCAACACACAGTCCAACATCGATGCCGAAACTCCGGTCGAGAAACGCCTGCACGTCTCGATGCGGACCGGGGCGTTCCACGTTTTATACGAGATCGTGATCGTTGCCTGAGCCCCTTTGCGCGCGGCCAGCTTCCCATTCTTTTCTCTTGTTCTTCTACTATTTGCACTCTGTATCGACTCCCACAGCTCACGCTCGTTTTTACCATTCTTCACGCTCATTAGCCTCGAGGAAAAACATGTACCCTACTTTTACACAACCCGTCCACTCTGCAGTCGCACCCCCTCAAAAGCCGTCAGTGCTGATTTTGTTATTCCCGTTCGTCGATAACCATACGAATGCTGTTCGCTCTCGTGAACTCTGTTTTCGTCTTCCCCGGATATCCTGTTTCCCAATCCCGCGTTCAAAACCCCAGCAGCTCCGCCGGTCGGGACATTAGGAGTGTATGCAATACTCAAAGTACTCTCAGAAACAGCTCACAATCCACGACGGAAACAGAACGAGAGACCTTTTCAATTCGCGCACTGATCGCTTGCATCGGATTTACCACGGAACAAGGGACCATGCTCCGGTTCAAGGAGGATCTGACCGCACTTCACACTTGCTTTCACACACACTCCCGACGTCCAGGTTCTTCGAGGGACCGCCATGGGACGAAAGCACGAGTATGATTCGGATGATGATCCCGACGATTCGTCCAGTACTGCGCCTTCTACAGACAGCGATTCCAGTGACGAGTCTCTGTTACCAGTACGTCCCGGGATCCGAGCTACTTTTCCTCGGCTCCTGAACCGGTACAGGCTGACGAGGAAGCTCATTCGATCGTTTGACTGGCCCTCCAGGAAGAGACGCACAGACGACATAGAAAATTGAGAAGGAGACATGCGTCGACACCTGTTCATTCGCATCAACAGATGACAGTGATAGCATGCGTGGTCGCCTTGGTTGTGATCGTTCTGTGCGGCGGAGGATACTACCTGTATACGCAAGACGGAGGATCGCTATTGGGCTCAAGTTCGGCTTCTTCAGCCTCCTCGGGTGAGACTAGCGGCACGAGTGGTGGAGGATCTGGCAGCGGTTCGGGCAGCGGTTCTGGCACCGGTTCTGGCAGCGGATCTTCCATGGGAGGACCCGCGAGCAAGTCGAGCGGCGATACAAGCGCGACGGGGACCGCTGGTAAGGATACAGCAGGAACCAAGGACGGAAGTGCATCGTCGACCGGGACGAGCAGCGCACCAGCGTCGAGCAGCAGCGGAGCAGGAGGGGGCGGTGGCGGTGGTGGGGGAGGCAAAGTTACTGCGTTCTTCGAGAACTGTGAGCGATCCCCAGTGCTTGACGGACGCGCAGGACAGGCATTCCTCACAGACGAATCTTACGATTAGGGGTTGGAGATGATCCAGCAAAAGCCGACTTCTCGGGCCTCTACGCGGCATTTTGGTACGATGCTCTGGTCGTCAAGGTCACTCGGGAAGTTGAGCCTCACGTATTACTCGCTCCAGGTTCTGCGCTGTACCGGAAGCTGGCGGATCTATAACACTAGGGGAGAGTACCACGGGACAGGCAAAAGTGAGTCCATCGGTTTTGCTCTCAAGAATGGCTCGAGCTTACGAGTCGATGTTCGCGGCAGACGTTCGCAGAAGCGGCGCAGAAAGGAGGTGCCAAAGCTATACTCACTGTCGGAGGGTGGACAGGTTCAGCGCTGTTCTCCGGGCTTGTCGCCAAGGAGGACACGCGCAAGGCGTTCGTTGACGCAATGGTGAAAGCGATGAACGACAACTCATTCGACGGCATCGACATCGATTGGGAGTATCCGGGACAAGCGGGAGATACTCAAGATGTGCGAGCGGCTATTCCATGCCGAGATCAGAGAAGCTCTAACCATTATATTCGCACAGTTTGACGTCAAGAATGATCTCGCAAACCTACTCCTTCTGCTGCAAGAGATTCGAGAAAAGATCGGAAATGACAAACTCATCTCGATGGATACATCTTCCGGGGTGTATCTCGCCTCAGACGGAACTCCTTCGAAAGATATGAGCGAGTTTGGAAAAGTGCTCGATTTCATCACAATCATGGTAAGTCCCCTTGAGTCATGTGTTTTTCTGACTTTCCAAGGGAAGGAGGGGATAGCTAAGCTCCCGCGCACGGCAGACGTACGACAGCGTAACGTACTCGAGCAAGACGACCGGTCCAAATTTTGCGTTCTCTTCGAAATGTGCCCCTGCAACCGGATCGTTCGAGATCCCGACAACCGTGCAGGCATGGATCGATGCCAAATTTCCAGCCGAAAAGATTTCCGTCGGACTCGCTTCATATGGGCAAGTCTTCCAAGCAGCAGCTCTTCGATTCACAGTGTGAACGCCAGCGTCCTGACATCCTCGTCGTTCGTAAAACCACAGCTATGCATGGGAGGTATGTTCGTGCTGAATGTATGAGACCAGCGCTCGAAGCTGATACAAAGATACAGGTCGCCGATTTCAAGGACGGTGGCGGAGTTGATGGGGTAAGTATTCACAATTCTGCTCTCGACTATTCAGAAGAAAGTACACTTCAACGTCTGTCTGAACCAGGCATCCTCGAGTATATACCAAACAAGCTCGAAAGTATTGAGCGCAGAAGACGGCTCGGTGCCATTTCATAAAATCTCCTCTGATGTGAGCCATTCACCGTTTACAAACACGACCCTCACCCGTGTTTGACGTTCTCGACACACTACACAGTATCTAGGAAAGATGGACTACACCTATGACAACTGCACGAGCACTCCTTTCCTCTACAGCAAGGATACTTCCCTCTTTGTAGCCTGTCAGTGCTGTCGTCCGCCAGCAGAGAGTGGGTCTTAAAAGCTTATAGTCTACACTCACATGTAGATGACGATGAGAAATCGTTTGGCGTCAAAGGAGGGTATGCGAAGACAAAAGGTGTGTGGCAGGGTTTCCTTACGCACATGCGTCTATCGGTCACAGCTGACTCGTTAATGTTGCACTTCCCGCAAAAACAGGGTTGTTCGGGTTCGTTATACGCATTCACACGTACATCACGAACCGAATAATCTGACGTGTCGCGTTTAACCAGTTGTTCTGTATATGCTGGATTGACACAAGATGCGGACAGAAAGCTGATCAAAGCCGCTCTAGACGCCTGTTGAATCAGGGACTACCATGGACAATATCGACCGGATGTGTGTACCCCCTGTATCTCACTTGTTCTTGTGCTCGTCGCTTGAAGCCTGTGCCATCATCATGCTTTCAACGGTGTAGCTCCCTCGTCTCCAATCACGTCTGCCAAATTCGTTGTTCCCGAACCTCGCTTCGCAGGTTTGGGTTGGTTTGGTGAAGGTTTCCAGCCAATCTGCAGGATCATCGGAGGTCGCACGTGAGCTCGTGCTGTCAGGCCTGACGAAGTGGGAGAGATTCCTACCATGTGCATGATCTGGAATGTCGCTGGAATCGTTCCATCTTCGAGTCCGTGCAGATCTACGTCATGTACGTCTCATGAGTGTCTGTGAACAGAGAGAGGTAGGCGATGAAACCCGGCGAATCTCACCTCGGTAGATCTCGGCAGCAGCCATGACCGTCTCGGGTTTGAGCGTCTTTCTCCGATTCACAACGGCGTTGCCTTCTCCCATCCATTTGAGGTCGTCCATCAACTCGTAAATCGACGGGTACGCGATCTGGATTTCGTCAACGTCGACAGTCGACAATGCGAACCCGGCTCGGTTTAGCAGAGATGTGACAGATTGAGAATCTGCAACAATTCGATCAACGTGTGATTCGTACAACATTAGGAATGGTATCGCCAAGACTAACCTGTCATAGGAGAGATTCGAGGCGAGATTCCTCCTTCTCGTTCGAGTTCTGCCAGCTGCAGAGCCGTTCTATCGATGTGTTCAGAGTCAGTCGATCGATTTACTCGTCTCGACCATGGCATGCACACACCTCAGCTCAAAGAGGGTGTCGCCTCCAAACATCGATCCGATGAAAACGCCATCTGGCCGCAGAGTCCGTTTGATCTGAATGAGAGCGCCTGTCCAATCCAACGAATACAAAGTCAACATACGGTATCGATGCTTCGAGGGCGTCAGATTGAGCTCTACGAACCTGGAAGATCGTTGATCCAGTGGAGAGACAGGCAAGACATGATGGCATCGTGAGAATCTTCTGCAAAGTGGGACGCGAGTTCTTCTTCGTCGAGGTGTATCCGTTCAATAGGAACTGATTGACGAGGAGTGAGTGCAAGCATTCGAGACACAGGGTTTGCGCAGACGAGAATTCTGCAGCTTCTTGGACTTACCATCGAATTCAACGTCTTCGTCTCGGTACAGCATACCCTCTGAACATGTCATAAATCTCGATCAGATAATCTCCATACCATCGAGAATGCGACCAGAAAGGTAACGCACTTGACGAGTCGACCATGACCACCTTCTTCGTGATCTCCGAGTCCATGTGTTTTGCGAGGAATCCCGGACCGGACCCGACGTCGAGCACGAGTGGGTACCGTTGCTTGATATCCTATAGCGCATCAAGAGTCTCAGCATGTTGCCTCGGCGCGAACGGAAAAGAGTCGGAGACGGGCGGTGCGGACTGACGAGGAGTCGATCGACCATGCTCTGCGCAACGTCGTCCTTGACATAGTCTGTCAACCTGCTCCGCTCCTTGTGGGCAGCAGCTCGGTCACGTTGGCTGCGTTTGAGGTTGCGATCGAACACTTGGAATGGCGAAGCCGATGACGGCGCGAACGATGGTACGGCATACGCGCGCTTCGTAGGTGTCTTCAGAGCTCTCGAGAGCGTGCCGGTCAAGCTTGAACGGCTGAATGAGGCCATGATATGGGTAATCGGAAAGTATGACGGCGTCCAGATTTCCGAGATAAGTATTACTAGTTTCATCTCTTCCTTCCTCTGTCCAAGCATCGGTACCTCTGGCTCGGGTCATTTCATATTCTATCCGCTCTGTGCTGTTGTATGCTTCCTTGCAGAAAGAAGGATGGCACGTTTATGACCAAGGCGAGAGATGTGTGGCTTCTTGAGCTTCACGACAAGCTGTTCGAATTCGCAGCTGCCAAGAGGATCGGCCTGTCGTAGACAGCGCAGGACTCTTGTGTGAACAGTATGATCTTGCTTCCGTTGCGAGTCCCCAACCCTACTGTCAAGAAAGGGTACTGCGAATGATTGCACTGATTGCGGTAAAGAGCCGCTCGGAACGAAACAAGGTAGGCCTACACAGACATAAAACGCGGCCGAGGACAACGAAGAGAGCAAGAGAAAGACCGAGACAGACTACACGCAAGAAAACGTAGACGGCATGTCCGAGACCAGGGGGGGAACATGCAATACTTCTACAACTTGCTCCTGATTTTGCCCTCGGCCGCTTTGTACAGCTCGGCAATCTTCGAACCGTATAGTTTGGCAACAATGTTGCGCTTGGCCTGTTCGAGAGGCAGAGAGAGAGAATCAGTGTCAGAAGTCGCCTCGACGATACCGGATTCTGGGTCACAGCGAGTCGCACCTTCATGGTCGGAGTCATCGCCTCGGGAGGGAACACGTTGACCGTGATGAAGATGTTGTCCTGGAGGAGCTCGTAGCTGTTGAGGCGCGCCTTCTTGCCGTACGGCGCCAACGCGCGCGCGAACCCTTCGATCACTTTCGTATTGGCGGCCGCGTCGTTGAGCGCGGCGACATCAGTCGGGGCGATTTCACGGCCGAGAATGCGGGAAGCGAACGCTGGAACCGACACGAATGTCAAGAATGTGAGCATCAGGGTCACGAGAGCGTTGTACACTGCGTTGCGGCGAGAAAGGAGAGGCTTACGAGCGAATTGAACAGGATCAGCGACACAGATCGCAACGAGATGGTCTCGAAGCGAGTCTCCGTGAACGTAAATCTGAGCGAGAAGAGGACAGAGCGCGTAGATGTTCTCGATCTACAAAAGAAACGCCGCATCAGTCACATTCGTGAAAGTAGGCTTGAGGTCCTTTACCTTTTCGACAGCGACATATTCTCCTTGACTGAGCTTGACCAGGTTCTTTACCCGGTCGATAATCTTGAGCCTGCCGAGCTCGTCGATCAAGCCAATGTCGCCCGTCCTGAGCCATCCGTCGTCCGTCATCGTGTCCTTTGTCTTGGCCTCCTCCTTGTAGTAGCCACCCATGACTCCGTCACCTCGGGTACAGATCTCGCCTCGGGGGTACGGCTTGTCCTCGCTCGTGTATCCCATATCAGGCACATCGATAACCTTGATGTCGACGCCAACAATCGGAGGTCCAACAGTACCGGCACTCCAGGCGTCAGTCAGCAGGCAGCGAGTCGCGCATCCACTGTTCTCCGACATGCCGTAACCTGCGACGAGTGCTTCTCGTCAGGATCCCCCAAGCGAGCACGAGATCAGGCGAAAGCGTGACAACTCACCCTCGACCACATCGCAGCAGAAGGCGACGCGCAGGAAGTCGAGCACTTCAGGGGCGATCGGAGCGCTACCGGTTCCGATGCTGTGGATCCGCACAGATTATACTGTGAGCGCCTGGATTCTTAGGGCCCGACGATGCACTTACAACTCGACATTACCACCGAGGAGCGCTTTGACTTTGTTGAAGAGGATGCGATCCCAAAGGGCGTGTTTCTTGGTGCCAGTCGTCTTGAGGTTCTCGACTTTGACTGCGAATGCTTTGCGAGCGATCGCCCCTTTGACGCCCGGAGCGTCAAGCGTTTGGGCTTTGATCGCCTGGTAAATCCTGTTGAGCACACGCGGGACGGACACGAGGAACTAGAACGACGCGTGACATTAGCTTCGCCAGAGGTAAGCAAAGTCCGCAAAGCTCACGGTGGGCTTGATGATCGCGAAGTCCTCGAGGAGACGAAGGTTGTCTCCACATGAGAAAGCGATGCGAGCTCCGCAAGTCATCGCCACGACCTCGCAAAAGTATTCGTAAATGTGAGCGAGCGGCAGGTACGAGATGTGAATCGATTCAGGGTAGAGCTTGTTGCCGTAACACGACGAAACTGCGACTCCGGCGACCGACTTGTGGAGAGTCATGACACCCTCTACAGGACTCAACTCGCAATCAGCGGACGATCTTGTCATAAGAATACTCTGCGAACTCACTCGGATTACCAGTGGTCTGCGAGCACAAAAAAAAAACTCGTCTGTCAGTCTGACGAAGCCAACCAAAAGGGGTCAGAGTCGCGCAAAAGACGTACTCCGGATGTGTAGCATAGACAGGCGACATCCTCAGGACCCGGTGGCGTGTGAGGCCTCAGATTCGCAACACCGAGAGCTTCAACTGAGTCGATGGTAACAATGTCCTAAGATCAATCGAGCCAGACAAAAGGCGACGGTGCGGGATCCACTCACGCTCGAGGATGTCGAGCACTTGCACTCCGACAGATTGACCCCACGACTTGAGGGCATCTCCACCAGTGACTCCCGGTCGAGCACCCTTGGCAGAGATCGAGCTCCAAGTGTCGAGCGAGACAATCGCTTTGATCGTTGGGAGTTTCTTGATGAGCGAGAGGATCGCCGGAACGTGCACGCTGCCGACAAACACGACAGGGCACTCGGCGTGGTTGATGATGTATTCGACAACCTCGGGACCGAGAGTCGAGTACAGAACGGTCGTAGTCATCGAGTACGAAGCGCACGCGAGGTTGACCCACTGCCATTCTGTGGGGGTTTCAAGGACAAAGGACATGCTCGCAATTAGCATGGCGCGGGACTCGGGCCAGACGTCTGACAGAGCTCGTGATGACTTGCCTGGACGATTGATCGACCAGATTCCGACGTTCCAGCGGTCGGAAGTGTCGTTGAGCTGCTCCTTCAGCTTGGCCAACCCACTTCCGACCCGAGTGCGGTGCGCATCGACCTCGTTGTACGTCTCCCACGTCAACTCTTTCGCCCAGTCTTGACCGTCCCACTCTCGCTTGCCGAGGAACTGTTGGTTCCCACAGGCCTTCAAGCCGAGGTCGAAGGCTTCGTACAGGGTTTTCGGATAGCGAGGATCGGCCGGTTGTGGCAGTGAGAAGATCGCGTTGCGGTACGCATGAGATCCTCCGGGTTTCTTGCTGCCGGGCACGGGCTGAAACGGGAGCGAGCGTGAGCGAGACAGCCGAATGAGGGGAAGCAAAATGTCAACCGTTCACTCACAAGCGCCTGCGGCTTCTTGGGATCGACAGAGTCGGGCAGAGGAATCGGGAAAGGTAGTTCAGAAGACATTCCCGGTGCGAAATGTTCAGGATGAGGGCGAGAGGGACGAGGAGAGCACCTGAAGAACCCACGCAGCTGCTCGGCCAAAAGTCCGGTTCACGCTTTCTTCCTGTACCCGACTGACCCCTGACAAGTTCAGCGGCCCACTTTTCTCTTTCGCAAGAATTCCCGTAACCCACGCGGACCGTATATTTGGTACGGATCGGAAAAGCGTGTAGAATTAAAACGGTGAATCCGAAAAATTATAAGTGCCACGAGGGAAAAAAATCCGTGAAAAGCACAAAACACAAAGGGAAGCGTGGCGATTGAGCAGATTGGGCGTTGGGAACGATGGTATCACGCGCAACATAGATATGCAGGGAGGGAAAGAAGCGGGTGCCAATTTGGGTCGAGGGAAGCGGGAGTGCGCTTTGCAAAGAGATTGGATACAGTTTTAATATTTCCGATCGACCGAACGAGTGTCCTTTTTAGTTGGCAGGCTGGGCGACCTTGTCGTACGCCTTCCAGAACGACTCTTTGCCGTACTCGACTTCCTCCTCGCCCTCTTCCGATTCCATCTTCTCGGTCAATTTCTCAACTTCCTCCTTCGACGCACCGGCGCCCATCAACAGCGACGAGGTGAAACCGTAGGCGGAGGGCGCATCGATCGCAGTGTCGACGAGAGTCTTCATGACCGGCTCGAACGCCTCGAGGAAGGTCGCGTGCGAGACGACCGACTTGGAAGCAGTCTCTTTGAAGAGGTCGCGCGTGATGTTGACCACGTCGGCCTTTTTGAGGATCGCAGCCTCGGCAATGCGGGTGATGAGGAGTGATCGGTACTCTTGCGGCAGAGCCTCGATACTGGCCACACCTTCGGAAACGTTCTTGATCTCGAACCACTAGCAAAGCGGGAAAGCAGAAAAGGTCAGCGATCTCTCGGAGAAGCAAAATACGACCGAAAGATGACGAACCTCTTGCACTGAGTTGGTCGCCTTGCGCTCGGCCTCTGATCGGCTCATCGACGATGCGTTCGGGTCGATCGCACCATCGTCCTCGTCCTCTTCGTTCTCGCCGGCAGTCTCCTCCTTGTCTTCGTCCTCTCCCTCCTCTCCATCGAGAGGTTTTGTTCGAGGCTTGAGTTGAAGCTTTGGTCGTTGCGAAGTCGAAGCAGCAGCTTCCGGTTCGTCTCCTCCACCAGACAGGAGCGCGAAGGGGTTGATCGGGGTCGACGGTCGGGTCGCCTCGGCCTTGGCCTTCTGCTTGTTCGCAAACGCGCCCGTAGGGCCGAGCGAGAGACTCGAAGAAGAGTCACGGTTTTCCCGGAATCGTCCAAAGCCGCTGAGATCACCAGCCTTGGCCGGTCGTTGCGGCTGAGTAGTCCATCCATCGGCACCGGCTTGAGCAACGCCAAAGTCGCGACCTTGCCCTCTTCGAGAGTTGGGTCGCGAAAGCTGGTCGCCCAGTCGGGGAAGCTTGCCTCCCGAAGAGGCAGTTCGGCGGGCCGACTCCTCGGCCTGCTTTTGGGCCTGGGAGATTCGCGAAGTAGTTTGGTCAGCACAAGCACTTGTAAAATACTCGAATGCGCGGCTACTCACATCGGCGTGGATCTCGGAGATCGTTTTGGGTCCGGCAGCGGCTTGCTTCGAAGCCCATCGGGAAGCACGGAGATCGACGACATCCTACAGTGCAACAGGATAGTGAGGACGCTGAGATGCGACGACGGGGAGGAGGGAGAGTGTGGGAGAACTTACGAGGATCATGAAGCGGATCCTGGACGAGACCTTGGGGCTGTTGGCGATCATGTTCATGCGCGTAAAGTAGATGTCGACATGCTGCTTCGCTTTGGGGTTGTCGAGCACCTTGCCGACAGTGGTGAGGAGACGGCAGAGCGACTCGACATCCTCCTCTTCAGGGTTCTCCGTGTTGGCCAGCAGCTTCTTGATGCACTCGTGCATGATGCGTTCCGTGAGCATCTGGAGGCGGTACAACTCTCCGATGAAGCGCACGAGACCGAGACCTCGTCGCTTGGCCTTTTGGGCAGCGTAGTACTCGTCCGACAGCAACTCGGCTTCGGTCTGGTCTTCCTCCTTGGTGCCCTTCTCCTCGGCATCCTTCTTGGCCGCCTCGTTCGCGTCTTGCTTCGCCTTGTCGTCGGCTTCCTTGCTCTTGGCAGCAGCAGTGGCCGCTTCCTTGTTCTTCCATCCACTCTCGTAGTCCTCTTGGCAGCGAGTGAGGAGGTATTTGCGGAAAAGCGCACCACCGGCGACGGGCGTGCCGTCTTGCGCCTTGACAGTCTCGTCGCGCACCTCGGGCGAGACACGTTCCATAAGCTTGCGGCAAAGTCGAGCGTACATCTCTGACCAAGTCGCCTCGTCGGTTGCCTTCTCGAAAATGAGAGCGATGACTTGTCGGAGGATGCGTCCGTCCGACTCGTCGATACTGCGGTTGGCCCATTCGAGAATCTGATCCGAGATCGACTCGAATCGTTCGAGCGTGAGCTTGTTGAGGAGGGCCTTGACTTTTCGCTGGACCATCTCGGGCGAGTTCGTGTCGGCACTGCCAGTCGCTCCAGCAATGACGGACGGGGCCCATCCAGTTGCCGATCGAGGTCCGAGGGTAGCATCCTCGAATCCTTCTCCAGCAACGTGTTGACCAGGCTTCCTCGACTCGTCCTTCTCGCGCTCCTTCTCGCCTCGTCGTTTCGAGCCGCGTTCGCTCTTGTTCCTTCCTCCTCCTCCACCGAAAGCACCTCCCATGCCGCTCTGGCTCGTGGTGCGCGACATGCTGCCGCGCGCACCTCCAAACGCACCCGAGGCTGATCGGTTGAGCGAAGCGGCGAACCGTTGCTCGCTGCTCGATCCGGAACCTTGTTGACCAAAGTTGCCCATGCCACCGAACGCACCTCCGACACCACCCATACTCGCGCTGCGACCGAACGCACCCGAGCTCGAGGCCGTGCGGGAAGCCGAAGGGGGACCCATCACTCCGCCGCGACTCCTGCGGTCGAAAGCACCCCGGGGTGCGTTCTCGTCACCGACCATACCCATCTCGGCGAGGTTGGGCAAGTGTTCGGGCTTCTCCTGGCAGATCGCCATGAACTGGAGGAGGAAGTCTCGGTCGTAGCGGTACTTGCCTGGCTCCGAGTTGACGTTGAGCTCGGCTGCGGGAGCCTTGGACGACTCGGGGTACGAGACGTTCGCGAGGTCCGAAATGGGGCGAGCGGAAGAAACGGCAGCGGAAGAGGGAGAGGCAGTCTTGGCGGAAGCATCGGTCGACGAGGCGCGGGACAGGTCGGTCGAGGGCTTGGCAGGAAGGAACGAGGGGAGGGAAGCGGAAGGAGCGGCGGGAGGCGCGACATCCTTCGCGTCCGAGTCGGCATTGAGACTCTCGCGGGCAGCGGCGAGCGCTTGGGCGGGGTCCTTCGGCTCGACAACGGCTTCCTCCTCAGCACGGAAAGTCTCCTCCTCGGCGCGAACAGCATCGGCTTCGGACGACTTGACGTGGAGACCTGCAACCTCCTGACCAGGAGTCGCGGGGGCAGCCTCGTGCTCGGCCTTGATGGCCTCGGCGGCGGCAGCGGCAGCCTTGTCCTTTTCCTCCTGTTGCTTCTTCTTCTCTGCCTCTTCGTCAGCAGCCTTCTTGTCGTCGGCCTGCTTCTGCTCCTCGGCCTGCTTTTGCTCCTCAGCTTGCTTCTTCTCCTCGGCTTGCTTCTTCTCCTCTTCGGCCTTCTTCTCCGCCTCTTTGGCCTTCTCCTCCTCCTCGGCAGCCTTGCGCTTCTGCTCAGCATCTTCATCGGCTTGCTTCTTGGCCTCAGCGGCTTCAGCGTCAGCCTTGGCTTTCGCCTGCTCCTCCTCGGCCTTCTTCTCGTCTTCGCGTTTCTTGGCTTCTTCAGCAGCGGCCTTGTCCTTTGCTTCCTTCGCAGCCTTTTCCTTCTCGGCCTTGGCCTTGAGCATGCTCTCGTCCGGTTTGACAATCTTGATCGCGGCCGATTTGCGCGGCGTGATCGTGAACATGGGCGAGTCCATGTTCGGTTTGAACTCGGGCGCAGCGGCACCAGCGAGGCTCAGCGATCGCAACGGAGTCGAGTTGTTTGCGACCTGAGGCGAGAACGCGCGCGGGAGCGCAGCGGATTGTTGCTGTGGGGACGCGTAGCCGAACGAGGCGGAATTCGGAGTCGAAGGCGCAATCGAGTGGATGGTCGAAGGCGAAGGAGGAACGGTAGAACCCGCTTTCGGGGTGTGAAGACCGGTCGAGGGAGTCGAATTACCAGGCGAGTTCGACAAAGGAGGGGGACCTCCAGCCGGACCCTGAGGTACGAAGCCTCCAGGGTAGGGTTGGTAAGGCGCGCCGTAAGGGTTGTAGGGGTTCGCATAGGGCTGAAGCCAGACAAGCGGGCCAAAAGTCAGGTTCAGACTTGGCTTGCAAAAGTGGTTCGGAACAAAAATAATACTCACGTTTTGACCCATGTACATGCCCTGCGGCAGAGGAGGGTTCGACATTCTCGGAGAAGTCGCCTGTTGCGAGAACGATGAGCGGTGCGGTTGATGTTGAGGAGGTCGAGTGGGCATGTTGGGGCTGCCGACAAACGATCCAGGTCGCGATCCGGGACCGCTGCTGCCCGAAGGAGCTCCTCCAGGTCCGCCGTACGGGTTTCCGTTGGGGATATTTTGGGGAGAAGGACCTTTGTAGGAGCCGGATTGACCGTAGTACTGCGTGGGCGGCGAGAAGGCCTGAGGAGGCTGCTGCTGAGGCACGAAAGGCGCCGGGATTCCGCGAGGAACGAACGAAGCCGAGTTGTTCGAGAGCTGCGAGTGAGCATGCGGGAGAGGAGAAGTGCTTGGCTGCGGCGAGCGGGCTTGGGGGTCGTACGTCGCAAGCGATCTTCGCTCTGTCGGGATCGGGGCCGGAGGAGTCGACTGCTGACTCGCGTTCGACGATCCTCCACCAGTGAAGAAAGCGTGCAAGTTGATGGGAGGCTTCGTCGTCGAAGGTGCAGACGTCGGGCTCGCGGCTTGCGCGGGAACCGATCCGAATGCCTTCGGGGCGCCGTTGTTGAACGCGGGCGGTGCTGCGGGCGAAGAAGAAAGCACAGCGTTCTTGTCTCCGGCGGTACCGAACGCGACTGGTACCGTTAGAAGGGAGAGTCAGCTTTCGCTCGCGAGAAAGTACGCCAAGACAAGCGCGAGACGAGAACGTACCGTCAGACTCGGCTCCGGTACGGATGGCATCGACCCTCGATTGGGGCACGCTCACGCCATCGACCCTGACGCTCTGTTTCCTCGAGAGAGGTGCAGGGGCTTGAGGCGAGGTCGGGTTCGAAGGCGACTGGCTGCCGGCAGCTTGCGCGATCGCGGTCGCGGCGGGCACGGTCGGGCTCGCACCTGCGGACGACGAAGCGCCGTTCACGTAGCCGGTGACATCTCCCGAAGTGACCGCAGCGGGCGAAGGCTTGCTCTTCTTGGCCGCGGCGGCGTAGTTGAACGGTGCCGACGGCGAATTCAGCTTGGGGGTGGTCGAACCAGGCGCTTGAGCGGCGGCGGCAGAGGTGGGTTTCCCGGAGGAAGGAGTGCTCATTTAGTAGGGCGGAGGGGTGTCTTGGGGTTGGTTGTGAGAGTAGGCGGGAATCGTGCACTCGTGACTGGCAAGAGTGAATTCCGGATCGCGCTATTCACACAAGAACAGGGACGAGACGAGGAGCGACGGGGCGCTGGGGCTGTCCGGAGTGCGGATGGAGCCGGGTGCGAGAGGAGAAAGGGAAACGCGGAAAACGGCGGTGGCGATCCGGTCCGATACGAGCGCTCGCGACGGGTGCGAGGGTCGGGGAAAGTGTTTGTGGAGGAGTGCGAGACTGCACAGACAGCTACGAGAATCGAACGAGGTCTGCGGGTGCGGTCAGTGGGCTTTTTCCAGATCGACGAATCGAGCCTTCTAACTCACCTCGACGGCGGGAGAAAAGGAGGGGGGAAGGAGGAAGGGGAGGGCAAGGATCTAGAAGGTCCTGCCGAGGTAGAGCACGCTTGGAATGCGGTCTATGGAGAATGCCCAGGGGAAGCCGGGCCTTGGAGGAGCACAACCAGCGTAATCCCGCGCAAATTCTCATCATACATTTTATTTGTAACCAAACCCAATCCGCATTCAATCGGCTCGCCCATCTCACGCGCAGCGTATACAGGCATTGCTCCACACCGCAGGAGTTTGGCTATGAATTACACAGTCTACTGCTTTTGTTCGACTGGCTGGAAGAGATGCTCTCGGTAAAACTTGAGTTCTGCGATCGACGCACGGGGTCGAGTCAGTTCTCGTGAAATGCTCGGACAAGTACAATGCGATTCTCACCTGCGATCGACGCTTGAATGTCCGAAAGCGCACTATTCATGAAGCATGATCAAGCTCGGTTAGCTCGAGGGAGGCTGTCTGCGTCTTGCAGTGGCGAATTGATAGAAGAGCTTGAGAAACGCACCGATGTTCCGCCTCTTCTTTGCGTTTCAGCTTGCTATTTGCGACCGCGGTCGGGTACCACCGTCGTGCGAGCTCTTTGATCGAGCTCACGTCGAGGATTCGGTAGTGCAGTTTCGCCGCGAGTAAAGGCAAATCCTTGTTGATGAAGGCCCGGTCTGCGTGAACCGAGTTGCCAGCCAACAGCGCCGGGGCTGAAAGAAGACGAGACACCGCAGATGATTCGAAAGGTTCAGTGATTAGCTTGCTTGGCCCAAACGGTTCGAGAGAAGCCTCACTCGAAGGGGGCCAATGCTTTGCGACGTAGGCTGCGACGAGAGAGTCGACTTGTTCCATAGTGTACTTGCTGTCGAGACATGCCTGCGTGAGTCCAGTCTATCGAGTTGGAAATGATGATCGAGCAATGTCAGCGACTGAGAAAGGGCTGCAAGGCGGCAGCGGTTTTCACCTTGGCGTGCTGCTTGATGCACCTGTTCCTCGAGCGTCAGTTTGCCTCGAAGAATTCTCTTTCTTTCTGGAACGCCGCAAGGTCGTACCAGTCGTTCATGCTATCCAGGACGTCTCGGTCGGTGTTGACAATGTACTCGACGCCGTCGTCGAGGGGTTCGAGGTTCGCATTTGTCGCGATGCAAGCGATCTGGGACATGCAATCGTACCTACTTCAGCGTACTTTGGCACTGTGCGTCAGGAACGAGCCGTCTCACCTCTAAAATCCGGTCTGGCACAAACGCCTGCCCTTCGCGAAGCCCTTCTCGAGGCAAATACGGGTTCAGGCCTGTCATCTCGCAATCTGTTTGTACGCAGAGGGAACCCGAAACACGTCATGATCTGATTGAGCGATAAAGCTGTGTACTGGGAGGGCAACCGCGCGAGCAACGGAGGTCGTACCGATCCACAGGATGTTGTCGGCATTTCTCGATTGCGCCATTTGAGCAAAAGTCAGGAACGGTCGAACAGTCTGTACACGTCTGGCGAGGCGATAGAGTGGCGTGAGCGGAGTCGAGTAGCGGAGGCTGTGCAGCATAGGCTATAGACGAGACAAGAAAGCGAGGAGATCGCTTTCGCCGGTCCCTCTCTGTACGCATTCGTCGAACTCGGCCGATCTCGGTGATGGCTCAACCCACCGTGGCTACCTGAAGAGCCGGACAAGCAGAACCTCGAGGTCGACGCGCAAACTAGCCGGAGCGACGATGTGGGGAGAAGGCACCTTGACGACTCGGTGGTCTCAGGCATCCCTGGGAAGCGCTGACATGCTCGCTGACAGACATGCCTCGGTTCGCTCTCAGCTCGCGAAAAAATTGGCAAGAACAGCGAAAAGTCTGTGGCGCAGACGTCGATGATCGTGCCAACACCAAGTCATCGACGATCCGCATTCGATGAAGATCTTTGTGGAGACGGAACTACAGCTGTGACTTGCAAGGAGGACTGGTGGCGAGTCCTGTTCTGATTGAACTCGTCGCGGAGCGGGTTGCGGATGTCCGATCCCTTGGTGGCGCGAAATCGTGACGTTGCGAATCACATCGCTACAGTTCGCCCTGTGGTGTCAAGAGCACGTCGGGCAGTCGGTCCCACTCGTTCGTCGGGATGAGCTCTCCTTCCTGCACCATCTGCGCTTCAAGTGCGAGCGCGACTGAAGGAGTGTGACAATCGATCCGGGACGACGTCAGTACTGGTCTCCGAAGCGTATCGTCCTGTGCCTGCTAAACGCACCTGTTTTTGGAGGATGTTTCGCAAACCTCGGGAGGTAGTCGGCGCAGGTCGTGATGTAACGATCGTAATATCCCCTGCCGTGCCCGAGCCGCCGGCGCTGTCGGTCAAACGCTAACCCGGGCACGAGGATGAGGTCGAGCCCACCCGCTATGGGATGTTCCGCTGATTGCAAGAGGAGAAATCAATCGTCAGGTTGCGCGCCAGCGTCGCACAAACGAACGAAATCTGCGCCTCACCATCTTCGAGGCCTTCGATCTAGAGTGACGCATGTCAGCACACAGATAGATGCAGGAAGGGTGTTTGAGAGTACAAGCGCACCTCGTTGGGGTCGAGCTCTCGGATGCCCCAGCGGTTCAGCTTGAGCCCTTCAAAGTGGCCGACATCCTTGAGCCGGAGCATCTTCATGGTGGTCTTGTCCTCGATCGGACAGTACGGGATGTACACACGCTTGTCGTGTGCAAGCGCATGGCGGATGATCGAGTCGGTTTGAACTTCGCCGACCGGCAGCGAGAGGTAGCAACTGATGTTCTGCGCCGCGACGTAGTACGGCGACTGCAGCAGGTGATCGACAATCTTCTGCGCTGTTTCAATCGGTTCCCTGGTCAGCTCGAGAGGAGAGTCTCGGAGAGAGGCATCAACGAACATTCGGCCGCGATTTGTTGCGGGGGGACCGCGCGGAGGCGAGCCGTGATCTGCTTGCGCAGGGCGTGTTTGGCGTGATTGATACTGCTGCCGGTAACCGCAGATCCAGACATACTCCTCGGCCGACGAACTGTCACGGCGAGCCACGAGACGCGTGCCTATCTCCGGTCGGGGCGAGCGCCGTCGTCGATCTGCTCCGCTACCCGCCGGCACCCGCACGTCTCGTCCCGACCCCGCCCACCAGCTTGTCAGGACTCGCTTGAGCGCCGACTGCAAGCGGCGAACCAACCATAACAAGAGCGCCGCCTGCAGGAGGGGACCGCAAGTTGAACGCAGAGACGCTCGACGAACACGGTCTCGCGGTCGCGTATGGACGCTCCTGCTCGTGCCAGAGCGTACAATCGCAGCCGCGACAGCTCGATCGGTAGTCAGACCAGTAAGCACTCTTGTCCGCCTGTGCTCCGTCGGTAGGGTTCCGGTGTTCCCGGTGGTCCCGGTGCCCCTCTTCCCCCTCCTCTCTTTGCTCGGCCCGACTGTTTGCAAGGTCGACTCGTTCGCCGCATTGGACTTCCATCACGCAGCAGTCACTGACAACTCTTGTCCTGGAATCAGGTTTCCGTGCGCCTGCACTGGAACCGCCTTTGTTCTCGTCGGCGTCCTCGTCCTCGCTCTCGGCCGCGTTCGAGGACCGCTTCCCTCAAGCAAGCACATCTTTCGCACTGCCACATTCTCGCTCAGCCTCAAATTCTTCCAAACACTCGCTGAGATCGTCTACCGGGTCGGAAGCTGGGACAGGACGCTTGCCCAGAACGACGTCGCTTTCAACCTGGGGCACCATGGCCGACAGGGACTTGTCCCACGACGTCGAACTTTTGCTCGGAGAGGACGGAAGAGGGAAAGGCACCTCCGGCGCCAGTTCCCGTTCGACCACTCCGTCGCGACTCGAGCACGCGCCGTGGGCTGCAGCTGACGAGCGCGTGCCAGACATCGGACCTGCAACTCCGAGGTCCGCCAGCACCAGGTACGATGACCTCGACACGACGCCGACAGGACTTCCAAGTCGTGCAGCGGCATCGAGAACGCACGCACGGGAACCTTCTTCGCCCCGGCCACTTCACACACCGCCTCAGCTTCTTCCCGCGACCTCTTTCTCCAGGTCGCGCACGGGTTCCCCTGCCCCAAGCACACACTCTCGCGTACCATCCCATCCTGTGTCTTCTGCTCTTCGCCCTCCCTCAGCCAAGTCATCGTCGTCAAACTCGTCATCCTATTCGTTCGAAGACGAAGAAGACAACTCGTGGGCGACCGACTTGGCTCCGACCCATCTCGACGATGTCGGGGCGATCTCGCTTAGGTCTCCGCTCCTCGCCGAGAATGAACCGAGCGCAGCTCGAGACCAAGCGAGGCCTATCAGCGAATTCGACATTATGGGCGCTTACGCTCGATCTGATACCGCTGCGAGCCTCCCGAGCTCTCCTATGCTGCCCACCGTCGGCACCATCCAACCTGCAAGTCCAGTCATCCCATCGCCCGAGGAGAGGTCCGACCTCTCACTACCAGAGCCAGCGGCTGGGGATCCGTCGATACTTGGCGATCCTACTTCGCCGACTGCGGTCCAGCCCAAGCATCTCCAAGCCGCCACGACTCCGATCTCTTCTCGAGCGCCCTCTCCGACACCTTCCCTCTCTCCGAGCGTGCGGCCGTCTTCACGCACCTCGAACCGCAGCGCCTTATCGAGTCCTGTTCGACCACCTCGCAGACAAACCTCCAGTCTCAGCCTCGCACCCCGTACGGATTCTGTCTCAGTGAGTCCTGCAGCAACACCCAACGCGAATGACCCTGTGTTAGCCGATTCTGCACCGCTCGCCATGTCCTCTTCAAGATCGAGCTCTGAAGACGCGACGACCAAGGTCTCTCCGCCCAGGCCTCACCAACCGCATGCGTCACCAGTCATGGGTTCGCCTCGATCGCCGCGACCCCCCAGCATTCCCGAAAAGTCGCGCAGACGGACTAGTGTGATGGGCCTCGGGCTCAAAAAGTCACCAGTGAAAGAGGAAACGACCGAACCGAGCTCTGCCATAAGCAAACGAGTGGAGGAAACGGCGGCTGGCGGACTCACGAGGTAGATTGTCTTGTCCTTTTCGCCCAAATTCTGCGTGTGCTGACTGAACTCCTTCCCCCCCCCTCTCTCTCTCTTAGCCCAAGTACCCCTCTCTCGGCGTCTGACTTTGCTGATGTCTACGGTCGACTCGACTGGACATCCCCCTCCCCTTCGATCAGCAATGCCACGACTTCACCAACTCCCGCTCGCTCGTCTCACATTCGCGATGCAGCCACTTTCGATCTACCAACTCCTTCACCTTCGCTGTCTCCATCTGCTGCGAACGTCGTTACGAATGGCGCATTGTTGTCGGTTGCGATGGACACCAGGACAAACTCGTCGACCAGCAGCAGGTATGGAGAGGACGGGGATCGAGAGGTCTTTGCTGATGCGAGTACCGGGTTATCGCCAAACCTCGTCAACATTCCGGCGACAGCCGACGGCGGGTTTCCATTCGATGCTGTACCTCGCTCCGGCGACAGATCAAGCCCGACGGTTGAGCTCAAGGCCGGGAGGAGTTCGACACCGAAAGGAGACGCGAAAGCGAGAGCCGCTGCCTTCATTGCGGACCTCAAGAAGAGTCGACTCGAAGCCGAACAAGAGCCACCCGGCGAGGTACAGACCGAATTGGCGGAAAGCAGTGCGAGCAAAGTTGAACCTGCAAAACCTAGCGCAACCACGGCAACCAACGGAACCCTCGCTCCTGCCACTAGTCAGACTTCAATTCTCGACCCACGACCTTCGTCATCTGCGCGGACAGCGAGCTCCGAGTCCATGGTGCAGACGCAGAATCGCCTACGAACACAGTCGCGCGCATCCACTCTCTCTCCTCCTGTCGCAGCGCCCAGACAGGCATCTCAACAGGCGATCATCGGTCATTCATTGCCTCCACTTTTGCGACGTCGTCCACTGCCGATGTCGATCCAGGCGACTGGAGAGTTGCAGCGTGCGCGAACAGCAGGAGAACGCGCGAGGATCTATGCTGCGAAAATCAACGATCTCAGTCGCGAGAAAAGCAGGCTCGACGAGTGGATCGATGTCGTCAGGAATCCGCGTTTCGCAACCACCCGGGGTGAGCGGCTCGCGCGCTTCCTTCCATCGAGAGGTGACCCTGTGCTCGAAGCTGACGAACACCGCCGTTGCATCAACCGCCGTCCTATCACAGCTACGGCAAATTCTAGACAGCACACTTCGCCCCTCAAGACGGCGCGCTCGTTCCGACAAGACAGCTCTACAGCAACCTTTGCGCCTCGCGGAGATGGATATCGCGCGAAGGAGATCACGCCATCCACGTTTGGACCTCGTGACATGCAACCTACGACACCTTACCCTGGCGTCTTGAGCTACAATAGTTCGATCCAGAACGGTTTCGCCTCACATGGAACGAACAGCAGTCGATCGACTTTGGGATCTGGGTTACCTTCCGCTTCGGCTGGAGGTCCGGGACGGCCTTCGTTCTTCTCGAGATCGTTGGGTCGACGGACATCGAAACGAGAGCCGCCCTCGACCGTGCCGATACCCCGTTCGACCGGATCCTCAAACGGAGCTGGGGGAGGTGGAATTCAGATCTCGAACCCATCGCCGCTACTATACAGCTCATCGGCGCTGACGACCACTGCATCAAGCGTGAGTGTGGGCGCGAACGCGAACAACCGTTCAGTTGGAGGTCCGCGCATGCCCGGAACCTTGTCGTCCCGAGCTTCGTTCGACTCGCGCAATAACTCGCCCGTGATAGGCAATTCCTCGCCATACAGTGGATCACCCAACTTTGCCAGTGCACATCCTCATCGAGCGTCGTTCTCGTACGGTACTCTGATCTCACCTCCAGAATCCGCGACCTCTCCTCCCTCGCCTATGCCCGGGGACAGCGAGATCGACTCGATGGCATTGGATCGGTTGACAGATGTGCTCCCACAAGCATCGAGAGAAGATTTGGTCAAGGCGTTGAAGAAGGCTGGAGGACAAGACGATATCCTGGCGATTTCGATGTACCTGAGTGATCGGGAAGCGGGACTCAAGAAGGGCTAGTAGCAATTTCTCCGTAGATTGACTCGACTGCCTTTTTGCTGTGCAAAAGACTTGAAGATTTGCCCGTATGATACTGTAGCTTCCGGAGACGCGCATCATGAACTTGTGATTTCCAAGAAACGCGTCGGTTCTTCATCGTATCAACCCAACCATGTCGGCACCACCAGGCACTGTCTCGCTAGAGGATCTGACGCTCGAACAGATCGCGTCTGTCCGTCAGCAACTCGAACAAGTGCGACATCATCTCACCTCTACCCTTCTCTCGCGCCAACGCGGCAACCTCAGCCCGGTTCACTGACCTCGACCTTTGTGAACGTGTACTAGGAACTGAAACATTTGACGCAAGCATTTGGAGATCTCAAAGCCGCACAGAGCAAGTTCATGGCTTGCATGGACTCGCTCGATTCCATCAAACCTGCGAACCAAGGTGCGCTTCCCTAGAGGCTCGTGCTTCTCAAATAGCTCATGCTGATCATCGTGTCTTTCTCATTCCCAAATTCACGCTGTTGCGCAAACGTAAATTACCGGGAATAAACGAGCAGACAAGAAGATCCTGATCCCGCTCACGAGCTCGTTGTACGTTCCGGGCAAGATCAAAGACACCGAAAACGTCATCATCGATGTCGGTACTGGCTACTTCGTCGAAAAGGTTAGTTGCGAGGACAGATGCCGTCTCATGATCTGCATCGTTTCCTCTGCTCCACACCAAGTCCTGATCACTCTCTCCCTCTCTCTCGTTATTGTACAGCCAACGAAAGCGGCCAAGACGTTGTACAACACGAAGATTCTGGCGCTCAAGTCCAACTTGTCGACATTGCAACAACAGATTGAGAAGAAGCAAGACAACTTCAACAGCTGCGGCGAGATGATGCGGGTCAAGATGGCTCAGCAGCAGCAGCAACAGCAGCAGTAGTAAGAACAGGCTGCATGAATGGAGTTGGAGGACTGGGTATCTGGCAACGTTGGAGCTTAAGGGTTCAAAGCCAGGATCTGTGTGGATAGTTTCGTCTTTTTCCCTTCTTTTTTGGTCTATTGTGCGTGTGTTTTCCGTCTTCCCACTCGTTCTGTTGCAATACGCAAGTATACCCATTCGTGACATTGTGAAGATGTATCTGCTGGAATGTTGTAAAGACAACTTTGCCCCTGTCCTGAAGCCAACTAGTTGCAAACGAGCGATTCCCTTGAGCGGCGCTCAACCGGTCGCTTCACGAGTACCTGTTCAAATGCCTTATCTGTCGAACCTGCAGCAGCTTCTGACAGCTCTGGCGCTGACTTATTCGGGTACGTCGCGCTCTCACTCCCGCCAGCTCAAGTCAATCACGAGCTAATTAGATTCTCTGGGACGACCTACGTCCACAGGCTACGGCTTGGTGTTCTCTCCAAACTCATTCATCTCGACGACTGGACCCCTACTACATTTCGCAAGCCGTCTCGCGGGACTCGACGACCCCCACTTCTCACAACCTGAATCCCCTGTAGGCACATCGACGATGACCGCATTCGGGATTGGATTGTTGTCGATCAGTTTCTTCTACGTCATGAGTATCTATACGAAAGACGACAAGTTCAAGCGCAACTCGGGTTAGTCCAAACCTTCTCCTGTTCTTTCGTTCTCTCAGAAAGTACTGATCACGATCCAGTGAATTCCAGTACCAGGCAGGATCTTACTCGCGTCTCTGTCTTACTACCTGCTCAACACTAGAGAGTTTGATGCTCAATTCGCCTCGCTGCTCGCGACCTTTGCGGGGTTCAACCTGGGGACCGGAATCCTGATGGGTCTTTCAATTGGATTTCAAGATGGGAACCAGGTCGATATCGACGAGAAACGGGCACGCAAAACGAGGGAATTGACCATCCTGAGCAAGTGGAGAGTACGCGAGCGAGATCTCGAGGACGAGATCAAGCGATTGAAGCGCCGTCTCGGAGACGTGTAATGAGGATATTTCCCCAATGGCTCTCAAAGCAACAGTCGACCATGAAACCTGACGGTCGAAATCTTCGGTGATGAAGGACAAGCACGTGAACAACTCGTTCGCCCAGGGTACAACAGATTCAGCCTTGGACGGCAACAAGACTACTCGTAACGACCGAGTCACCACTTCAACACTGCGTCCCTCCCGCCATCAAACTTGTCCAGCTCGTTCTTCCATTCTCGCGTCTGTCCCCATTTCTCGACGAGTCGCTTCAACTCTCCCTTCTGTTCCCTCTGCGGTCGCTCCAATTCTCCACCGTGTACACCTTCTTCCCGCGGTTTCGAGGCAAACACGTCGCCAAACATTTCCTCGAGCTTGGGCTTCTTCTCCTTCTCGGCTTTCGAGAACTCTCGCAAGATCGACTTCTTGAGTTCCGATTTCGTTTCGTCGTCGCGCGCATTCGACCACAATGGACTCGACAGTGATTCGAGGTACCTTCGGAGGCGGAAGATAGGCGAATCAAGTTTCTTGCGAGATTCGACGTCCGACAAGTTGCGGTACGCGGACGAATCGTCAGATCTGTTGCGAGCGAGGGAATATCTGTCAGCGCCTCCGGGTGCTAGTAAGCATGTGTACGAAGGGGGAGCATAGTCACGTCGAATGGTGGGAAACGCGATAACTCATGGCCTGGATCGGGACAAGTCAGTATTCTCCTGTTGAACTACCTGTCTTTTTCCTCGGGGCGAGACTGACCTCTACCAGGACAGGCTTCGATCCCTCGACGGCTTTCGCTCTCGCCTCCTTGCACGCGAGATATACTGCGATGGGATCGTTGCCGTCGACTCGAATCGTCTCTATGCCGTAGGCAGGACCTCGCGCGGCGATCCCGTCTCCTTTGTACTGCTGAGACACCGGTGTCGAGATTGCAAAGCTGGAATCCGTCCATTCGTCAGCACCTCTGGCGCGCGGGGGATAGACGCGCGAACAGAGCGGAGAGATTCACCCGTTATTCTGGCGAACAAGGAGACTAGTCAGTCATTTCAGCCGGCACGCGCTCCGAGCTTCCTGACTCACCCTAACGAAAAAGACGACAGGACCTCCAAGGACGCTTGCCACTATTCCGATCGTAGTCGCAGGGCGTCAGCGATATCTGGCTTCGACAGAATGTTCAAGAAAAAGCTCACTATTCAATCCAGCATGGAAATCGCCTTCACTCGTTGCGCCCTCGCCAGCGTAACAGATGACGCAGCTCTGCTCCCTGCCCGGTGTACGCTTGAGGGCATACGCCGCTCCAGCAGCCTGGGGAATTTGGGTCGCCAAAGGGGACGAAATCGTGTGAAAGTGGTGCTGGGGAGATCCGTAGTGGACCGGCATTTGTCGACCTGTCAATGAAAACGCAATCCGGCGCTCAGGAATGCCCAGCGACGACGCCAAGCGACGACGAAAAGCTCACCTTTGGTCGCCGTGTCCGATTTCGACGAAAACACCTGCGCCATCAAGCTCGACAGACTGTCAACGCGAAACAACATTAGCAATCTCGCCAAACAGCGGACGAGCTACGAAAGGAATGCTTACGGGTAGTCGCGCCACAACAGCACACCAACCTCTGGGAAACAAAAACCCAGACAAGCGGTCAGTTTCTCCAGTGCTCGATTGTGCCAGCCAAGAGCAATGCGTACCTCGATACTGCGCAAACACTTCGTCGTCGTTCTCCCAGGCGGCTGCAGAGCCTACGACTGCACCTTCTTCGCCGTAGCTCGTCATGTAGAAACTGATCCTGCCTTGTCGCTGTGACGAGTACAAAATTTGATCCTGTTCTCCTGACATGCATCAGCCTATCATCTCCCCTGACATGAGAGGAGAACTCGATCCCAAAGACTTGCGAGAATCGGGAGTTGCGACATGGTCTTCATGAGTTTCTCGAGCACGTGCGGTTCGATCGCTGCGACCTTGTCCCTCCATTCCTGACCGACTTGAGACGAGATTTGCCCTTCGGTGTCGAGTAGGCGAAATGCAGGGATCGTGGCTCCTTCAGGCATGACCGAGTTGAAGAAGTGGGGGGAAGAACAGGTCGCGGTCAACTGCGAACTCGATCGTCGTCCGGATGGAGCGACGATTGTCCTCAGGGTACGAGCAGAGGTCGATAGCAGCATCGTCTCGAATCGGAAGGCTTTCCAGGTGGAGAGCAGGGGGGGAGGAAGAGAGATATGCGGAGGTTCGTGTTGCGACTGCTTTCTCGGATGAGGGGAACGGCTACCCGTCGCGCGCTCGAGCAGAAAAAATATGGGTTCTATTCCGCGCGAACACTTTTCTCCAGAATACTGCAAACAGTTGCACAGTTACCGATACGTATGCCTGGAGCTTGCACTTAGGTGGACGGCAGCGATACCAAAGGAAAGACAGGATCGGAATTTCATCTGGAATAGAAAACGGAGGGAAAGCCTGAGCCAGTTCAGAAGGAGACCTCAGGTGTCGCAGAGAAGAAATACAGAGGGCATAGTACAGAACGGTTGACAGCAACAGGTTCGGCAAATTCAAAACCTGATCTACGAGTTGATCGCTATTGACCAGTTTTTAGTGCTCGAGGACGAATCCGGTGTTGGCTCGGGTAAAGGGGGTCTTGACAGCTCCCGCAGCGTCTGTAAGGTTCGGAGAGATAGGTTAGTAGCTACAGACAAGAGCGAGCACAGGAAATTTGGGACAAACAAGAATCGATGATCTGTCGGTATCACGGCAACGCAAAGTGTCAGTTGAGAAGCGCTTTTCAACAGCCACTGGGAGGCTTACACTCTGAACCGAAGCGTAAGTACCGGCACCGAAGAAGAAGAATCCAGTAATGAGGATCACTGAATTGATAAGACCCAGATGAGCATGTCTTCTGATTGGACAAGTCAGTGCGCAGAGGCCACTCACAAGCATTGAGGATAGTCTCCGAGATCCCCCTGATTCCGCCTCGCTGACCGTGCGACATTTGCCACCATGCGCAAGCCCACATGATGTAGCCGAACCAGGAATCGAATAGCGAAGAGATCAAGGAGAGCATGTCCGAGAAGAATGGAATAGCTTCTCCGATGATGAACGAAATGACCCATCCACCAAACACGATAGCGAGCCACACCGACCAGCCCTTGACGGTGTGTCCAGTGCGGTGAGGCGAGCCTTCGCGGAAGATCTGGAAGAAGATCGCTCGACTCGTGACGAGCGAATACAGAATGCCGACAACTGTAGCAGCAAGCGCCAAGAATCAATTTTGCTCGACATAACGAAGGCCGAAAGGAGCTTACTGATAATGGTGGGCAGGACGAAACCAGCCGCTACCTTTCCGAACCTGACGCGGAGGGATCCGTAAGCCGGCGCAGTAGCGTATTCGGTACCGGTGTAGTGGTAGACGATTGCTCCGGTGAGGGTGAAGAGGATGAATTCGGCAGCCATCGAAACAGCAAGAGCTTTCGGGAAATCGCGAGGTTGTTCCATATCGCCAACGAACGAAGGGATGAGAGCGTGGCCGATGAAGGTGTAGACGACGTTCAGGAGGGCATTGACTCCTTGCACGAAAGTGGTTCCTTCAGGTGCCCAAACGCTGTGGGTGATCGGTACATTGGGTTTGTATCCGTTGGGGAGGCCTAACTCGAGATGGCAAATCGTCAGCAAGGCCAGAAAAGCATGTCTTTGTGAAACGTACCTTGTACACCGTGACCGATGATCACGAGAAGCGTGGCGATGAACATAGTGCTGCAGGATGAAGAAGCTAAGTGCGGACTCCCAGCTTGTTGTTCAGAACCGGCTCACCTCGAGGCTAGCAGACCGACAGTAGACATTTGCGAGAAGCTCCTGAGGTTCGAGAAGAACCACATGATGACTGCTATCGCGATAGCCCAGACGAGCGTACTCTCCGTGCCGCCGCGAATCGTTTGAATGGCTGTGAAAGACAATGATCGTTAGGAAGTCGACAAAAGGCTGAGCGTAAGTGGCTTGAGCGTACCAGTAGCGCCAGCGACGACATGCAGACCCATAATGAACCAAGTAATTACAGACATCCAAATTAGTTCAAGCGTAAATGGGACGAAAGAGTTCCGAAGGACTTATTTGTTCAGGGCGAGACCGATGAATGCCGCGTACCATCCCAGTCTGCTACCTGTCAAGACTTCGGCAGCGTCGGCGATCTGCGCAGAGCTGTCAGCTTGCGTCGGACAGGCTGCGATCGGCGGAAACTCACGTCACGAATCTGAGGATGCCTCATGCAGAATTTCCAGAGAATGTACGACGTGTAGTATGTACTCAGTCCGACGAACAAGATTGAGAGGGTTGCGCTGAAGGGTTCGACCAGAATCGTTAGCCTCGATAAAATTCAAGCCCGTGAATTTCAGAACCCGCTCGCGGCTAGTGAGGTGGCAACGCATTGGCGAGCGAGAAGCCCTAGCAGCAAACGCAACCGAGCCTTGAAGCGAAATTGCGCTCACCCTGCATAGCCCTGTGACCCTCAAGTACCAAATCAGCTCTTCAGTCCTCGTGGTAGATCACCGGGACATTACATACAAGCACTTGGTACGAGTACGGGAAGGCGAGAATGGCGAGAACAACACTGTGAATGATACGTTGCGAGGTCAGCCCGAGAAATGATCAAAGCATAGCCTCTTCAGGGGCTTTTCCCCCTGTTCGATCGCATCGCCAGAGAATTAAGATGCAACTTACTATTCAGTCAGTAGGAGGGCGGCGGCTTGGTACCCTGATTACAGACATGCACAGAAGAAAGCCGTTCGTTAGCTAGCAGTCAAGACGGTCCAGAGCCGGCGAGGCTGAAAACGAACACGACAGCTGCCCCAGAGCAAACATAGACAGGTCAGCTGGTGCTGCTCGTGCGACCACTCGGAAGCGACTCACCTTGCGCTCTTGCACGCCCACAACTGACACTTCCTCCATCCAGATCGCTGCATCCACATCGTCCGGTTTGTTGTCGAGCGTGTGAGGCCCGCCTTTGTACGACGAGCGGGATTTCGTCGGTGCGAGAGGCTGTGTCGCTTCGCGGCCAAAGCTGTTGCTCGTAGTCTTCTCATCCCGAGGGTAGGCTGCTTCCGAATCGACTACCATGTTTGATGCGAAAGAAATTTGTTTTGATCGCAAGAGACAACCAGGCAAGGCGGGAAGAGAATTCAGGCAACACTTCCCGTGCAGGGCTTCGTGCACCGAAAGCCGAGCCAATCACGGTGGTCCAACTGCGGATTTCGAAGTCCGCTTCATTGCGTTTGCGTGCTTGTCCCTGGTTTGCACGTTTCTGTCGATCGCTTTGCGTAACCGCGACGCATACTACAGTACTGTAAAGTAGATTGCCAGTACTGTAGCCGTATGTAGGGGTTCTGGGTTGTACACCCGGACCCGGTGGCCGGTAACTAATTTGGAAAATGCCCGCCTTCTCAAAATGACCCTTCGACGTACGTCATGCTGCTCTCGCGATGCATTCTACATACTGCAGGCAGTCCATCGGAGCGCTGCAGCAATTCAAGACCCCTTCGTCCGATTGAACAAAGGATTCCATGTGCTTGATGACGCGCCCGCTCCGGTAATTCGAAGTTGTCTTCTCCGCGTTCTAACCCCGCTGACCAGAGTGGGCAAAGCGCTTGGTCCCTTCCGACATTTCCTCACGTTGAGCACGCGATCGCCGACAACAGATCCGGCTCATCGCTCGTTGACTGCATCGCGTGCGAACGATTGCGTAGCTGGAGCGATCTCCTGGGCACCAGATTTCGTGCTCGAACTGCCCTCACGGCCACGCTGATGATCACCGGGCCCAATCTGGTCCAAATAGAGCGTACAGTATTGCACAACAAGATGCACTGCGTACTGCTGAACTGATTCTGCTTTTGCTCGAAATATCCCTTTCGAGGTTGCTGGTTCGCCTCACATGAGACTCGCTCGTCCGCCAACTTGATCTGATGCCTCTCCCGAGGGTAGGCCTCCTTTTGATCGTGTAGAAACAAAGTCGTTGTATCTGAATGTAAATCAAAGATTAATGTCCATGAATTGGGTTACAGCGTCGAAAGCAACATACATTTTCTGTAGTCGGCGCAGCTCGTCTGCTGGAACGGAAGGCCTCGTACTGTCGAGCGATTTCTTCAGGTGATGCGGTTCGACAATGGTCTGCAGATACCGAGTCAGGTAAGCCAAAGGACCGCGAGAGAGCCAGAGAGAGAGTAATCAAAACTTGCCGGCTTCCGACCTGTGGACACGCCCTGGGATTTCTCGAGCATCGACTTTTTCGAACTCGCTCGTTTCGCTTCTTTCAGGCTTGCCAAGATTTGTTCGAGCTGGAGCAATCCAATCGAGTCAAAACGCTTGGTTCCTGGTAAGAACGAAAACTCGAGACTCACCCTCTTGTTGACAACAGCCTGTTCCGCTTTGCTTCGAACTCCACCACCTTCTTTCCCATTGCCACTGATCTCGACAAATTTGATCTGATTGTCTTGCTCCCCCTTCTTTGCCGTGTCTACGTCTTCGGCTGCATCTTGATCCGCATTCAGGCCCGAATGGATCGCGTCGAGATGAGCATTGTACATGAGCGCTTGTAGATCGGCGCCAGAGTAGCCCTGAGTTGTCTCGGCAAATTCTTCGAGAGAAATCGAGGAGGAAAGATGCAATTTGCGCGAGCAGGCTTGCATGATCTGCGAGCGAAAACCTTGGCAATTAGAATAGAGCACAAGCATCAAAGAGGAGCGAGCTTACTTCGAGACGATCCGAGTACGAAGGCATGTCGCATAGGAGCGATTTGTCTAGTCGACCCGGTCGAAGGAGAGCGGGATCAATGAGATCAGGTCGGCTGCAGGGACAAAGTTCGATCAGCCACTGCGTTTTTCCGTTCCGAGCAAGCAAATTGGGGAAATGGCGCACCTCGTCGCAGCAAGGACGTAAACTCCGTCCAACCCTTCAGCTCCATCCATCTGGGTCAGCATTTGGTTGACAACGCGATCCGTCACGCCCGTCGAGTCGTGGCCACTGTCAAGCGAGCGAATCTAATCAGCCACATCACACTACGAACGGCACGAGAGCAGTACGACGACCACACGTACCGTTTCGGAGCAATCGAGTCAAACTCGTCAAAGAAGAGGACACAAGGTTTCGCAGCTTGAGCTCGATCGAACAAATCTCGAACCGATTTTTCTGACGCTCCAATGTACTTGTTGAGGATTTCTGGACCTTTGACCGAGATGAAGTTGAGGCCACACTCTTTCGCAACGGCACTCGCGAGCAGAGTTTTGCCGCATCCCGGGTACCCGTATAACAAGAGTCTGATCAAAACGGTCAGCACGCACAAAACTTCGTGGGGTTCGAAAAAGCGAGACTGACCCGGATCTCAACCTGAGAGGACAACTAGCAAAGATGGCGCCATATTTCGTCGGCCATTCCAGCGTCTCTCGCAGCGTCTTCCTGGTCTCGTGCAATCCTCCAATATCGCTCCACTGCACGTCAGACTTTTGAAGTTTGACTTCTCGCAATGAAAGCGGGACGAATCCGATTTGAGCCTTGTTGAAATCGTCTGCCGTCAACACCAAATCTGACTGAACAGCAGAGACCGAGGAGTATCAGTCTGGCTCTCAGCACGAGGGCGTGGCCTGAAAAAGAGGGGTTCCTATGCGTACACCTGGGCTTGTAGCCGAAGCCATCGTTCGGATCGCGCTTTGGTGCACTGCCCGATCGACGAAATCCTTGAGATCCGCTGGAAGGTAACCTTCAGTGATGGCCGCGATACTCGCAGCATTGAACTTGGCGTCGAGCGTCAAACTCGAGTTTCCCAATTTCGTCCGGATCAGACTGTTCACGATCTTTGAGATGACGGTAGAAGGAATGAGATCGTCAGCGTGTCTGCTGGGTCGACAAACGCAGAAGGGTCTCATGACGCCTACATCTTTTCGACCTGCTTTCGTCGGTCCTTTCAAGCTGACCGTCTCTCCAAGCAGATGGGTTGAAGTGAGAAGTGGGTGCATGCTAGTCGTTCCTTGTGCTGTCGCAATGACAACGACAGGTCTCGATTCGAGAGCCGACTGCGCCAAGCCAACAAATGTATTCGCAAGATGCAATGAGTTGAACGAGTCGGCATGCTTGAGGGGGTTTAAAAGATTGGCGTTAGTCAGAGCTAGGATATGGGTAGAAACGAAAGCAGAAAAGGGGACTGACCTCGACTTCGGCAGGAATCAATCGGTCCAGGTTGTCGAGGAGTAGGAGACTGGGAGAATGCCAACAAGCAGTGTCGAACCAGTCTTTGATCCGGTGTTTGAGGTTGACCGGTCTCTCTTCGCTGTGTTTCGAGCAATCAATGTAGATTGAATCTACATGAAACCGAGGGGGTGAGTTACTCGACCTCTTCTCGCGTCGAGGCAAGGTTTTTGGACTCACGAGTGAGCGTTCTCAGATCATCCGATAACCTTCTACCAATCTCTTTGATCAAGGCGGTCTTGCCAGCACCGCTCGCTCCAGTTACCAAGACGCCGGAAGCTACCGTTCGACCTCCGCTGTTGTTTGCTGGACTGGCGGTCGCTAATTGGCGAGATACGAGCGAGTTGACCACATGCGACGTGAGACTGGCGAGTTGAGCATCGACTCCGGCGAGAGTGGTAGCAGTCTGAACAGGAACACCATTTGGTCGCGAAGAGCTACTGTTGACACATATTCGAATCAACACGTGGAGGACGCATCTTCTGGCCAAGATTCTGCACCTACTGTCCGTTCGCTTTGGGTGATTGCGCGACTTCCTGTCCTTTCCCCGATTTCTTGTTTGACGCCGATACTGGCGGACCGAGTCTACGAGCGAGACGAACACCAAGTTGCGTCAGTCTCAGCCTGTGTCTGGCACGCTCGAGCCTAGAAAAACATACTTGAGCAGTTCAAACGCTCCATCCTTGTCTCCTGTCATCAACTCCAGTTGATGCCGCAACGATTTGCCGATCCATACTTGTCCTTCTTTGACTATCGAGCTCTCCCTGATCCTGACTTCGATTGTGCGCGTTTTGTCGTTCTCGCTCGTCGCGTCCTTAGGTTTCTGGTGATGGTCGCCTACGTTGGTACCGGTCGACGTCGATCCCGACGGAATAGCACTTGCGGAAGAATCATCCGCGGTTTGGTTGGCAGACGATGGATTCTTGGGTCTCGGTTGGACCGCAATGGTCAACTTGTGACCTCCCCAGATGCGGTACAGCTTGTTGCACAGCACGCGATTGAGGTAGATCTCTTCTCCCGTAGGATTTCCTTCGAGAGATGCTTCATGGATACGGGATTCCAAGGAGAGGGGCAAGAGCCTGAGCAATTTGCGACGAAGGTGGTCCCATTCGAGTTGATTGCTGGCAGTAGCGACGGAAGCGAGATCGTGAGTTTTAGCGGGCGTAGGTGTCGTAGGTGCATGCCGAGACTTGGGCGCTACGATCAGTTCCGTCGAAGAGGTTAGGAGAAGAGAGGATGAAGCCGTCGAAGGCTCCGGGGCTGTCGAGTCTGGGGGAGCATAACATGACGAGGTCAGCCTGTCGAGAGCTTTCACTTTTGTGGGAAGAGGAAAATCAGGGCTGTACCGACTAGGAACTTGACCACGGTGGACGAGTTGATCCAACAGCCGACTGTCATGCCCAACTTGACGACCCTCACTTGGTTCAAGAGAAACATCTCGACAAACTCGGCGTTGCTTTCCTGTTTTCCGAGCATCAGCATCGGAAGAAGTGTGCGAGGAAGACACGAGACGGGACTCGGGGGGACTTGCAAGAATTTCCCAGTCGTCTGCTGTGAGGGGGGTGACATTGACGGTATTTGCTACTGGTAGCTCCCTCAGGAGCTCGATCGCGACCTGTATGCGGACGAGAAGCGACTGAGTGAGTACCGCCTCACCCCCACATGCAAACTGAATGGACTGACGGTGGTACCCTCTGCGAGCGCAGGGCTGATCATCTGAGCGAATTGCGGATCGATCTCGAGTCTGTCTGTGGAGGTTGTCCCTCGCGAGACGCGGGAGGAAACCGAATCGATCGAAGCAGGCAAGCCGGTCCATCCTGCCACGACCGTCTGGGTTCCGGTTGAGGCAGACCTGAACGAGAGTTGTACTGCGATGGACTGAGGAGCCTGTGAGGGATAACCGGATGAGCCAAAGTCGGGTAGCCAGGATAGCCGGAATGCAGACGCACCACTCCGCGTTGCGACAGCGGCCCCGTGATGGACAGGGGGAGATTGACGAGACAGTTGCGGAGGGTTACAAAGTGTACCGTAGCTGTGCGCCCCATCCTGTGCGATCCAGAGCGTGAGAGCGTGAGAGAGGGAGAGAGGTCGAGAAAGAGAGTCGGCTCGAGCGAGCGTCTCAGCTGCACTACTCGGGTCATCACTTGGCACCACTCGACGCTCATCACTTTCGCGCCAGACGATCATCACTTGCGCCTGCACGTGCCCCCTCCCTCGACTAGGACCCCCGCGGATCGATTCGGACAGCATGGCGGATCAGACGATGAGCTACTCGCGCCATCGCTCCGGCTCCCTCGAGCTCGACTACGAGGACGAGCCCATCATGACGGTCAAGGAAGAGCCAGAAGTCGCCATGCCCAAGCCGATCGCGACCCTCGAAGTCGCTCGCGTGAGCTGTCATCCTCGCGTGTTTCATCATCATCATCAACTGCGCTGACTCTCGCTCGCTCAATCGCCTTGCAAACCACGCAGAGGGAACAGGTCGAGACGCGTCCGCAGATCGCGCCGCCCTCGAAGCCGGTCAGCGCACCGTTGATGTCTGGCCTGCCTGCGAACCCGCTCACGGGCCGTGTCCCGTCCGCAACCCCGGCTGGTTCAACGGCTGCATCCACCTCGCATGCAGGAGCAGCAAACCCTCAGATGACTGCCGTCTTTGTCTCGGACCTTCACTGGGCAAGTCGAACGACGCGCTGCTCTCTCGCTACCCACCCGATATCAATTCTGATCCTCGCACCCTCATGCAGTGGACAAGCGATCAACACTTGGTTGAACTCTGTCACCTCGCCGGCGCGAGCAACGTCAAGCTCAAGGACGTGTCGTTCTCGGAACACAAAGTGAACGGCAAATCGAAAGGGTGCCACGACTTTCTCTCCTCGAGTCGTTTCAACGGTCCTTCGTTCTGACCCGAATGTTCGACGACTCGCAGTGTCGCCTACATCGAGACTGGTTCTCCCGAAGCTGCTGCACTCGTCAAGCGCTTTGTAGATCAGAAGTACGTCTTTCGACCCTCGCTACCCCAGCTTGCCCAAACTGACTTCTGATGATCTCGCTTCCGATGTTTTCCAGCGAGTATCAGGAGAAACGCATGACTTGCACGTTGGTGATTGGCGCGAATCTCGGTTCACCGTTCAAGACGCTCCCCCGAGAACCGCATCAGCGGAACCAACCTGGACAATCGCACAACCCGGCGAACCAATCTGCGCGACCGGGACTGAGGATCCCACCGCCGTGCACGTACCCGTACATCAATTCGCGAGAAGGTGGAACTTCAGGAGGTGGAGCCTCGAACAACACTTTGGGAGGTCAGCAGCAAGGCTACCAGCAGAAGCGTCAGTTTGTCAACGGACCTGGTCAAAGTCAACCATCTGGCATGGGGATGGCATCGGGAATGGGCATGAGTATGATGAACGGTGGTCAAAACGGCTACAGCAACAACAACAACCGTCAGCAACAATCAGCATCGAACGCTCCCAACTTTGTACCGAATCCAGCAATGCAACCACAGCAGGCCGCCCCCAACATGTTTGATCCGACAGGCATGGGTGGCATGGGCATGTTTGGCATGAACCCGTTCGGTGCGATGGGAGGGATGGGCGGCATGATGGGCGCAGGTGGGTTCAACCCAATGGCCGGGTTCGGTGGTGGCTTCGACATGTCGCAGTTTGGAGGCGCAGGCGCGATGGACTTCAGTCAGATGGGTCAGTTTGGCGGCATGACTCCCGTCGGTCAAGGTCAGATGCAACAAGCCGCAGGGAACGGCAAGAGGAGTAGGACCGACGGTCAGTGACCCGCTTGATTCCCACGCATGTATGAATCGGTTCTCTCGAATTCCCCCGTAGTATCAGTGTTCCTTTCCTAGTCCTTTGAGTTGCCTATGTGATTTGTCGTTCTATACCATCTCTTCCTCTTTTCTCTATCGGATGTACTCTCTTGCTACTCGCGCGTGTGTGTTTCTTTGAGCTCTCTGTATCTTTCCCGTCGTTCACATCCCGCTGGTTTACCGATTTTCCTCGACCTTCGAGGAGAATCCTTCCACCTCATTCTTCCCTATCGGCTTGACACTTGCTCTCGACTCCTTCTCCACTGCCCTTCCTGTTCCCATTGTTCTTGCTTTCATGGCCCGGTCCGTGACCCTCCGTTTGGCTTTTGCTTTCGCTCTCCCTCGCGCTCGGCACATCCTTTTACCTGTTTCCAGACGCATCCTTTCCTAGAAATCCGTATAGCATCGCATCACTCGATCCCAACGCCTACCTATATCCTATCCCTTTTCCTATACCCTGAAAACTCTCCTGTTCCTCCCTGTGCTGTCGATATCCTCTTGTTCGCTCGCTTTTGCGCTTACCAATCCAGTTGCGCGCAAGTCACGATTCTCGAAATTTCCTTTCTCTCGTTCGGAAGAGCTTGCGAGAAGAGACAAACAATTACATTCCTATCTGACAAGCGAGCCGGTTCCCAAAGATGCCCTTCTTTTAAGGGCTCAGTACATTCCGTAGGCGTTGGCGTCCTTGAGATCCTTGGGCCACTCGACCTTCTCGTCCAATCCATTGTGCAAACTGATCTTGATGCCGATCACGGTCAACGCGGCACAAGTCGTTGCGGCCCACACCGCTCCAAACCCATCCCCAACCTCGGCCGTCCACACAAATCCGTTCGAACCCGTTTGTAATACTCCGAACCGGTAATACGTATCGAAATCTCGAATGAACCCGATAAAGTACAAGTTGTACCCAATCCCGATCGAGAGGATGAAAATGAACCCGAGGAACGAGAACACTCCGGTGAGGTAGAACAGTGGTCGAGATTTGTAGCGCACGAACCGTACGAACCGAGGCGGAAGTCGTGCGTTCGGGAAGTAGGCGAGAATCCACAGAGGGAGGTAGATGACGAGTGAGAAGATCAAGAGACACAGCGAAGTGAGCATGATCGATGGCGTCTGGTCCGAGTAGAACGGGAGCTTGAGGGCCGAGAACCCAGGCAAGGAAGAGCTGATCATGGTGAGGGAAGGGACGAAGTTGGCGTAAAGCGATCTTGCGGTGCAGACTCGTTCAGTCCTGCCAGGGGTAACGGCACAAGAGTCTATTGCGCTCGACAGTGTCAATAGGGATTCTCCCGATCGGTGTCAATAGGGATTCTCCCGATCGGTAGACACGGATTGCGCTTACTCGTGACATAGTACTGCAACAACCCAGTACCTCCCGATTCCTTGACTGACATGAACGGCTTATTGGCAGAGTTTGAGAGCAGGACAACGAGCAAGAGAGCGATCGCGATCGTGTGGATCACGAGTGGCATTCCGGCCCAAAATACGTGCGCGAACGTCTGTCTGTTCCAACTGGACAGAGAGAGCCGGTGGCGCCGTCGGCGACTTGTTGGCGCATTCGATTCGCCTTGAAATGTGGAGAGGAAAGAATCCTTGTGGGAAAGACTCGACGGAGTCTGTTGCTCGCTCGGGTGCAGCGGGGCGAGGTGAATGGGGTTGACCTGCATGTTCGAGTGCATTCGCGGGCCAGATTTCCAATCTTGCTATGCGTGGACTAGTCTTGCGGGCAGTGTCCTGCTCTGATCAGAAAGGAGTGGTATGCCGGGACGATGAGCGTCTCGAAGAGTGTGTGGTCGCTACGAACTCCGACCATCTTCGAGAGATGAACAGGTTCTGTGAAGAACAAAGAGATCGAGCAGGACAAGGCGCACGAGACATGATGAAACGGGTGAATCAGGGGCAAGGTCAAGGGAGCACGTGATCTAAAAGCGGTCATTTTCGTTCGCTCACAGGCGAACCCTCGCCTCAGCTCGGGACAGAGAATGGTGTTGCCATGACGAGACAAACATCAGCGCTTGAGCCACAACCGTCACGAGAAGCCATCGCTTGTCCTCCCAAGTGCGGAAGAATTCCTCGTCGACGTCGTTTGCTCCGTCTCACCTTGCCTACGGGACAGATGTCGCGTACTTTCGCTCTGGGGTGCCGCATCGATCGCGATCTTCCGCCAAAGACCACGAAGCTAGTGCAGACAAGCGCAGGTTCCGCCTCTCTTCCCCTTTGTCCGCGTCGCGATTTTGACCTTGTTCTGGTTACCTTGTCCCAGAGCGCTCGATTCTCGCGCTTGACTGATGCGAGCAAGCCTGCTCTTGTATGTGCAGCGGGCTGCTTTCGCGATCCTCTCTTCTTTCTTTTCCGTATTCTTATCGCGCTCTTGTCGCTGGTCGACACCGCACAAACGCTATGCCCGCGTCCATGAATCACTTGTACCATACGCTCTCGCCCATCATTCTCCTGACCGCTTTCCTCGTATCTCTGCTCGCCTTTCTTGCTCCTACCCCCATTTTTGCGGACCGCGTGTCTCTTCTCTCCGTCTCAACCAATGTTTCGACAAGCTCCAGTCCGAGCCGCCGCTCCCTGTCACTCCCTTCAACAACAGATCACGAGCACGAGAGCTCGAGGTTGATCAAGCGCGCGAAAAAGCCAAATGCCGCCACTGCTGCCGGTTCAGCCCGCACCTACACGCTCGTTTACGGACCTCTGGGTAACGCCAGATCGCTTAGTTCTGCCCTAGGACTTCAACAACTGATCTCGATTGTCGCGACAGGTGCCTGTCACTCGGTCGACTCCTCGGACCTTGCTTGCATGTCGCCCACGTTCACCCCGATCTTCCTCGATCTCTATGCCGCCAACACTACGCTGCCTGCCTCGACCGTGGCAATATTGCCGGACCAGTTCCCCCTCGCTCCCGTCGGCATGTTCGTGTCGCTGCTGCTGATAGCTTTCCAGCTCCTCGCCGTAGTCGGTTCCTCGATTGTGGCTCATCTGACTAAAACGGGGAAGGCGCAAGGCCTTGCAGCGGAACAACCTACGATGAGGAAAGTCGCTACGGTGGCAGGCGTCCTTGGCCTAGCCATCTTGCTCGCCGCAACCCTCTCACTTCGCTCCGAGCTGTCGAAAGCGAGAGACGAGCTCGTCAAGGCAGGGTCGGGGACTGCCGTTCTTGGACCCGGCTTTAGTCGTGAGTATGCACCAAGCCTTCTCATCTTCGATCTCCCGCTCACTCGTTTGCATCCTGTCTGGCAGAGCTATTTGCTGGCGCAGCGCTCGAAGTAGTCGTACTCATCTTATTGGTCTCCGAGGCATTCACGAATCGATAGGCCGGACTCCGCAGAGTAACCTAAGTCCATCTGATCTACCGATTTTGTGTATTTTGTCACCTCCTTCCTCGAAGGCATTTAAGATCAGCCTATGTAGTACCATAGAGTCGGACATTGACTGCACCGTACCAGACACTTTATTTACTTTCCACATGCAAGCTCTCCTAGCTTTTAGGCTTTCCCGCTCAGGCCCCTGCTGTCTCCGAAGCGCGTCGTTCGCCGATCGGTATCCGAGCGCGTGCTCCTGTCGTATCGCTCGATGACGGCTCAGTTGTTTACCTTCTTCGGAATTTGGAAGGCGCATCGTAGCTTCCGTCAAAATCCCTCCTTCTCCCCCTTACTCGCCTCGTATCACCTGGATCGACCGGCAATACAAGTAGTAGGCTATGAGTGCGACGTCTAGCTGGTTCAGCTTCTTGACCTTTCCCGCCAGCGACCAGCTCCGCGCTCGTGCAGGCCAACATCGCTTGTCTCCTTCCGCAGGCAATACTTCCCCCATATCGTCTGGATTACTGTACCGAGCTCCAGCTTTGCGCCAACCGGCGTCACCAGCTCGAACCGATTCGGCGAACCCATCTCCGACATCGTCGCACGCACCTGCCCCTCCTTCCTCAACCGGATCCTGGATTACACCAAGTGGTCCGCCGACAAACTCCACCAGAGACTTCACTCTGTACCACCCTCCGACTCCAGACAGCTCAGGCGCATCCTCTCCGAACGCAGCGCGCGTCTCGAACCCTTGTCGAGGCGCACTCTCGTCCTCTCCCGCACTCGCGCTCGAAACTCCAGTCCTCGAAGTCTTCGGCGACTCGTTTGCAGGCGTCTTTACCCTACTCGGACCGAGCCTGGTCAAAGTGAACAGATTCAGCGGCGCGAGTGGACGAGTTGAGTGCTGAATGCGACAGTTTCGCTTCAACAATCTTTCGCGAATGCTGACCGGTACAGGTTTTGGGGGCATGTCTCGCAGGGTCTCGGCAACCCTGAATCGACGCTTGAGGTAGGCTCCGCGATTGTCGAACAAATAACACGGAGACAACCTCGAAGCGTACTGCTGCAATTTGGTGCGGTCGACATGCACCTCAACTATCTCTGGTGGGTCATTGACATGTCGTCCTTTCACGGTTGTAGATGATCCATATTCCTGAAGGTTGATTTATCCACAGGCAGGTCAAGTCGGAAGGACCGTCCGCCCGCGGACCCGATGACTTTGTGCAACATGTCTTCAACTCTTTCCAGAGATTTATGCTGAACGAAATGGTACCCATCGCGAAGCGATTCGGCGTCACTGTGTTCGTGGCGGGTGTCACCCCTCCTGTAGTCGACGACAAAAGTGCGTAGCGTCAGGCAGTCCTCCTCGATGGACATCGATGGACCCTGACTTGAAACTGTTCTTGCGCACAGACCTCGAGACAAGCGCTGCGAAGTATTTCCTAGTTGGTCCATGGTGCACTTACAGCATACTCGCAGAGGAGACTCACGACGCGTTTACATGCGAACAGAAGCGAACGTCGAAGACTCCACTCGCATCTTTGACGCGTGATTCTCACCAACCTCACGATTTTTCAACGAGATCCAAGATGGTCTCGGAGTACAACCAGCTCTTATCCGACCTTTGTGCTCGCCATGAGCCCTTGTTGCGGTTCGTCGAGATCAACAAGTACCTCGGGTCGAGGTCCCGACCGGGCAAAGTCAAGTCGGAATTTATCGACAGCCAGGATCCTACCAACATCCAGCAAGTCCTGTCTCCCTTCGAGCCTTGCTTATCTCTGATCTCCCCGTGTTATTTCATGATACTGACCTCCGCTGTGTACCTTCCGTCTGCTGCTGCGAGGAGAAACAGCTTGATTTGGGAGACCACGATCAGGTTCTGGTGTCAAGAGCTTCCCATCCTGCGCCCGTACCTCTCGACGATCGAATCAAACTCGGCGCAACTCGCACGGAATTTGTCGCTGTTTGCACAAGAGAAGCGCGAGAGGGTTCAACGTCGTACACGGTTGCTTGGCTTCTGAGCTAGCGAAACTGGTGCAAGCGACAAGATTCAGGGGGCCGGGAGATGATGAAAGGTACATAGCAAGTCTGCAACGAGTCCTGCCTGTCGACGCTGAGTGAGGAGAGTGAAAAAAGAATTGTAAAAAGGGAGGAAACATTGACAGATCGTGTTGAAGGGCGAGTCACAACAAAGAAGCACAAAAAGGGCACTGAAAAGGTGGAGTTGTACGACCTCCACACTGTGTATATTTGACGGAAGCACAAAAAAGGAACGGTCCGAGGCGGATCATTCGAGCGATTCAGGCGATGATGGTCAATTCCCTCGTGCGACTCTTTGCGTAAGCGTCCTTGTAGTTCTCCCAGATCCTGACCGTCACACCAAGATACGTTCTCGTTAGAACGCGTGCAGTCAAAAGAAGGTGAAATAGTTGTCGTACGTTTTCAGCTCGGCGATGTATCGACCCTGCACCTCCTCGAGCATCTCCTGAGTCGGATGATCATGTTGTGTTACCTGGATAGGGCGACCGACTGTCACCAAAAGAGAAGCGGATCAGTGCCCTGGATACGACTGCATGTACGCAGTAACGGTTTACGAGCTTACCGACTGAGACGATAGGATGCCGGTATGGCATCAGACCCATGTTGTCTGCAGACAGAGAAGAAGTCAGCAGCAAGCTCGTGGTGACCAAGACGAGACACGAGTCGGAAGGCTCACAGTTGAACAGTCCTCGACCAAAGAAAATAGCTGGACGATCTAGGTGAGCTCGTGTCTTTCTCAGTCGAACGGGGCAAGTGCGGCTCACGAAGGGTGAAACCAAACATGGCTTGGAAGCGTTTCTGTAGCTTGTACAACCTTGTCCCTCGAGCGTTCGCAAGTTGTTTGAAGATCTGAACGGCCGAGAGCGAGTCAAGTGCTCTGAAGATTCAGTGTTTCGACTGAGGAGTAGAAAGGGAAGGCTCGGAGAGACTGACATCGTTCTCTCCGAAAGAAAAGACTGGTACGAGATCTGCTCCTTGCCGGATCGCGAGCTTGATGAAGCCTTTCCGTCTCTTGAGAGTCAAATCTGCCGTGCCAGGGTGTGCGCTCAGACTCTCCGCCGCGCCTCCTACCACTATCGTCAAGGAAGAACCCGGTCCTGCCGATACGCACGAGGAGGTCGTTAGTCTTTTACAACGATGACGCTTTGACAACATACGCCAACTTACCTTGTCTCAGGATGTTTTGACAAGATTTCATGCTGACTGAGCAGACACCTAGGGACAGCAACAGTTCCCGGTAGAGTGGCAGTTGAAAGTTTGATGCGAGTGTGAGCAAGTGAGGTTTGAGTCCAGGAAAGAGCCTCGAAAAGCCCGTCGCGTCGGTTCCAAAGTTGGCGACTGTAGGATAGACAGGCATCAACAGGTCAGCACATGGATCGAGAGACCGAGAGCACATCAAGCTCTGCTCGGTTCATACCTCGAAAGAGGCAGGCTCAAACTTACTCGCTCCCATCCCGATCACTCCATGGGGATGGTATCCAAAGACGTATTTGCGATCTGGCGGCAATTCTGCAGTCTGACGGTTCAGACCAAATTCAATCGAAAATCAGCACCCGCTCGAATGTCAATTTCTCCTGCATAGAAAGATTCTCACCTTGATCAGGCTAGGTAGGAACAAAGACAGCGAGACGAGCGATTAGCAATCCAGCCAAGGTGAACAAAGAAGACGAATGAGCTACTAACCTGACGGGGAAATAACTCGCAAAGTATCTCCATATCGGAGCTTTCCTCAACCACATCTGCGTCCGACCTCCCGTCACAGGTGCCTTGTCGATGAAGAATACCCAAGTCATGTACGCAATGATGAGGGGCCACAACTGCTTGATTGAACTAGGCGAGGCGAGAGCGACGAGGATCAGCTCGATCCTCTATTGGCACAAGCACATAGGGGCAACGTCGAAGAGAGTAACTACACACCAGAGGACAAAGAAGAAGCCGAGCGAGAGAGGCAAGAGTGTCGACCACAGGAAGACGGCGAACATCTGCGTCCGCCGATGTCGCGGCACCACAAATGGAGCGAACCTGTACAAGAGGTCGTGGTCAGCCCAGAGAATTCACACCTCGGTCATGCTGCAAGAGAGCGAGGAGCGACCGCTTCGAGGGATAGTGATGCTACGCAGCTTGCGACCGACGTAACAGCATTCGCGAGCGACTCACTTGATCTTGCTGCGGTCAGACTGTTCGTAGGCGATCCCATCCTTGTGGTCCTCGGCGCCCATCGTGATCGAGGCTACGGAGATGGAGAAGCTTCGCCGGTGATCAACTTTCGCGGAATTCGGCGCCCCCACACGGCGTTCGGTCTTTCTCATGTTGCACGCTCTCTCTCTCAACGGCCATAGGTTACAGCGATAGACATTGCTTTGCGAGGTACGGACACAAATATACCGCGAACGAGACGGAACTTCTAGCCTAGGTTTTTGTGGTTCATCTCAACACTCCATCAGGTCCGACCTCTGCTTCTTGAGTCCCCTCGTCACCATCCGCTCGGTCGCAACAGCAAGTCGGTCTTGATCGTCCACGGGCGCAGTGACGAGTCCGCTCGGGCGGAATGAGCTTGACGAAGGCGTCGCGAGGCGTACCGGGTTCAGGCCGGTCGTGCCGTCGTACAGCGCAATCCACTCTTGCGGCGACGACAGCATCTTGAGCAATGCTTGAGGACCTCTGCCGATCGTGACTCCAACGCTGCAATTGAACTATGTCATTCAAGTCACGAGAGGCCGTCGAGCAGGGACCGCTCACCTCAATTCGGCTTCGAACGGCGGACTGCTCGTTAGGTGCACCAACGCGGCAAAGTCGACGGTCGTGGGGATCCCTTGCCTTGCCGATGGATCTTCAGTCAGGGTTAACCACAACTCGTTCGTCTCGACTCCCGACGACGAGATGCGCGCCTGGGTCGAGTGGGTGTACGTCTTTTGTGCCGTTCGACTGAGCTCGAGTGTCCCCGCGGCCGTGTAGCCGAGGTTCAAACCTGCGGTCGTCGAGTACGAGTCTGTGACTGAAGTGGTCGGCCCGATTCCCCTCGAAGTCGGTGTGATGGCCTTGATGATGGGCGCACTGTCTCCGTTCGACGACAGGAAGCGCAGAGTGATCTCGGCGTCTCGCACCCGAGCGCTTGGAGCTGGAGCTGTTGACGGGCAAACGCGGTTTAGTCAGCCCCCATGCTGGCAAGGATGGCATCGGCCGGAAAAGACTCGCGAGAATGGAAAGTCGCCCTGAATCCTACGAGAGCCGAACGGAACGGCACGTTCGCCGTGTCGTAGATGGTGTGCGTTTTCGAGATGATGACCCGCGTTTTAGACTAAGTCACGGCAGCCAACCTGGTCAGCTCGGGCACGGGCGAGGCTGGGAGCGAGTCCGGACTGACCATGTGGACGTCTCCGACAAGAGATTCGTGCGGAGCGATGATCGGCGGCGATCGCTCGCGCGACGATGACCCACCAGGACTTGCACTGCCTCGTCGCGAGTGAGAGTAGTACGCCGGCGCCGGAGGGGTGGTCGGCTCGGGGGCCGGAGACGACAGCGACGACGATTCGTCTGGGCCATGACTACGCTTGACAAACCGGCGGCGAGTCAGGGGAGGCGACGATGGCGCAGGAGGAGGGAATGTTGAGGGACGGAGAGGAGGGGAAGCGGGGGTCCCGATCTGGACGAGGGCTGAGGGCGTCGGATGCTCCGGGAGGAGAATGAATTCGTGCGAGTCGGACGAGGATGTGCTGAGGCCCGACATGGCGGGTAGGCGAGACGAAGGAAGCAGAGGCGCAAGCGTGACCGGGTGCGTAGACACGACTAGCTATAGGATCCGGTCGAGGCGCTGACTCCGGCTGCAAATGCAATCCTGAGCAGATCTTCGCCTGATTAGAGTTCCCCTAGCCTATCCAATGCAACTTTCATGCGATTGACTTGCTCGCTCCGGCGGACCGGAACGCGCGAACCCTCCCTAGTCACAAGTCACACCCTCTCGCTTCCACTATTCTGACCGAAGCCCTGATTGCTGGCGGTACTGAGTCGAATCCATCCTCATTGTCCAGCTGCGGAAGGGAGAGACTGGCGCGGAATGTGGAGCGTGCGTCGGACAGGCGGTTGACATCGCGTCAAAGGTCAACACGGGAGCCGGTGTCGCAAGCGGACGTATAGTGTGACTGCGTTGCGTTCGTACTGGGTCGTCATGGTCGAGTCGGATGCTGTCGGTACTGAGCGAGGTCAAGTTGCTCGCTAACTTTCATCGCGTGCGGATTCGCTGTTGCGGCTGATCATGTCTTGCTCAAATTACCCCGCGGTCGGAAGCCGGGAACGAGCGATCGCCTCGCTGCGCGGTGATCGGTATCCACGCGAGATCCGACACCGCGAGGACCTTTGCTCGTCGCTCCTCTCGTGTATCTTCCAGCTCGGGCAACGCTTGACTCTCCGCCACGAGCGATGAGCACAAACGATCTTATCCAGCTGATCCCGTTCGAGCCAGACAATGATATTCACGTCGAGACCTTGATCCAACAAAGAATTGTGCGTCTTTGTCAAGTGTCGACGTTCTACATCATCGTCAGAGCCCACTGAAATCTCGTGTTGTGTCTGACAGCTGTGCGGTTGGGCAGTCGAGAGCGTCGAGGCATGGCGAGAGCAAGCGCGTCGGCAGGTCAAGGGCCTCTATTGGATTATGCCGCAGAATACGCCCGAGGCCAAATTACGGTTACGCGGTCCTCCGCCTGTGCGAGAAAAGTTCAACCGAACCGACGGTCTTGGACCTCCAGCTCCGTACCTAGACTTTCGACCGCTCGGTCACGTCAGCCTGGTAAATTATTCGAATTCTTTGCGCTTTCCTCGTTCTCGCCCTAATTTCGTGGCCCTCCCTTCTCCAGGATTGGGAGGATTATGACGGTGACGAGTCCCTCGGTAACAAGGACGAGGGAATCTGCTCGCTAGCAGCGTTCTACATCTTGGGATCGCAACAAGGACTCGGACTCGGAAAGTCAGTGCTTTCAATGCTACTCCAGGCAGTCTCATCACTGGGTAACTGAATCTGACTGTTCCCTCGAATATTTGCAGCATTGTCATGCGGGAACTCGAGACCAAAGCGGTCGAGATTGGAGCCAAGGAGATCACCCTGAACACGCTGTGCGGGATCGCAGGCAAGACGAAAGAGTTGTGGGCTTCGATCGGAGTCGAGATGGATCCGAACGTGAGGTTGATGGAACCCTGGTACACGCGACTCGGTTACGTGCCATACAAGCGGGAGCCACGTTACAAGGAACCGGCGCCCGATGGCAGTATTGTCAAGCTACAGGCCGTGGTCAGTCCTCTAACGCGCCAACGTGTGCTGTGACCGCCGGTCAGGGTACTGATTCGCTTGTCACCGCCCAGTTCATGAGGAAGGTGCTACGGTAGGATAGACGAGGGTGACAAGGCACAAGCTTGAGGTAGATGCGGTAAAAGCTCGAAGGTATTGTTACAACAACTAGGGCACGGCACACATCACATACAGTACGGAATCGTAAACAAGTAGAAGGTGGAAATGCGTTATCGGAAAGAACAGTTGCGAGCAACCCGAGCCAGCGTCTCAGTGCAATCGACCAAACGGAAAGTATGGCTCGCTGACCGACAAGATCGACTTCGGGGTTTTGCGAAGCGGATGGTTGTTCAAGGGGCCGACTCGTGCAGGGCTGTCATTCGGTATCAGCTGTTCATGTTCTGACTTGTTCGCTCGATCGCTCGAAGCACCATGCGTGCTATCTGGCGTGCATGAGATCTCGCTTGTGCTTGCCGGATCGTCGAGATCGGTCGATCCCTGGTTTGTCACATCCGCAGCGGCAGTGGGATTGACTCCATCCTTGGGCTGGAAAGCACTTGATGGTGAATCCGGTATCAGCGGCGATTCTGGAACCACCTCGTTCTCTGCTCCAGAGTTGTATGATGGCGCGAGTCTATGGCTCGCCGCATCGATTGAAGGCTGCTTGGGCGATGATTGAGGCTGGACAGCCTTCGTAGGGCTGACGGCAGCTCCGACAAATCTTGCAACGCTCGATGTAAAGGTCCCGACAAGGCGAGAAAAGGTCGATGTGGCTGGTCCCGCAAGGGATGTCACTGCGGGTTCTTGCCCGTTCGGTTCCGGCACATTCTCCAGGGACGAGCGCGGTTCGGGAGACCGTGGGCTCGGAAGAGCAGCGCTCGGCGAGGATGGTATCGGAATAGGCAGTATATGTCCCGGTGCTGCCGGACTAGCCCGTTTCGACGTTGTTGGAGTCGGAACAGGTGGAGGAGGCGGAGGTTGTAGAGACGGGAGCTCAAGAACTACCCCAAGAGCAGATGAACCCTGAGACGAAGTCGCGGGAGGGTGCAGTCTTTCGAATTCGGCTTGTGACCGCTCGATGTCAACTTGCATGGCATCTGGCTTGCTGCTGATTGTTGCCTCATTGCTGTCACTGTGTAGCTTCGCAATGTGCTCACGCTGCTTCTCGGCGGGCAACGGAATCGGGATGAGCGGAGGTGACAGGGGTTTGGGCCCATTTCGGGGGCTATTCCTCGGGGCGAGCCCGCTTGAGCCGATGCGTGGACTTTGTTTCGGCAATACAGCACCCTCAGTAAGGATCTTGGCGGCGATGAGCGGAGACTTTGAGGCGGGAATGATGCCATTTTTGGTTGCGGCGACGATAGTAGCAGCCTTGAGTCGAGCGCCCTGCCTGAATTGCGGACTCTGAGTTGCGTAGAGGAGAGCGAGCGGATGCAAACTCCCACCGCCAGCAGCCGCAGAAGCTTGTCGACGCATCTTGTTCGGGGGTTCCTGCGAGTTCGAGTTTGAACGGTTCCTCTGTACTTGCTGCGGGACTGCCGGGGCAGACGCGGAGTTGGACGAGAGTGAGGGTCGACGAAGATGAGACGAGGCCGTTTTAAGAGCTAGTGGTGGTTCTGAGCTTGAGTTGGCAGAGGTGGGACTGGGCTCGGGACCGGGCTGACTCGTCGGGTAGTGTCCGCTCAACAATGGTTGTTGTATGTCGATTCTTGGCGTTTCAGACGACTACACCGAGGCTCTGAGTCAACAAGGTTCGTTTCTGCGCGTGAAAGGGGGATCTGCACACCTGTTTCGTGGTACCAATGCTGCCCGCTTCTCCCTCGCCCGACTGTTCCACAGCGTGTTCCCTCTTCCGTTTCCGCTCAGAAGGAGCTTCTTCTTTTGAAGTCGCCGCGAATGATCCCTTCTCGGTCTCCGCTTGGTCCGCTAGACTGTGCGCGGTTCCGTCCGTTGCCGGGAGGAGCTTAGCCAAGCCTGCTTGCGTAGGACTTGCTTCCGCCTTTCGCGACTCTGAACCCTCACTCGCCGGTTGCGTGAAGCAGTAGACAGGTTTTACCCCATACCTCGCCGCGCGTTTTCTGGCCTTCGCCGCTGCCACCGGTTCCCTGACTTCGACCATCGTTCCTTCCACCAGTGTCGGTTTGCCCCGGGCGATCGCATCTCTGACTGTCCTTGTCAAGATTCGTTGCTTGCTGACCTCCCGCTCGTCGGCTCCCACGTTCTCTGCGACCAGCTTCTTCTCGAGCTCGACAAGGCCAAGGCCAAGAGACCCATCGAGATCAGTGGCGAATGCGAACGTGCGCTGCTGCTCCCTTGGAGACAATTGTTGCGGAAGTGACAAGCATTTGGGGTAAGGGAGGAACAGGTGCGGAGTCAAGGTAACTCGAGGATGCGAAGTGGGCTTTGCAGAATGTGGAGCGGTGCCGTCCGCGACAGACCTGAGAGCTCCAAGATCTACGCCGAGCGCGGTGCTGGTCAGGCGGAAAGCTGCAGGGTTGCTCGGCAGAGTAGTGGCGAATGCGGATGAAATGTCGACATGCGCCAGGATGGGCGCAGGGGATGGTCCGTGAGCGCAAGACAGTGGAATGTAATCGGCGTATGGCGACGGAGACGGTGGCTGCGCAGGCAGTCTCGCGGAAGAAGAACCTGTCCTCGGGATAGTTGGGACAGAAGGCCGGGACGACGATCGAACCCTGATTTCCCGAGCTTTCGACAAAGCAGCCGCACAGTCTCTCACTGCCACATAGAACTCTTCATCAGCTCTCCTCTCCTCTGGTGGTAGCTTCCTTTTGTAGAAGGGTCTCCGCCGGGGTTGCCCGAGTCGCGTGAAGCCGTACTGAGGCGCCGCCGCTTCGGGCGCCATATCTCCGCCAGAGTCTGGAGCAGGCTCAGGTTGTAGAGGCAGATGAGGAGGAGGAGGAGGAGGAGGAGGAGGAGGCGAAGCTGAGGAGACAGGGGAATGGGGCGAACCTTCTCCCTGAGGGCGTTTTCCGAGGGCCTTCAACGAAGGATTGGCAGGAAGAGGGTGTTTGCGCGGAGCGAATGTTGAAGTCTGAGCAGTTGTCTCGGTTTGGCGCGTAAGCGAGGGAGCAGGAGCTGCGCGTCGAACTTGCACAGAAACAGCCTGTTGCGGGGTCGGGTCCGCGTTCGGTATCGGGGTCCAAGTCGAAGTCGAAGTCGAGGTCATCGGGGTCGAAGTCGAAGTCGAGGTCGAAGTAGTTGCTGCATGCGACCTAGAATAAACCAGAGTAATCGTCAGCGGCCGCTCGTCTGTTGCGATTGTTTATAGCTGATCTCACCTGTTCTCGGCATGGTCGGGAGACAAGAAACCGTCCTTCACCATGAACCATTCGCCTAGCGGCACCTGTGCCATTTCAATGTACCGTACCCAAGCTCGCCTCTCCTCTCCCGTCCATTCCCGCATGAGCTGCAATTGCTCGTCGGTCCTGATCCATTCGATGTAGGCCCCGACGGTGCACTTTCGATACTGCTCGAGGACGAACACGACCTTGGCTCGATCTTCGGCTTTGACTGTGTCGGGCGTCCACAAGAACGCAGCGACCAGAGGTCCGGTAATCGGGAACGTCACGACACGACACCTAAAGGTGAAGTATTGCCAGGTCTGAAAAATCACGAGATAGTCCTTGGCGAGCATGCCGGGCGTGAGCGTCTCTCGCAGATGCGGTTCGAACTGGCGCAACGAGTGGGCGTTTGTGGGCAGCTGCGCGCGGCTCAACAGGATGAGGATCGAGGTTTCGAGACTCTTTTCAACCTCTGCAACAAGGGAGACCATGGTCAACGCGCTGTTGACGGGGAAGCAGGAAGCCCCAAGTACAGCGACTTACTGAAGCCACCCGCCGCGGACAACGAGGCAAGCCCTTGGACGACGTGAATGAGCGACGGTTCCTCCCGAATAGGCTTTCCGGGCGCAATCGCAAACAATGGACCGTAGATCTGAGCATTTGCATTCACGGAAGCGCCCGAGATAAGTTGTGGATTGCGGCGAGGATCCGAGGGGAGAGGCGAAGGGTCGTGTCGTGGTTGAGGCGGCGCTCCGGAGGGAGATGCGACAGATCTCTCCTGCTGCTGAGACGAACGACGATGTTCATACGAGACGCGGCGGTGCTGAGAAGACAGGGGAGGACGAGCGGCAGAGGCGGAGGCGGGATAGTGTGCGGGAGCGGGTATAGAAGCCGAGGAAGTTGAGAACGAGACTGTTGCCGAGCTGGGGACAATTTGGCGAGTCAACGGAGCTCGGGGTTGCTGAGTGCTAGGATGGATCGGAACGGGCTCGAGATGAGCGCTGGTGGATTGAGGCTGTCCAATAAATGTCGCCGTGCCCAAGCGCTCGGTTGGGCGGACTGGAGGAGATGGCACATTGACCGCCTCGACATGCCTCTGCCCAGAGCCGACTGTGACCGCTGCCCCTTGCCCGCCCCGCGTCCCATTCAGCGTAACCAGCGCACGTTGGAGTCGACTGAATGCTGCTTGCTGCTCTCGCGGTCCTCCACTTCTTCCGATGTCATCCGCCTGGATGCTGCCAAGACTGTTCCCATTCGCTGCACCTCCTTGCTCTGTTCCAGGCATGCGGTAGGAGAGCGCCCTGTTGCCCACCCACCCAACTTTTGCGCCCGAAGGTGAAAAAAGTGGGGTTGGCCTGAACTCTCGAATTCGCGTGGGCAGAGGCGAAGTGGGCGAGCTCGAGGCGGGAGAAGAGCGAAGCAACCAGTCAAGGTGTCCGTCCCTTCGGCGTGCTGGAGCCTGAACCTGAACGCTGGCTGTTGTCGCTGTTTTGTTTGTTTGATGAAAAACTGAGCAGGCGCTTTGTGGATTTTCTCTTTTCTTTATCGTAAATTTTCTGGCGATAAGCTCACATATTTTCAGCTTGATCTGTGATCCTGCATTTCAATTCGAAACACTTTGTACGAGAACATCGAGAGACAGACAGAAAGCAAAACGCTTTTTTCTACCAAACGGAACATCCTCGGGATCCGTCAAACTCTTGCCATTGAGCCGCATGACATACTCGGTGCCGACGGGCGCATAGAGAGAGACAGCACAGGTCACAAGTGCTGCGTTTGGATCGACTGTACGAACGACCCGTGGAGCGGAACGTGCCGAAATCTCTGAGGGATCGCCGAAACAAGTTGACAGAGCTGTTCCCGGTGTTTGCACGATACGAGGGACCGTGAGTCGGCGCAGTATCAGCGAAGTAAGAGAGCAGGAGACTCACAATGGCGAAACTTGGCTATACTAAGTTCGAGATTCTCGTCTCGCTCAGCTCCCTTTGCGTCCTGTTGGAGCGAGACGCCGAGTGTTTGAACGACCAAGCATGAGATGGTGGTCAACCTTTGAGTTCCCATCGTCCCAGCGCGACTCGGTTCTGCGATTCTGCCCGGTTCCTGACCGCTGTCAAGCCGTTGTCGGCTAGCTCTGCCAACTTGCCTTCACCGCGTTCCTCTCGGTCGCGCTTGCGCTTCTCGTGTAGTTTGAGGGCTTTGAGCGGGTCTTGTGGATCCCATTCGATCGGCTTTGGAGTGTGAGCGTACAGGCGAGTCGAATTGGCAGTTCCAGAGAGCCAGTGCGGGTAGTGATGGTACGACAAGGAAGAGAGGTTTGTCGTGAGTCGGCGTGAAGATTCGAGCAACTTGAGCGTCGCGGTCACTGTAGACAAGGGAAACTCGAACTGGTCAGCCGTCACGCGCGAGTCTGAAAGCGAGGATCTGGACTCACTTCTTTCTGCGATGTCTCTGAGACCCAGGTCAGGTGTTGGCGTCTTTGCTGCGTTGTCGAGTTCGGCCCTCCATTGTGGGTTGAATGATCTGCGCAGGTTGATCACCTTGGCGCGATCTCCTCTTGCTACAGTCCGGATCCCCCTCAAGAAGTTGCGATAGAGCGCCAACGATCTTGCACTGTGTGTGGTCATCTTGAGCGCATCGAGACAAACCCGAGGCGAGACGAAGTTGATGATCAACTTGCGCTGCGGCACGGGTCTCATCTCTTCAATCGCAAAGCAGCACCTTGTCAGCCTGTTACGAGTTCGAGTGTTCAAGAGGAGCACATCACTACGAGACTCCGTGCAGATTGAATCACCAAACGTGCACACACCGCCCAAAGTGCATCATCCAATATTGGCCCGAGCATGTCCCTCATCCCGGCACAAACGGCTAGGCAGGAAGCCCTGCTCGAATTTGCTGCACTAGGACAACCAAATCACCTACCGCTCGGCATGTACCTCTTTCCGACCGAAGTGTTCCGTCAGCTTCTCTCTCTCCTCTCTTCCTGCGAGTGTCCGTTGCGTCTCAATGCTCAGATCGCTTGTAACCTTCGAGTAGGCTGGTCAGGAGTGCTCTCGATTCACAAAGGGTACTACGCGGGCGCAATCTTGCATTTCACTCTCTCGATTCCTTCGACGTACCCCCACACGATTCCGGTCGTCACGTTCGACTCTTCCATCTTTCACCCCCTCGTCGATCCCGTCTCGGGCAGGATGAGATTGGATTCGAGGTTCCCGACGTGGAGACCACGAGAGGATTTCATCTGGAACGTCCTGCATTTCGTCAAGGCGAGCTTCAAACGGAGAGCACTCGACGAATTGCGTGAAGCCGTTTGCGCGAACCCGGAAGCGTATCGATTGTGAGTAGCACCCACATACACGTTTTCTTCCTCCTCTGCCACGAGTCTGACCTTTGTTTGCGGGCGATGGTGGATCCTGCCTGCCAGGTATCGCGAACAGACGACCCTGTTTGCGAGACTCGCGGCGCAGTCTGCCGCCCTGTCGACGTCTTCGTCCGTACTGTATACCGCACCTCCGTCTCGTACGAGTGATCCGAATCCAACCCCGATCCGGTTCCGCAAGCTCGACGAGGACGAACGCGAGAAGCTCAAAGAGCAAATCGGCAATTTGGCCGAAGCGAAAGTCATCCGACGATCGTAAAGTTGAGTCGGGTTGAAAGCCCCGCCAGTTGGAGCCTTGTGCGATTCATTGTCGCCCGTGATCTTTGTGCTTGTAGCCAGCATACCCATAGTCGTCTCTGATACCATCTTCAGTCTTCCTTGCCTCCCTTGTCGCTGCCGACTGTCCACCGGACCACTTGCTGCGCGAGGTGTTGCACGGCGTCGACGAAAGCTTCCGCCTGGTAGCTGAGGAGAGGAGGCAAGACATCGGCAACTCCAATATCGGGCCAGTTGGGTTCGATAAAGTGTAGCACCGTGTTCTCATTACACTGCGTTCCCTCGATCAATATCATCAGCATCGATCGTGGCAAGATTCTAAGTCCAGAGCAGGAATGACGAAACGGACCTGCCACAAGAGAAAGTCGGACAGCCTGGAAACTCCCGACGTGCGAATGAGAATGTCGACCGGGGGAGAAGCGGCCGTGTACAGGTTCGATGCGATCGATTCTTCCGTAATGTCACTGACAGGAGCAAGAGTGAATCAGCGAACATGTAAATTCGCTCGCAAGGGTCAGGACCGAGAAAGCGCACGAGGGAGAGAAGGTGGGGTCGTGTTCGGTCGCATCGACGGTGCGCTTGACTGCCGTCGCGATCTCTTCCTGAGACGTATAGGGACAGCACAGATTGAGAATTCCTCTACGAATAAGGGTCAAGATCAGGTCAAAATTCGCCGGCAGCGAGGGAGGGAACTCGTCGGACTTGGTGTTGTGGGCAGTCATCGCCTCGGCTTGCGCGCACGACTGTTGCACGTCCGGGGGCAAGAGGTCTCGCCGGCCCAAGACGCGAATCTGCACGCCGTATTGCTGCAACAACGCGCTGGAAAGGGCAAAGAGCGGTTCAGTATTGCATCGGTTACGAGTCGCGCTCGTCGGGCGACTGACCCGTGCTGACAGATTTCGACGAGGCGCTTGCGGGCCATCTCCATGAGAGTGTCGACCTCGTGCGGGTCGCGGTTAAAGTTCTCGATCGAGAAGGCGTACACGGTGACATGCGGGATGTCGAGTTTGAGCAAGAAGCTGAGGACCCGCTTGAGCGCGTCGAAGCCTTCCTCGTGGCCGACGCGGACGGGCAGCGAGCGCAAGCGGGCCGAGCGCCGGTTGCCGTCCATGATGAACGCGACATGCTTTGGGAGCGGAGCGAGGCGGAGGGCGCGGACCAAGAGACTGCGCAGGTACGGGTGCACGCTCGACGGGATCCACGACAGGAGCGACGCGAGCATGTCTCTAACGCTACAAGCTTCGACTCCTGCGCGGAAGCTCGAAAGGAGGAGGAACCGGTGGGATCGAGTCCGGAGATGAGGGGCATGGACCATGAATCAACACAGTGAATCACTCTCCTCTCGACCGCACACACACTCGCAATGCGCGTTTGAGCGACCAAATCACCTCAGGAGCTGTACAACACTCGACGTGAACCGCGCACACGCTCAGGCAACCACAGGCGCACCCTCAGAGGCCTCACCGCCATGTCGTCAACCACTGCCGCATCCGGTACCCGCCCATCCGGCACCCGCGTGAGTTCGAGTCTTTCACTGGTACATCGAGACGCACTCGAGACTGATACGATTCCTGCCTCGCCTCGCCAGACTCGGACGGGTGGGGCGTCGACGTCGAATCTCGAGTCGACCATCACTCGGCTCCTCGTGTGCACCAAGTCGCTCCTCGAAGGGCTCGCGAAATGGTCCCGCGGCGAGGTCAACGAGGAGGAGATCTCGGCCATCTATGTCAAGCTCGGCAACGACTTCAACGTCGCCTGTGCCGTCTTCGCACGCGAGAACATCTCGATGAACGAGCTCCTCTCCGTGCCGTCCGACCTGCGCGTGTGCCTCGAGACGTGCCTCTCGGACACGCCGTCGCAGGCGACTCTCGAGCGCCACCTCCCGCAAGTCCGACAGATCATCATTGGGCTCTTGCACGGCTTGCGCGAGAAGCAGAGGCTGTACCGAGACGGCGTTGCCGCCCGTCGCGCGAAGGAAGCCACTGACCGCACGTCCGACTCTTTGACCGGATCAACCGCGGCCGCGAACTTGACTGGACCGATATCGACAGGCCAACCATTGACGCCTACGAGCGCTGGACGGTCCAAAGAGGATCTGCGCAGGTTCGTTAATCAGGCGCAACAGGCGGTTCCCGCCGCTACCGCAGCGGTCACTGCTCCCCCAGACGCTGCCCGGCCACGGCACGTCGGGGAGCGCAGGGTCGCAAGCGAAGACGCTTCGTCCACAGTGCCAAGACCTCCCTCGAATATCGGCTCAACTCGCTCGCTCGGCTCGAGGGGCGGATCCCTGCGCGATTCGTCCCGCTCGTCACGCGCGACCCTTGACAGCACGGACGGAGTCTTTGTCACCGCTCCCCCAACCGGTCCCTCCCCGCCTCCGCTCGCGAGCCTCCCGCCGTTGCCGCGAACTGCGTCTGATGCATCGATCACATCTGTCGCTGGCTCTAGCCGCTCAACAGCGCAAGCAGACACAGAACGGATCTCGCACCGGCGTAGATCCCCACCGCCCCCTCCGCCAGACAACGAGCCCATCCCGCGTACGCCGACGCTCGAACAGTTTCCGTCGCCTTTCAGCCTCCAACAGGCTTCAGTTCTCGCCTCGCGACCGATTCCAACGATCATGGCTCGGCCGCCCTCGGTCGCTGATCAGCAGCCGAATGCCGAGCCACAGCAACAAGTCACGGTCGCTTCCCTCGAAGCCCTCAAAGCGTCGGACAACCTGTCCCGCAGGGCGAGCAAGCGATACTCGGCTTACGCGATTCAGAAGATGACGAGTCCAAGTGGAGGGAACGGGTCGAGTCCGGGAGAAGGACCGCTGTCTTCGCCAATCTCGAGGGCGAGTTCGAGTCGGAGTCGCACCGACCTCGCGCGGGTCGCCGAGCTGAACGGGGATTCGACGAGAAGAAGAGCGGACAAGGTCGAGCACAGACCCCATCGAAGCATTGGTGGAGGATCGAACGGACCTCTGCCACCGCTTCCAGCGATCCCACGCTCATTCTCCTCGCAAGCGGAGCTGTCGTCTCGGGGGACGCACTCGCCAATACGCGAAGAGGACGAGCTTGGAACCTCTCCAGCTGCTTCCCCCGCCTTGTCGACTGCGACTGCGACTGGACCTCCGAGCTTCCCGCCGCCACCCCTCCCTCGCACGGCGTCGACAAGTTCGATACCTCCCTCCGAATCTTCGTTCATAACACGCAACCCGCCAGCGCAGACAGACTCGATCATCTCGACCTCGTCGACTGTCACTTCCCGCGCGCAGTCGCCTTCGTTCCCGTGCTCGATCTTCCTGCAAATCGGACGAGATGTGAAAAAGGCACGCTTGACGGAACCTCCGACGATCCAGTCTTTGAGACAAGTCTTTGTCGAGCGATTTCAATACAACCCGGGGATCTCCGGATGGCCCGAGATCTACTTGAGGGACCCGGAGGCGGGCGTCAGCTACGAACTCGAGGACATGGACGAAGTTTTACCGGGTAGCGTGCTTAGTCTCAATATTGACAGTGAGAACCTTCTTTCGCTTCACTCCCGAAGCGAGAATCGTCCGCTCACTATGAGGTTCCAAAATCATAGCGGTTGAACAGGTCAAGCAACATATCGATCAGGGAATGACGTCGCTCGCGCAAGACATCAAAGAGCTGCGTTCGCACGTCTTCTCGATGCGACGACTGTCTGTCTCGGCTGCGAGTCTCTCGAACCCCGGTGGCAACAACAACCCTGCATTGCTTTCACCTGAACCGCCTGTCGGTGCCTCACCCTCACTCCGACCTAGTCCTTCCGAAGCTCAATTCCGAGATGCAGCACAGAGAGTCTTGCGCATGAAGCGACTTGGATCAGTGACAAGCCTCGCTCCAGACGAGATTGACAAAACAGGCACCCACGACAAGTCAGCGGAACAGGAGGAGGACGAGAAGGAATCTGCTGTTGCGACTCCGACGACTCCGTCAACACCGACTCAATCGACTACCGAGGTTGTCTCAACGCTCAAATCGCAGCATGCCGAAGTGCAGAACCTGCGCCGAGAGATTGGAGTTCTGCGACAGGTCTACGTCGACTTTACCTCCCAAACGAAGGAGATGTTCTCGGCCGCTCGAATTCAAAACAGCCGAGTCCATCATCTCGCTTCGACCAAACTCTCAAGCGATCGAGCGTTCGTCGAAGCCGGTACGGCCAAACTCGAATCCGACTCGACCAACTTGGTCGTCAAAGTCGACGAATTGCAAGACACGGTCGAACAGTTGCGCGAGGACACGGTCAAAGGGGTTCGACCTCGACCTCAACAACTGAACGAGATGGCGACTCAGTTGCGCAAAGCGACCGACACTCGCGAACACCTCGTCAAATGGTTGAAAGAAGTCAAACCCTCGTGGTCTCAGAAATGGAGTGAAGAGTTGAGCAAGATCTTGGGAGAACAGAAAGCGGTCGAAACGCAAGAAACTCTACTCAATGAACTCAGTGACGATCTCGACGATGTCGCAGGCGTGTTCACCAAGATTCAAGCGGTCGCGAAAACTCTCAAACCCGGTACACCTTCGACAGGGACTTTGACGAGTCCGATCGGACCTGGAGTCCTCCTCAACGCGGGAGGTGCTCGAACCTTGAGAGATTTTGGGGGAGGAGATTCTCAAGAAGGACTCTCGACCGTGTTGCTCGAGGTGAAAGCGTTGCAACCTGATCCAGCGAAACGACTCGAAGCGATCGCGAAAGCCGAACGACAACGCGAGCTCGCGCTTCAGAACAAGACGGACGAGTTTGCCGACGAGTTAGGAGAATTTGTCGGAATGGGCAAACTCAAGAAGAGTGGTGGGATCGAGGAAACGGAACGGCTGAGACAGGCCAAGAGTGAGGCGACTCTCAAAGCCATGTTCAGTGGCTAGAGACGAAACACAGCTGGTCGTGAATGCAACATTGATGATTTATGACAACAACCCGCCCGATATAATTCTGTACATGCTGATTTCTATGCGATTCTCGAAGCCCGTTCAATCTCTGCACGCTCTTGCTGCATCTGCAATTCGTGAGCGCTTGCAGGGCGACTGGGTCTTGGCGTCCCGGCCTTCTTCTCGACATACTCTTTCGGGAGGTTCGCGAGACAGGGCGCCGCGAACAATGTACCCCGGAAGAACCCGATCGCGGTAGGGACTTGATAGAGAAAAAAGCGTCAAATGTCAGTGTCCGCTGCGAAGGGTCCGCTGACGCGGATAAGCAGCGGCAACGCACCAAAGACGAAAACCCAGAGAATGAACACGACCGCAGTCAAGATTGTCGAGACGACTCTGATGACAGAAGATTTCAGGATCAGTTCAGATCACGACCCTTGTCGGTGTAAGCTCACTTGAAAAAGAGAGAATTGAGAGTGTCGGCGAGGCCGAACGTCAACAAGCAGAGTGAACCGATCGGAACTGAGTTGCAGCGGCAGCAGCGTAAGAAGGTCGGCTCTCGGAGCTACTGCCACAGAGTAAGGAAGACGTACAGGTGAAGCTCCAGAATCCCATGTTGAAGAGTGGCAGCGACGAGGTTTCTCGACTACCTGCTGTGAACTGCACGCCGACCGACACGAACGCGAGGAACAGGAACCACAATCCGAGACCCCACAGGAACAGGCCTCCTACGAGTCCGACCCCGTACAGCGGCATTCCGAGTTGTGCGAGTTGCGGCCGTTGCTCGGCGATGTGAGGGAACAGCAAAGATGCAACTTTGCCCTGTTGGGCACGAACGAATGAACAATCAGCGGAAGACAGACATGCGGAACAGGGAGCGAGCTACAGCGTACCGCTTCGAGAAGGGCGTAACCACCTTGACCGACTGCGCCGACCGGCAACAGAGCCGACACGACGACTTCTTTCGGTGGGAGCTTGTGCAGGAGCAATCGTTGCAGATACAGGGTCATGATGGCACACGCTGTGCACAATGCGACGCCGAGGATCACGTAGGACGTGACAAGCACGACAAAGGCGTACGGGTACCGCTGTTCGAGTAGGAGCAGCTTGCACAGCGAGGTGCCGGTCGCAGCGACGGTCGAGGGTGGCACGAGCGGGAGCAGCCATGCTGCCGTGAAGGTCTCTGCCGACACACGGTGCACGGTAAAGATGGCGCATGGAACTCCGAAGCTCGTCAGAATCGACAGTGCTGTGTGCGCATGGACCCATGCGTCAGTGGCGGTCTCGAGCACTAAGCGGTATCCTCGCGCGGCACGTACCGAGGGCGATCCACCACAGGACAAGCGCCGTGTCGAGAGTCTTGAGACCGTACTCGTAGCCAGTGAGTGCGATGCCGCTGACGATGGTGACAAAGCCCATCGGGATGCACCCGAGGAAGAGCGAATGTGTCTCGTGGCGCAGCATGACGTGAAAGATCTTGGGGTAGATCGTGTAGCGCATGATGGTGAGGAACGAGAACACGGCAAACAGGAGCATGGCGAGGACGAGCCAGGCGGCGCCGAGCTTACGGAAGACGGCATGCGAAGACTCCCACGGCAGGTTGAAGAAGAGGGAATTGACGATGCCGGTCCCCATGACGACCGAGAACCACGAGGACGTGCTAGGTACGAGGTACGAGGTGAGCGACTGTGGCACGACAACAAGGCGCGAGGACAACCGACGAACAAGCGAATCGCTCGCAAGCGCAGCCCTCTCACTTTGTCGGCAAAGAGAGGGTGCTTTGCCCTCCACGTACTGATCCTGCCCGTCAGCTCGGCGCCCCCGACCTGGGTCGCATCGGCGTCCGAGGGCGTCGGCGAGAGCGAGTGCACGAGAGCGGCTTCGGGTGGGGAGAGCGGCTGCACAGACGACGCGGATTCCTGTCGGTGGAGCGTCGGCAGCTCGGCAGCGAGCGTGGCCGACATGGGTCGCAATATCCGGAAGAAAGTGAGTGAGCGAGATAGAGAGAGAGACAGAATTCACGTCGCGCGCAATATCGCCGTCGGAGAAGATTGTTGGCCGCAGCTACCGTCCCCTCTAACCGCCGTCGACTCTCGCCGCACGACAGGCACCCGCTCTCGCGAGGAGACCACTCGGCGAATCGAAGGGGCCATCTGCGACAGCGCGAGAGCCTCCTCGAGCGACTTCGGACAGGACGCAGCTGTCCCACATCATCTCGGGCCGTCCACACACGACCTCCCAGGCTCCCACACTGCAGTCCAGACGCGACTACCCGGCAGAGACTCGGTCTTGTTACCCAGCGCGTGAGTTGTCCCGGCTTGACGCACGCGTCCGGAGATCCGGCGAGAGGCGCGCCCGTCGTCGACTGGCTCCGCGTCGGACAGTGCTCTCGATCAACTTCGCGACGCTTAACACAAGCCAGTGCGAGGACGTATCAGATCCTGGCAGATGCGCTCGTTCCACCTTCGCTGACGCAGCTCTCGTATCGCCCGCCGCGACAGCCCGCTCGCGCCAGCACACTCGTTCAACCAGAAGAATACTTTCGACCCGACCTGAAGCGAAGGTTTGACCGCGGGAATACACGACACGCTTGCTACCCGCAACATCGGCGCATCGCGCTTGCACGCACATGGCTGCGCCCCGTTCGGACCTCGATCTCTCGCCGCTAAGCCTCACAGACTGGCTTGCCGAGCATGCGAACGATTCGCAACGCGCCCTGTCGAGCCTGATTGCCCGTCACAACCGCCTCCTGCACGATGTCGCCGTCTTGCGACAAGAGAAAGACGCCGCTTTGCGAGAATCTCAGCGCGCCGCGCTCGAGAATCAGCAGCTGTGGAGAAACCTCAAGGTGACGAGCCCGCGACCGACCACCCAGCGTCAGAACAGCGAGGGCAGCTCCGGTGCTGGACACAACGCTGCGACGCAGCGCGACCGTGATCGAGAGACTGCGCGAGGGTTGGGCATCGGGACTTTGCCAGAACGCGCGAGCTCGACCTCGCTGCGCAAAGTGAGTGGCGGCAGCTCGAACGAATCGACGGCCCGATACGACCTTCCACCGCCTCTGCCCACGTTCAGCTCGTCGCCCCGGGTCGACTCGTACGGCGTCGACCCCCGCCTCGCTTCGACCACGGCGCAATCGAGTGCCTCGCTGCGAACGAAAGCGGCCACTCCACCGCCAGCTGGTTCGCCGCGTCTGAACGACCCGATCGCTCCGTCCAATCTCCGGAAAGCAAGCTCGCTCGACCTCGGGCGGTCTCCAACGGCTCAGTCAGACGACGCGTTTGCAGAAACTACGAGCAGATCAGATCTCGCGAACGGGATGCCTCGGACGCCACCATCGAACAATAGTCGGCCGAGCAGCCGCGACTCGAGTCCAAGGTTGCCGACTTCCGCAAGTATGCCTTCGATGGCGCTCAACGAGCGAGGGTGAGTCTTACGACAACGGACCGGGAAGGCATCTGAGACCTCGACCTGAGCTGACGGCTCGCTTTGCCCCCTGCCAGTCGATTCCTGCCCTCGATCACCCCGGTTTCGCCTCTGATGCACGAAATTTCTGAGAACAGCGTCTCGCCGACAGCGCGTGAAAACTCTATATCGTCGTCGGAAGCACTCCAGCAGCAGCTGCAACTGCCCAACGGCCCACAGAGTCAGCTGAACGCTCGGATCCGCGACCGCACGTTCTCTAATCAATCCGGTTCTTCGACTCTCGCCAGCGCATTCGAAGACCGGATATACCCGAGTCGCACAGCCTCCATGAACCCGCTGCCTTCGACTTCCTCATCGTACTCGCTCGCGACCCTGAGTGACTCGCCCAGCGTGCCACGTGAACGGCGGCAAGACCCGCTCGATACCCGCTCTTCTGTTCGTGCACAGCATCATAACGCTGCCGAGAGTGACATATCGAGTGCATCGGCACCTCCCACGCGTCGAGGAGGCGGGCCGCTGTCTCCACCGAGCTCGAACTTAACTTCAACAGGGTCGAGTTCTTCGCCTTCGTTCGCAACGTCGGGACTCGCTAGTCGACCGATCCTCAATCCTTCTTATCTTCCTTTCGCGAGAGTTCGTGTGTGCGCGAGCACGATCAAGCTGAACGATCGGAACAAGGAAACCATTTCGTTCACGATTGAGATCACGCTCACGTTCCCGGCTTCGCCGTCGAGTCTCGAAACCCAAGCCAGCTGGAGGGTAGAGAAATCCTTCTCAGAAATCCTCGTGCTCGATGCTGCAGTCAAGGCGAAATCCAACCGCCAAGAACGTAGCGCAATGGTCCCGTTGCCGGATAAAAGTCTCTTCAAGGATCATGCACCGCACAGGAGTGATCAACGTAAAGTAGGCAGCAACGTATCCCTTGTACTTCATTGGGTCAGGAAGCTGATCGTTCTTTCCGCACGTTAGGCGGTTCTCGAACGTTATTTCCAGACGCTGATATCAATCTCGCTCAGAGATCGAACGGCTATCTGCAACTTTTTCAACACCGACATCGCGAACGAGCCCAATGCAACCACGAACGGGGCGATGGAGGGTTACCTCACGAAGCGAGGGCGCAATTTCGGTGGCTGGCAGGTCCGTCTTCTATCCCTTCTATAGCAACTGTAATTTGGCTTCGAGAGACTAACACGGTGATGAGAGAAGGGATGGCAGACTCGATTTTACGTGCTCACGCCGGGCTCTTGCCTATCGTACTTTGAATCGCCGAACGGCAACAAGCTTGGCGAGATCCCGCTACAAGGTGCTGCGATAGGTCGACAATCCTCGTCTCGCGCAGCCGCAGATGGCACGATCGGAGAAGATGCCTATCTGCATGCTTTCTTGATCCGAACTCAGAACGAGAAGGAGAAGGAAGAGGATCATATCCTGTGTGCGGAGAGTGATGAGATGAGGGACAGGTGGGTGAATGCGTTGACGACAGTACAGACGCGCACAAATCACAGCCAGGCACCGTCGCCAAACCCGGCAGCTGGAGCCATGAGAACTGTCAATAATCGAGAACGGACAACCTCGAATTCGATCTCGTCCGGGCCGCTACCGCCTCCAACTGTTATCGCCACTTCGGATTCTGATCCATCGTCCCTCTCGAATCGAGATCGCAGACGATCCGGTTCTGGCCCCGCCATGTCGTCGATGCTGCCAGAGCAGGACCCTCGGGGATTGTCCGCTCGACTTGCCGGCGATCTCCCACCGTCTGTATCGCTACCCGCCAATCTCGATAGCGTCGCTCGTTCCAGCGGTTCGCTCGACTCTGTTTCTCAACCGCTCAATACGAAACGGCCGAACGATCCTGATGCGACATCCTTCGTAACGACACCGCTGTCGAACAAGCTGCAACCTCCCTCAAGTCGACGGAATATCGCTGCGGAGCGTCCTCATTCTCCCGATGGCAGGCGGGCAGAGGCTGTTAGCCAGCCTGGCTCGACCTCGAAATACTCTGCCAGCGATGTCTCGGGCCCTATGAATGCCGTTCCACTACCAAGCGGTTACGAGTTCAAGAAGTCGGAGCGACAGAAGAAAACCAAATCGAGTTTCTGGAACTTCTCCGCGCGTGGTACGTGACTCTTCGCCCTCGCTTGTTGCAATTTCGCGATCTGACATTAACGTTCGTGTGCGCCAGGCTCGAACGACAAGAATTCCCTCTCGCAACCGCAAGCTCCATCACGGCCTGTGTTTGGCGTTCCCTTGCGAGAAGCCGTCGCGATCTCCCGGATCCGCCCTGGACTTGAGCTGCCGGCGGTCGTCTACCGATGTGTCGAATACCTTGAAGCCAAGGTGCGCCTGCTTTGCATGATGAGTCCGCTCGGCGACCGTCACTTGACGCTTCTCCTCTCTACCAGAATGCTGAACACGAGGAGGGCATCTTCCGTCTCTCTGGTTCGGCAAACGTCATTCGAGTCTTGAAGGATCGCTTCAATGCGGAGGGCGACGTCAACCTTGTCCAAAGCAACGAATATTACGACCCGCACGCGATCGCTGGCGAGTCTCTTTGCGAAACTCCGGTCGCGTCTACGGAGAGCTGACCGAATTTTCATGGTACACAGGCCTGTTGAAGCAGTACCTTCGAGAATTGCCGGTCCATCTCCTCACGCGCGAATTGCATCCCGAATTTCTGCGTGTGATTGGTGAGTCGATCGACACGCCTCTTCGTTCTGCGTGATGGTTCTAATGACCAATGAAACCGGCAGATCTTCGGGCTCGCAAAGATCGTGTCAACGCCCTTGGTCAACTCGTGGCTCGTCTCCCGATCGAAGAATATACGCTCTTCCGCTTCTTGTACGTCAATTCTTGTCGCTAATACGTAGGTATTCACTGACCATTCGCTCTCTTGCAGCTTCGCGCATTTGTGTGTGATTGCGCAGAACGCCGAGACGAGCAAGATGAACTTGCGTAACCTCGGCATCGTCTTTTCGCCAACTCTCGCCATTCCTGCGCCTCTCTTTGCGCTGTTCCTGCTCGAATTCGATGTGAGTTTTTCCGCTCGTAAACATCCTCCTTGTAACTTGTAAGAGCTGACATTAGCGATGCGATATGTCAGCTTGTTTTCGCGGTCGAAAAGGAGACCGGCAATGCCAAGCCAATCATGGTCGACGATGAAGCTCCGACAGATGGAGAGGCGGATGGCGCGGACAGTCGAAGGCCGAACCGGAACTCGCAACTATATCAAGCCTCGAACGCCGACAAATTGATGGAAACCGAGCTCACCAAACTACGAGGTGTGCTCATTCTCGCCGCAAATCGTGTTATTCTGCAAGCTGACGAGCGATTGCGAGATCACAGAAACGGAGGAGATTGAAGACGATACTGTTGCAGACGCCGTCGAAGATGCCGAGAATGATCTCTCCGACAGAACGGTCGGATACGGTCCGGGTGCTTACGACACCACACAGTACTACTCGACATATGCCCCAACCTCGAACGAACCTGGACTTGCCGTCGCACAGCCGAGAAGTCCAGGCCTCCATGCGTCCCCTCGGCCCGGCGCAATTTTCGAAACTTCGGCAACGCCCATCACGCCGACTCGCTAGCGGATCCACATTCGCCGCTCTGCATAGTGCTCGTGTGCCTCTTCGGCTGAAACCACAACGTTCGGACCTCGAGCGAACCTGATACCCTGTCGAACCCAGACTAACCTGCCCTCGGTTACGCACGACCCGCTTTCCCTCATACTCTCCAGTTCCTCAATCTCTATATTGCTCTCGTCCCCTGTCTCAGTAGTCTCCAAAACGCTCTTGTTGCAAAAAACAGTATTGTCGTTCGCTCAGATCCCGCCGAACTCAGGGAGGATGCGGTTAAGATTACATTGACTGAGATTACATCTCGAAGTAACTGCGAGCATAATCCGGTACCCACCGACGGAGAAGTCAAGCAACAACATTGACCAAATACGCGAAAAAACAAGAAACAGAGAACATTCTAGACATCTAGTACCGGCGAGCGAGGTCTTCTTCGTCCTCTTCCGCTCCCAGGTCGAAAATTTCGCTCTCGTTGACGGCGCGTGCCTTTCCTTTGCCTTTGCCCTGACCTTCGATTCGTCCCTCTTCGTCGATATCATCGTGGAATTGACCTTTTCTTCGACTCTTCATAAGTTCGTCGAGTTCTTGTTCCTCATCGCCATCATCCTCCGTCTCGATATGTACTCCTCTACCTAATCCCATTCCGCTGCCGCGACCCAAACTGTCGGCCCTCGAATGCCGTTTCGAGTGACCGCCACGGGCAACGACATCTCCGAGTGCTCCCCAACCTCCCCCTTCCCTCCTACTGAACTTGTTCCTCGACGAGAACTTGCGTCGGAAGAACACGAACCCTCCCACTGCGACGAGCATGATCAATACCAACACGATCGCGCTCGAAGCGTTGACGAGACCTTCGATCGCGGTCCCGTTGAGATCTCCCAAAGTACCCCCATCTTTGTCCCCGGCTGCGTTCCCAACTTTGTCGAGCTCGTGCGATCCTGCTTGAGAGCCCAAGGCAATGTCGCCAATGGCAGTACCATTTGGATGAGTCGATCCCAGGACGGCTTCCCGTTCCGAACCGATGCGCGACGGGATCGTCGCTGCTGGACCGGCGGCATTGAGGAATTCATCGGCGACTCCGATAAATCGCAAGAACATGTCGTGCGCTGCAAGAGGTTGATCGTATGGTACCTGATCACAGTGCGCGAGTTTAGATCATCTGGTTCAAAAATCGAAGGCTGCGAGACCGAAACTGTACCATGTGAGAAGCTTCGAGAACTTTGACGTAGGTCATATTTCTTGACGATGTCCACGTCCCAGCTTTCTTGCCATTGACAAACCAATCCAGCTCTTCTGTCGAGTTCTGCGAGGTGCATGTGAATGTTTGTCAAACGGGTGTGCGGCGATGCAAGAGGGAGAAATAACTCACGCCGAATCCCGTTTCACCGTTCCAATCCAGATCGGCGAGCATCCGCTCAATACCGACATGATTCTGCATTCGAGGAGAGACGATTGAGTCATCTAATTCGCGCCACAATTGGGTCGTATTTCGACTCACGCAGATCAGATCTTCGGCTCCAGCGAACATCATGATTTTGAGCTTTGTCAAAAGCTTGGGCAACAAGGATACCGAAGGGGCATCCGCTGGGACGTAGAAATTCGAGCCGACGCGAGCATTGCATTCAGTCCAGGGTCCGGTGTGTCTCGTAGCATGGAAAGATGATTTGACGTCCTCCCTCTGGCGACATGGCGGCCACGTCAGCTCGAAAGGTCCCGTGTTAGGATGCAGGACAGAGGGAGCTGACCGAGAGGTAAGGCTGGAGCTCGGTGAGATCTGGCGGCCAGTTCATGCCACATGCGGGATGGGTATCGGTCAATCGCACATCGTAGTTGTTAACACACATGTTCTGGCCATTGACCCTGCGAGATTTTGGTGTCAGGTCTCGTCGACTGATCCGAGGAATAATTACTTGAGAATGCGCACGATTGAATAGTACTGTCGGTGATGCTGCCGAGGATGCCTTCGCAAACTCCGCTGTGGATGTGCATGTTCTTCTTGCCGCCCTTTTCGATGCTCTTAAGACACCGATCGACTTGGGTCTTGACTGCTTTCTCGGCATCCGAGCCAGGCTTGATGACTCCTGCCGCGAGAGCAAAGTCGAGGTAGGCCGGGTATTGGTTCCAAGGGTCGATCCAGCCGTTCCCGATCAAGAGGCCCGCAAGGCGTTGAGAGGTCGGCAGGCGAGACGAGAGGATTGCGTCGGCAATGTAAGGAATGTACTGGCCTGCGAACGACTCGCCGCCGAGATAAGTCTGTGCGCCGAGGATGATCAGCTGCGCGAGCCGGCCAAGCGCTGCGACGCGGGACCCACCTCGTGATTTTGGAACTCTGGAAAGACTTTGTAGAAGTTTTCGAGAAACTTGACAATGTGTTGAGCGGCCTGTCGCGCAACGGCACGATCGAAAGGTGAGCAGACGTGTTGGCCGAGTGGACAGGCGGGGCACGTACCTCGGGCAGTTCGTGCACGTATGCATTCGTGGCCATGTACGAGTATCCGGTGCCGACAGGTTGATCGACTGCAATGATGGATGCGTCCCGGAAGTCAGGTGGGGGCAGAGCTGGGCGGCGGCGGAGTGGCACCGACGCAGACGAGGAGGAGACGCTCACTGAAGATGACGTTGGCGTACTCGTTCCACGCGCCGTCGACCTCTTTCAGCTGGCCGTTCGCACCGGGGACGAGTCTGAGCGGGCCGACTTCCATCATGGCGCCGTCGAACGAAGAGCACCCGGGCCCGCCGTTGAACCACAAGAGGGTGCGCTCCTGGTCGGCGATGTGCTTGTTGCGGATCATGTAGAAGAAGAGGTGGGCATCGGACTGGGTGTCGGGCTGCCCGTTCTTGATCGGAGCCGACGGGATGTGGCCGGCGTACTGCACGAGCGTCGAGTCGGCAGGCTGGCCGGGCAGCGCCGGGATGAAGAAGCTCGCTGCCGACATGGCTGCGAGGTGATCCGAATCAGCGAGGCTGTCGAGAGTATGCACGAGCTGCCTGATGCGACGCACCTAGATCCGGATTGGCTACCGCGCGCGCCTGCAGCCGAGCGTGGGCTGCGAGCGGCCTGTCATCTTGGGGTGCGAGCAAGCGACTCCGACTCGGCCCTGCCACCATCGTGACGTCGAGGTGTGGAGACGAGTGAGATAATCTGGCGGGCGGTTACGCTGCAGCTGCGCTTCAGAGCTTGGCTCTCGACTCTCGACTCTCAACTCTCGACTCACTTTCATCTCGGTTCTATTCGGCTTCAGCGCAGATCAATCCATAGGACGAAGGGCTGTCGACTCGCGAGCGTGGCCTGGTGCTCGACAGCCAGCACCGTGACGAGATGCTTCGGTTCATATCAATCAACTTCGCCGTGACTATTGCCGCAGCTCCTCTCGCGATACTGCTCAGTGAGTCCTCCTGCGTCCAGCATGGGCACGAGACATTGTGCTCGTCACATGGCCTCCCGCCTGCAAGGATCGGGCCCTTTGGACTTGTGCGGGCAAGACAAAAGACGGTAATCACGTTCGACTCGCTGATCATCTTGTCTCGCTCGACTCGCCCCCTCGTCCTCGCTCCTGTTACCATACAGCCTTTCTATTACTGTACATTGTCACGCATCCGAAGCTACGCGGCCAAGATGGCACCAAGGCATCCAAGCGACCGCTCACCCTTACGCAACACAACACACTCTTGAATCGCAACGAGAATGGAGGTACCGGAGTCTGGAGTCGCAAATGGAGGAGAAAAGTCGCCACCGCGCTGTCGATGGCCCCCATGCGGAGAGGGCTCGGGGACCTGGACGAGGACGACGACGAGAGCGACGAGGATGATGGCGGTTCCTCGTCCGATACCTGGACGCTCAAAGCGGATCCGGCTCCTCCAGGACTTCGAGGCTGCCTCAAGCGCGAACGCAGCTTTGAACAAGTCAAGCAGGCAGTCGCGCAAGGCGAGACCGACGAAAGCCAACTCAAGCTGTCGCTCGAACCTCCGTCGCCGTCGACTTCCTCAGCATCGTCCGCTTCGTTCTACTCCCCGCCGCTTGCCCCGCCTTCGCCAGACCTGTCCCATCGTCCCGCAATTGCGACCAGAAAATCAGTCACGATCGAAGAACCTTGCCTGGCAGAACTCGAGGCTCTGAGAAACTTGTGGGACAGGCCCGAAATGCAGAGCACCGTCAACATCAGCGGAAACGGAGGGGTTGGCTACGGTGGAATAGCCGGGTACAGGCGGACGAGAGACCACTACGCGCGCGGACAGGGAGGCAGAGGGATCAACAAATCCGCGGTCCCTGCACCTGTCCCTGCGATTTCTCCCAGTCCAGCAAACCCCAAAGCACCGCGGATCGAGAAAACAGACGACGGATCCCCGCGGCCACGTCGACCTCTCAACGCTGCGATCAGCTCCCGGTCTTCCTCGTCTTCTTCGCTGTCACCCTCTCCGGTCATGCGCCGACCGATCGTCAAACGTGCTGTTTCTCCCGGCGCCAACACGATCGTGGTTGGATCCGCTTCCGGTCGCAGGAGAATTCCAAGTCCATCGAATTCGTCCCTCGCAACTCGCACTTCGAGCTCGATCTCGCCAGCTCCGACCAGCGAACGGGTGCAGCCCAGGTGGATCAAGTCGAAGAAGTCGCCGTCTCGCACGAGCTCTACAGGCTCAGAGAAGCGAGTTCCGCCTCGACCGCTTGATCACGATGACGATCAAGACGAAGAGAACGAGGAAGGTGGAACTGGAAAGAACGGAACGATGAGCGCCACTGTGACCGATGATGAGGACGGATTCGAGGACGAGGACGTTGACGATGACCGATCTGTTCCGCCAAGTCGACAAGGATCGTCTCAAGCGCCTCCGAATATCACCGCAAAGTCTACAGCCTCCTCTGTGACAACATCCGGTTCGCCTCTGTCCCCCTCACTTGAGCTCTTGCTTGATTACACGAATCGATCGCTAGCTGGCGAGCAGACACGGATCGACGAGAACATGACTCGCCCATCTGAGGTCTCGAGCTCGATAGTCTCCACAAACTCGCTGGCCTCCGTGCCGGCACCTATACCAAAGTCGCCCCAGGTCTCTCGCCAACTACCTACCCCGTCTCCATCGCCGTCTCGGAAGACTCTATCCCGGACCGAACCTAAGCTTGCCCCGGTCGTATCAATCACTCCTGCATCGCCGGTTAATCGACGAGTGAGCCTCCCAGCGACGCCAGATCTGTCCCCCGACAACCGATGCCTCACCAATATGGAGCCGCGGCCGGGACGGGGTTGACGGCTAACTGTCTCATGCGCTACAATGTTGTGGCTTTTTATTTGTACGTACATGTTGTAACCAATCCACCAGCCCATTCCCCGCCAGCTCGTGCGCCGACGAGTCCTTCTACTGTAGTATTCCTTTCTTCCCTCGTTGCATACTATTCCTCGCCTTTGCATCCATTCTATGCCATACGGAAGGCCACGCAAGCCTTATAATGCCGGCGTTTCAGCTTGTTCAATTGCAAGCAGTCCGGGTTGGACTGCGCACTTTGCCATCGGCCCCATTTGACGCTGGATCGCCAGATCATCCTCCAGAGTCTAAGCTGTTGTCACCACAATTAGGAGGCTGTGAGCCGTTACTTGATATGATCACGTGCGCGAATAAGTCGATGTATGCGTATACGCTTAGCAGCGGATAAGTGCACGGCAAATGTTCATCTGCAGGCTCAAAGGGGAAGCCGTCACTCGCACCGTACAGCTCTCCGCTGCGGCTTTGTCCTCAGCAGTGACCAAACGTGCACGTAACCTCCGCCCGTGCGCGGCCGCTTCGGCTTCGAGATCGTTCAACATCCGCCCCGGTACCGCCTCCGCGAGCCGCGCCGGCACGAACCGCCTAGGTCCCGCTAGCCAGGATAGGTATCACCAACCCGGACAGACGGATCAGTCACAGCAAACGAGTCCGGTCACTACGATACTCGAAGCGAAGGAGACTAGTCCCCTTCTCGGATCCTCGACCCGGTGTAACCTGACACGTGGTGCTCGGGGCGGTGCTCGGGCTCGATAGGCCTCGTATCTGAATCTTGGACAAGAGTCGACCTTGCGGTTTGCCGTAAGTAGCAGGTCAGAGCTGGTACCCGTGACTTTCGTAGCCGTCAATAGGCATGCTGCTTACTGAGCATAATCTCCCTTGGTGCACAGGTTGCTGAGAAGAATCCTGTCGGAATGGGATCCCAGTCGAAACCGTTCTCTGTATCATCCCCGACTTCAATCGGGGTGAGCTTAGATACATCCCCTGTATCGCATCCTCGATCTCGGCGAAGCCCGCTATCTACGCTTCCCAGGACCGGCGAGAAGCCCAGCCATCGGCGAACAGCGAGAAAGCTCAGCTTTGACGCTTTCAAACCTGCGCCTGAAGACGGACATGGCGCTTTCACCTTCTCTCCATTCAGCTTCGGAACATCATCGACAGCGACTGCAGCCCCCCACGCTACAACATCTTCACCTCCGTCGACTGTGGACTCGATGAAGAGCTTCGAGGCCATGAGAGACAGCTTGGACTTCGTTTTTGGCATCGATTCTGCATGTCAAGAAGGCTATCGGAGCATCGCAAAGTTGCCCGCGCGGAGGCTCACGATGGCAAACGACAAGACTGGAATCTGCGTCGGTCTCTGCTGTGCTGATGATGATTCCAACAAACGAAAATAACCTGCTTTACATTCGTAGGATTTGCCGAACGAGCTGCTGCTCAAGATTTTCGCGATGCGTCAGTAACCATGCCAGCGTCTTGGTCTGTTTTCACGACTGACCAGATATGTGGAGGAGGCTATAGTCGATGACTACGGAGGGCACACTTCTGGATTGCGCACGCTTTCGAAAGAGTCAGAGTGCCACTCGCCTCCTATTCGGATTGCCCTCGTGTGCAAGCGCTGGCTCCCGGCAAGTTCGGTCGAGTATCAACAGTGGCAATTCGATGGCGTTCCGCTGATGCGCACAACCTGTACAGCTCGCGCAGCAGCTATTCTACAACAACATCCAGATCCGCAACATGAACCGCATCGCCTATCTGTACGAGACGTTTAGCAGTACGACTTTGCCACTCTCGGTCCGACACCTGTCTATCGATCTGCCATACGGTACAGCCGCCAAGCTCGAACTGCCCATCGCGATCTCGCAGGCGACGGCCAGTCAGATCTCGGCATCAGCGCGTGAGGCTGATTCCGACAGCGACGCGTCGACCAGCCTTCGACCGTGCAAGAAACAGTCACGTCTCCCTCCCTCAGCGCAAGAGCAACTCCGGTCCGTTTTCCAGAGTTGTTCCCGTCTGCTCTCGCTCGAAATTTCAGGGATTTCGCCTCTCGTCCTTTTCTCTGCGTCGTCAAGAGACTCTTCATCTCTGCACCATCTTCACCAGCTGCGCTTGTCTACTCTTGCAAACCTCACTCTCAAATGTGGTGGCGAATCGCCTGTCCTCACGTCAACAACCCTGCGAGACGCGCTTCTCGCACTGACAGGTCTGTCAGCCCTAACCGTCAAAGGTTACGTCTCGGACCCTACTTCTCCGCTCTCATTCACTCCGACTCGGACAATCACGGGCTCACCGGCGCGGCCCCTTCCATCAAGAGCGCGGACATTGCTCAAACTGGAATCGATCTCAATTATCGAATCCGCCATGAGTCCCGACGATCTCGCAAGCCTCGTCAAACAGGTTCGACCGGGTTGTATCACGCACCTCCATATTGAGGATCATTACGACGGGATTGACGCGGCGCAGAGGCGCCGAGAGGGAAAATACGCAGGGCCTACCGTTGCAGGATTGTCGCGGGAACAGGTCGGGGAACCGCTTCGCGAAAGCTTGACATACCTGAGAGTCACCCTGAACAATCATCCTCATGTACCGATCTCGAATCGTCCATCGCCGCTGGCTCCAGGACACAATCGACGGTCTTTGACGCATCCAAGCCCGCCTTACATTCTCGATCGCTTCATCTCGACCATCAAGAACCTTCAGACCCTCGATGTCGGCGGTACTCTTGTTTCTTCAGGTCTCATCCTCGCACCGTTCGGGTCGACATTTGAGCCCTGTCTCCTGCCGCACTCGGTGCGGCGACTCACGATACGAGGCTGTCCAGCTTTGACCCCGTCCGTTGTCCTGGCATTCCTCAATCAGCTGGCAGCCACTCGGCAAAGGGACTCTAATCGCCATGGGGTTTCGGAAATTGCTACTAGCCAACTGCAGGAGCTGACAGTTTCCGGAGGCGGCGAGTCGGGTTGGAAAGACCCTATGAAGCTGTGGAAAGTACAGCAGGCATGCTGGAGTGTCAACATCCATTGGGTTCAGCCGCGGTAAAGCAGCGTCAAGAAATGAGCCGCGGTAAAGCAGCGTCAAGAACCAGGGAGCCTGGAGGGGGAGACCGCTCTGAAGGGTTCACTTTCTGTAATGTGATTAGGCTGTCCCTCGATTCGCTTCCAGTTGCGCTCGATATCGCGACGAATATAACACAGATCGTTGCCAACTTGTGGACGAGGAAGATGCTCTGGCGGTGGCCGTACGTAATTTCAACTGTAACCGGGAGAAAACGAAAGACAAAGTAAAACCCAGAATGAGGATAGAGAGAATCGGGACGCGACATTAAAGCGTCATCTAAGTGGTATGTATGAGGGCTGTTCTAAGAACTTGAACAACAACGCTTCAAGCTTGGAAACTTTTCTACTTGCGAGCGGCGAGAGTTTTGTCGTCGTCGGCAGCCTCCACCTCTTCCAGAGACTGCTCGTCCGTGAGCTTGACCCACTGTAGGCAAAGCGCGAGGCAAAGACCGACTGCGGCAAGACAGGTTCCGGTAATCGAAAGAACTCGCTGCAAATACGCGCACGACCATGTCTCGTCAGTCCGTGATTCTATCGTTCTCATATCCGGTCGAGATACACACCTGGGTCTCTCCGTGAGCTCGCGAGATAGCCTCTCGGACGGGAGTTCCGGGGGCGTATGTCTTGAGGAGACCGAGCGGGTTCGAGAACGCCTTGCGAGCGAGGACAGGATCATCGATGTAGCGGTTGAGCTTCCCGGGCACGAGGTTGGTCCAGATTCCACCTCCAATAGCACTGCCCACACCTTGTGACAGGTAGAAGACGGTCAAGTAGGCGGCCGTGATTGCGCCGAGATCTGTTCCCGCGGAAAATAGCGCGAACGCGTCAACAACGGTGGCACAGAATCGAAGGACGTTGAGACAACAAGACTCACGTTCGTGCTTAGTGACCGATTGGATCGACGCCTGAAGAGGGAACGAGATTGCACCGACTCCGAGACCTCGTACAACCTGCACGGCAGCGAGATCGCCTTGCGTAGCACCGGTACCTCGGTATCGGATCATGAGACCGAACGAAAGGATTTCGACACAGAATCCGAAGATGACGATAGGCTTGAGGTAGCGAACGTAGCGAGCAACGATGCCCATGAAGGCAGCGGTCAGAGTTGAGACAAAGCTGGCGAGCGACGTGATTCGAGTCGCCGAGAGAGTTGTTTGATCGGCAGCAACAAGGACATAGGTGTAGCTAGCAATCGAAAGCGGCGTCAAATGCTGTGTGCCGTGAAACTGGCCAAGCGGACTGCACTTACAAGTAGGATCCGATAACTCCGCCAGCGGCCGGATGGATGATTGCGATCAAGAAACAGACAATGACGGTACGGTTGGTGAGTAGACTGAAGGGGATGAGCGGGTGACGAGCGCCGAAACGTTCCCAGATGCCGAAAGCGATGACAGAGACGCCACCGCAAACCAGAAGTGCGATGCAGTGTCCTATACGAGCGCACATGTCAGCTTGCCTCCCGTTTGCCAGCGCTCCTTGCGGAAAGGCGTACCATCAGACCAGTGAGAACCCTTTCCGTTGGCGATGGTAACCGTAACGAGGATCATGCCGAATCCGGCAACAAAGAGGAGCAGACCGAAAAGATCGAGCTGCCAGAAGACCGATTGGACCTTCTGCCAGATCGTCCTGTTGGACACTTTCTTGACGTGGTCTGACTTGACTTTGTCGCCATAAGCGTCAACCGAGCTTTGTTCCACGTCGGTGCTGGCTTTATCAGCCTTGCGCATACCGATGCCCAATGTGAGCATAACGGGGATCGTCAAGACAGGCGTCATGATGGCGAACATGCCTGGGAAACCAAGGGTCAAACGGTGATTAGAAAACGACGAAGTCGAGAGTGACCAGAAAACGCTACTCACCCATTCCCCAACGCCACCTGCTCGCGTGTTCCTGAGAAGCTCCGAGGATTGATTGCGTGACATTGCCACTGATCCAAACGTTGATGACTCCAGGGATCGAGGGGAAAATGGACCAGAAGAGACGGTTGCGAAGCGACGAGATATCGGCGATAATGATGTTCTGGAGCAAGAACAGGCCCGTGATACCTGGATCAAGGAAGAAACTTTTCAGCGATCCCGACGCTGCAAGCCTAGAGTCAAGGGAGCGGGCGACTCACCAAGAACATAGATACTGTTTCCGACTGCATAGGCGTAGATGTTGGGAGCTGCCGACGTAATTGCCCGACCCACGGCATACAGGAGAACGCAAAGGAAATATCCTTCAAGACGGCCGAAGTAATCAGCGATCTTGGCGATAGGCGGTTGGGACACGGCCTGAGATTCAGCAGAAAAAGCCGTCAGTTGGGGACCTGCCAGGAGTCAAAGAAACCTCGACGCACCTGGAACACAGACTTGATCGATGAGATGGTCGTCAGGGTTGAGTGAGCGTTGAAGGAGACGGAGGTGGCGGCACTAATGTATGAGCCCGTGGTGTATTGATCTGCCAAAGCGAATACGCATCGAACGAGTGACAACGTGAGAGGACAGGTGAGGGGTGGGAAGCACCGGAACTGTCAGCAGCTGGGCAGTTATACTGTCGGAAGGAGGGGAAATTCGATTTACCGAGAGACATGATGTACGCCAGAACCGTGAAGGAGCCATATAGGAAGATTCGGTACTTCGTGTCGATCCTCGCACGGAAGCGCTCGATTTGACGAACTCCCTTGCTCTTCTCCTCGACGAGAAGCGAAGGTTCCGGAGAGTATTCGCCTTCATGCTTCTCAGCCTCGGTGTGCGAAGACGCCAATGTACGAGCGGGTGAGGTAGACATCGCGTCGAGCTGGCCTCTGTGGAGGGATGCCGAGAGAGCAGATGAGGAGGAGAGGAGGAGAGCGTTAGACGAGAAAAAAAACGAGATCACGGACAATCGGATAAAATTCTTGATCTAAACAGAGTGTGAGACACCCTGGTTGCGCCGGATCAAGAGCCCTGCCGAACCCTTAGCGCCAAGGGGACGCTAAAATCTCGCGAGGAGAGAAACCGGAGAAGCCAGAAAATTTTCCCGAGCTCGCTCGCGCGTCATCAAATCCTCTAGCGCGTACTGTATTGTACAGCCACCATACCGGTACAGTACAGTAGACGTTTGGAGCTGCGATATCCTGGCTATTGGATGGCAACACTGCGGCTCAGCGAAGGTACAAAGCCTGTCACAAATTGTACAGGAAGTCCAGTTGCAGCTCCTGAAGAATCTGACCTTCTCATGTCAGCGGCCATGCGCGCGGTCCTTGACATCGGGCATTGCCGTCGCTCCTGGGCATGGCCACATGTTTGAGATCATCAAGGAGCATGAGTCCGGTGACGGCTGAGGTCGCCGACATGATCCGCGCGAAGGGCGTACTGCAGATCGTCAGTCTGGGGACTCGGGATTGCAAAGGGGACGAGGAGCCAATTGTCCAGGTTCGGCAAGATGATGGATGCGATCTTATCCGCGCGCCAGGGAACTCGAGCTCGAACATGGGTTTTCCGATGCTCGAAAGCGACACTCTCCGTGTTCGGGGCAAAAGATCGAGGGGTGACAGGGTTCAGGCTGCTCGCCCTTGCGCGGGAAGGATACAGTACACAACGTCAATGACAAGTGGATGTGCGTCGTATCGTGCCGTGTGGCTTCACAAAACCCTGTCGAGCTGTCGGAGTTGACGAGCGGGATCGCAGATGTCAGCTGCAATGTAAGCTGTGTTCTGACTCCGCGTGGCTCGATGGCGCATGTCCGGCTTGTTTTCGCAGTTTGCCGGAGGGCCGAGTCTACCTCACGAAGAGTCTTCCGGAGAGACAGGTGGTTTTTCGCGCACATTTTTCCTAATCATCGCAGCAGGCTGCCCTTGTGCACAGCATCATTTCTGACTCAGAAGCGCGCCGCTGACCCTGCCTCATATGGTGTTCGCTGGAGAATTGTGTCAGTCCAATCCATCATACAGAGGGGTAAGAATGCGAGGGTGCACACCTAAGAGCCTGTGCAGTGGGGATGGCACGAAAGTCCGCCGACATCCAAGTCGGCCCCCAGCCAGATATTAGGTACCAAGCGAAAGAGCTGCTGGAGGGCTGGCGCTATCGAGTACTTTGCTGCTGCGGACACCAGCATCGAGCGAGTACAGCCTCGCAGCCCGTTTCGCAAAAAGTCCGCACGCACGTGAGGTTTCTGAAGCCTCGATAAGCGTACGGAAGATCTGCAAAGCGTTGCTTGAGCGCATGTATGCTTGAACCGGGGCGACCTTTGAGCGCATCCTACCGATCAGCAGACTCGAGCGGTTCGGGTCGCCATCATGCCGCCGATGGACAGAACAGTCACTCCGCTGAGCACACTATGTGGCCGCCCGTGATCCAGCTACTGGCAGAATGCTTGCGGATGGCACGGCTCGACTACGCGAAAGATGGCCGAGAGCTTCTGACTGAGACCTCTGTGATTCTCGAGAGGTCGGTACAGGATGAGGTGGAGGTTGTATTGCTGCCACGTCCTTCGTTCAACTGGTGCAAGTGCGCCCCAAGACAGTGAAATCGATTGGTAGATGAAGACTAAAAATTACTGCCGGCTGTACTATTGAACGCGTCTTCGACCAACCGCGCAACTCACCTACGCCAGTAGCCATGCCTGGGCTCAAGAGATCGCCCAGCAAGGCCAACGCATCGCCAATTAAGAGCCCCAGCAGAAAAGGCCAGCAGCAAGCATCGCCTTCCTCGGCTCCTTCTCCGCCGTCCCTGCGGAACGACCCTCAGCTCCCACTTTCCGCTGTTCAGCAGGACGACAATGAGCTTTTGACGTTGGCCAAACTGGTAGCAGACAACGCTCATCTGCTGGTACGAGGGAGAGGCGATGAAGCCCTTGAGAAAAGGGCGCGGCAGATCGTCAAGCGGAGCTTCGACCAAGGTCAGTCCAGCAGAGCTGCTTCCAAGCGTTCGAAGCCGCACTGATACCGTGAGAGCCACTTGACAGCCCTCGAATCGGAATCAACTTCGTTTCCTCATCTTTCCGCCCTTCTCGCTTCGCTCACGCCCGCGTCGGGCCCCACCACCCGTTCAGCAGCGCGCTCTGTACAGGAAGAGCTGCCTGAACCCGACTTTGTGCTATCGGCAACTCCGATCCCTGAATTGACTATCGACGAAGGCATGGACGCCGAAATGATCTGGGAGCAGATGGAGCTGCGGGGCCAGACCGTCGACCGAATGCTCGACGAGATGTTTGGACAGGAGGATGCCGATGCCGAAGATGACGAGGACGGCATCTTTGACGAGGAAGATGAGGAGGACGAGGATGAAGAAGACGAGGAGACTGAGGACTTTGGGGACTTTGGCAACGACTCGGCTAGTGACGAAGTCGAGCACGATCCAGAGCAGCTCGAAGCTGATACGGAGGATGAGGAAGAAGCGGAATATTTCCGGCGGTTGGGTGAAGGCAAGGAGGAAGGTCTTGACAGTGAAGACCCAGCTTTCGATGTTGATGATGCCGCGATGGAGTCCGAAGACGAGTCCGAAGAGCGAAACGACCCTCTCGCAGACGATCAGAAGCGATTGAGTCTCGACAATTTCGACGGGGAGGCCAAAGGGAAACGGCAGCGACCGAGCAAACGGTAAGCTACTCCCCGATTCTCATACCTCACAGTGTCCCATACGAGGCTCATACTCGCGCACAACAGTGCCCCTGGACCACCCTCGGCGGTCGACGATGACTTCTTCTCTCTACACGACTTCCATGCTGCGGCCGACGAGGGCGAATTCGAGATGGCCAAGATGCTCAAGGGCGAGAACGAAGATGATGACGATGATGACGATGAGGAGGACGAAGGAGCTGACGGAGGAATCGATCTCTTCGCATCGATTGGAGGCATGGATGACGACGACGAAGAGAACGAGGACGAAGAGGAAGGTGATCTTGATGCTGGAGGTGAGCTATCCAGAATTTCCCTATACCAGACTGTTTTGTTCACCTTGCAGCTCGACGCTCCCTCCGCAGGTGTCATGTACAAGGATTTCTTCGACCCGCCCCCGAGACCGCTGAAAAAAGCGAAGCCGACGCCAGCCAAACTGGCTTCGAAACCTGAAGCAGCTGCTCCGGTAGAAACAACTGGAAAGCGGGGCGTGCGCTTTTCCGAGTCCGTCAAGGTCAAAACGATTCCTTCGCGGCATGATCTCAAGCTGGCGCTCAAGAAGGGCAAAGGCAAGGCCATGTCTGACGAAGAGCTGGAGGAAGAAGTCACGAAGGAGCTGGCATCCGCCAGCGGCGATGATCAGGAAGACCAGGATGCAGATCTGTCCTTCGACGACAACGAAAATTTGCTCGACGATGACGAGGAAATGATGCCGGATGCCGACAGCGGCGACGCACTCGATGGCTCAGACGGGAGCGAGGAAGGCGACGGAAGTGACGTCGACGAAGGACAAGAAGCCATTCAGCGGTTCAAGTCTGAGCTGTTTGACGATGAAGACGAAGAACGAGAGGATTCCAAATGTGCGTACCTTCTAGGCTCGTAGACGTCAAAACAAGCGCATGCATGCTGACACAGGCTGTTACCCTCCTTGCCCTAAATTCTAGCCAAGAACCTTTCAAAGTACGAACGACGCCTGTTGGCCCTCTCGGACCAGATCGCTGCGCTCGAACAGCAGAACATTGGCCCGAAAGATTGGGCCACTTTGGGAGAAGCGCAGAGTCGGGACCGCCCGACAAACTCTCTGCTCGATGAGGACCTCGAGTTTGAGCGAATGGGCAAGTCCGCACCGGTCGTGACGGAGGAGACGACCAAGGGCATCGAAGATCTCATCAAGCAGAGGATTCTCGATGTGAGTTTTCTGCCTAAACCGTGTCCTCGGCTGACCAGTGCTGATGCCAACGCCTTTGATGTGAGCCTGCAGAACAACTTTGACGATGTTGAGCGCCGACGAGCGGTTGATCCCAACGCGTTCCTCCCCTCTCGATACCTTGAGTTGCAAGACACGCAGTCGCAAAAGTCGCTCGCCGAGATCTATGCCGAAGATTACGAGAAGTCGAAAGAGAAGGAGGAGGGTCGCAAGGTTACGAACGAGCTCGACAAAGACCTCGAGAAGAGACATCAAGAGATCGAAGATCTCTTCGAGGAGCTCGCTGGCAAACTGGATGCCCTGTCGAACGCTCGGTTCACGCCAAAAGCTGTACGTGCATTTTTCGTGACCGGCACTGCGCCTCGAGTCTAGTCGAAGTTTTCCCCGCTGACAGGTGTTCGTACGATCCTTCTCAGCCCAAGGCAACCATCGAAACCGTCTCGAACCTGCCATCGATCTCGATGGAATCCGCCCTACCGACCACAAACTCTGCATCGACGCTGCTCGCACCGGAGGAGGTTTACACCGCGTCGCAACAGCTCACTGCGTCGGACAAGTCGACGCTCACACCGGCACAGAAGAAAGCGTTGCGACAAAAGGAACGCACCGAACGCAAGTCGGTGCACGAGAAGGTGGACCGGATCAAGGACGCGAAACTCAAGAAGCGCGGCATCAAGGGCGAGAAGGAACGCGCGCGAGAGCAGCTGGTCGGGACCAAGGGAGTCACAGTCATTGGCAAAGGGGGCAAGGAAGAGAAGGCAACGGGCAAGAAGCGGAAGAGGGGCGACGCGGACGGCAACAAGGCGATGCCGACCAGTATTGGGCTCAAGCTGTAGATTCCTGTTCTGTCTCTCTCTCGCATCGCAATTTCATGTCCTTGTCGTCATCCCTTTGGTCCCGACAAGTGCGCTGCCCCCGGAAGAGGTACAGACGCGCACATTGGCGGAAGCGCGGTGACAGGCAGGCTCCTGCGTTCCCAGAAAGATTCGACCCGACATATGGTCTCTGCACAAAGATTCCCCGGGCAGGAAAGGGATCGGTTTGTCCTTGGCATTGCAACCATCGTGCCATGCATTCAATGATAGGCGCTCACGGGTGACTAATCCCATTCTACGGCTCGCCGTCTAGAGTAGTTCAAAAGCGAGGAGGCTCGGTGAGATCGCAGGTGACGCCAACTGCGACAGTAGCGCTACGAAGTCTGTTGCACCAATCGCGCGTCCTGCCCGCAGCGGCGGAGGGATCGCTCCCGCTAAGAGCTTGTCGGACCCTTCTCGTCCTGCGGATACTCGTCACGCACGCCCTGTCTGAGGCGACACTGAAGCCAACCTCTGGTGTCCAGCGTGCCCCGAGCGAGCCAAGTGAGAGACAGTCGGATCAGTCGATGAACAAACAGCTGGCCGGGACGATCATGTCGAGCTTGTCGCAACGCGCGGGCATTCCGGTCGAAGCCGACAGTCGTGGCACATTGTCGACTGTGTAGACGAGGCCAACACGGGGCGCGCGGGGATGCATGGTGAGGCAGAGATGGGGAGAGGGAGAGACGAAAATTTCCCAAGCTGCAAGGGAGAAAACGTCTGCAGAACGGCCGACTTCCTCTCCCTCTCCTTGTTCGAGGTAGTTTCTTCGCAGCCAAGATGGGGTGAGCACTCCTGCGTCCAGCACAGGCATACCGGCGTGCACCAGGCGCGAACGCTGACCGTCTGTTCTCGCCCCTGCCCTGTGCCAACCTGCTCGCTCGCTCGCCCGCCTCGACCAACCTCCCGTCCCACTCGACCGCTGCACCTGACCCTCGACCGGATGTCTCTTTCGTCGTCTGCAGATTCGCACACAACAAGTACGTCGTTTCTCCCGCGCGCAGTCGCTCCGTCGCGCCAAATTTGAAGCGAGTCGCTGATCGCTGCCTCTGCTCGAAAAAACAGCGTTCTCCACAGGAACCACTTCCGCAAGGACTGGCAATCCCGTGTGAAGACCTGGTTCGACCAACCCGGCAAGAAGCACTCGCGCCGCCTCCACCGCCAGGCCAAGGCTGTCAAGGCTGGCCTCCGTCCCACTGAGCTCCTCCGCCCCGCCGTCCGATGCCCGACTCAGCGCTACAACATGAAGCTCCGTGCCGGACGTGGCTTCACCAAGCAAGAGCTCGCCGCCGCCGGCATCCGCCGCAAGGAGGCTCTCTCCCTTGGTGTCCCCGTCGACCACCGCCGCCGCAACGCCTCCGAGGAGGGCCTCAAGATCAACGTTGAGCGCCTCCAGGCCTACAAGACCCGTCTCGTCGTCTTCCCCAAGAAGGCTGGCAAGGTCAAGAAGGGAGACACCGAGGTGCGTTTCCTTGCGTCCCTAGTCCCGATTGATCGACGCGTGTGACTGATCACTCGTCTGCCTTTCCCCTACTGCCATATACGCCATTGGATCTCTCTGTCGCAACACCTGCCATTTCTCGACTTGGCTTCACCTTCCTGCACCGCAATTCAACTCGCCCCGACAACGCCCTTCTACCGCATTTCGCTTCTCGTCTTCCGCGCTTCCAGGGTGCCGACAAGTCCACCGAGCGCGTCTCGAAGGTCTCGGCTGCTTTCCCCATCCCCGCCGGTATCACCAACGAGGAGCCCCGCGAGATCACCGCCGAGGAGAAGGACTTCTCTGCTTTCCGTGCTCTCCGTGTCGCTCGCTCCAACGCCCGTCTCGTTGGTGTCCGTGCCGAGAGGAAGAGGAAGGCCGAGGAGGAGGAGGCTGCCAAGAAGAAGGTGAGTTGCGCCCGGACTTGTATGTCCTTCGGCATGACAGGGCGTCAGACTGATCTCGATTCTTGGCCATCTCTTTCGCACAGTAAACGGTGTTTTGCGCTCTTCCCTAATTGGTCTTTCCCCCCCTCTGTGTTGCTTACTACCCCCTTTGAAATCCCACTTGGACAACGTGCATATGTTGTTTATGTTGGGCAAAAAATCTATACGCACCGAAAAAAAATCACAACCGCATTCAGCGTTGAGAGTATTCGAGAGCGCTGATCTGCGTTGGCGGCAAGATCTGGATCCCGGGTTCATCCGGCTATCAGTACTATATCAGTGCGAGTGAATTTGATGATTCATCAGAATCATGTCTTGTTTAATCTTCTCGCCGGCATCATGTCAACATCAACCATAGCTGCAAATCCAGCGGTCATCACGACGAGCTACGGCGATACGGCATGTCTGTCCTATGAACCGCTTGATCCCGCAGCGATCGAAGCGAGCGTGAGAAGCTCTCAAAGCGGTGCAGTCGTATCATTCGTGAGTGCGGTCCCGCTCGTGGTACTTATCGGATGGCATGATAGTCTCCGACCTAATCACTCACGTGACTGACTCTATACCAGGTGGGCTACACGAGAGACAACTTCCAGGGTGAGCCAGATCGGCGGAGGAACCTTTATCGATCGAGCGCACGACCATCAAGCTGAACCTCGATTCTATCTCAGGACGCCAGGTGACGCATCTAGTGTACGAATCCTATGTACCGCTTGCGCTCAAAACCATGAGCCAAATCCTCGAGGAAGCGAGAACTTTGCCGCGCCCTCCACCTCTCGCCGATGCCCACCAATGCTGTGCTGCCAGCGCGTCCGGTCCCGAAACCGTGCACGATCGGCAGATTGCTGCACATTCAGGCGCTGTCGCAACTATCGACGTGAACCGGATACATGTCGCTCATCTGCTCGGTCCTTCCCCTCCCCTCACACCGTCGATTGTCATCACGGTAGCCTCTCCTCATCGTCGGGAAGCGTTCTGGTTGACCGAATGGCTGCTCGAGAGAGTGAAAGAGCGGGTGCAGGTTTGGAAACGAGAGCATTATGCCGACGAGGAACAACCATTCGTCGGGCGCGACGGATACGGCCCGAATGGTCAGGGCGGGAGGGGCGAGCGCGGAACAACGGAAAGGCCGTCAAATGGGGCAGGTCTTGAAGGAGCGGAGCAATCGGGCTCGAGTCGGTGGAAGGAGAACTTTCAACCCAACAACGTTGTTCGGATCGATCTGTGAACCGACATCCAGCGCCCAGTGCAGTAGGCTGCCGGGGTCAGTCACGTTCAGGTATCTTATCGAGTGGTAGACCGCCATTGGAAACATCCAGGTGCGACGTACATGAATTTTTCGCCGCGAACGCCAAAATTGCCTACTCTTGACTTGCCTCGTTGCGCAATGTTGCTCGCGCAATACTCGCAGTGGTCGCTGAAGCGACTTCAACCTCTGATACGAGGAGGAACAAATACCTCTGTCGAAGGTGACTGATGACCGGTCCGTGCGTGAGCTCGGAGAACACGATCGCAAGGCTCTTGCATAGCTGCGCGTCCTAGACCAAGGCGTTCGACGCGAAACAGCTCGTTCGCGCGCGCACTGCGCAGGATTTCGGTTGGCAAGCCACCTTGACTTGGTGGCGGTGTCGACGCGCATCAATGTGCTCTGCTTCGCGATCGCTCCGAGCACGGCTCTAATTACTGTACTGGGGACGCGAGAGTCACGCTGGTAATGGCCTATGAAAGCCAGTAGACCGGAATCCGCTAGCTTCAGGCTGTCGGACTCGTGCCATATTTTAGCGATTGTACCGTGCTCGACAGCTCTTTCTGCAGATATAGACTGTACTGTGCACACTGTCAGTACGTGAGACTACGCAAGTGACGCCATTCGAGTCTCGACACCTCGACGACCAGCCTCTCGCATTTCGGCCCCACTTTCTTTACGTTTCAAAAGCTGTCACACTCGGACACTCGGCAGTTTCACGCTTAACTATACCTCGACTCTCGCACAACCTCGATCCGTCACGATGTCCGGAAGCGCACCTACAACTCGTACAACCCGCTCGTCCTCCGGCGCGATCCGCCGCTTTCCCTCATCCAAAAGCGCGGTCACGTCCGCGGCGCGGCAAAAATCGACATCCTCAAAGCCCGATGCCATCACGCTGCTGTTCCGTCGAGAAGTCCAATCTCTCCTATCGACTGCGCCTGCTCTGCCTTCCCACATTCCCGCCGACACTCCCGTAGAAGTGGTCGCCTGCGTCGAGCGCCTCTCCCTCTCCGGCATTCAACAGAGTGTTCAGCTGTGCCAGGCGGGCGACGAAACCTGGGTGACGCGCACCGAAGGCGCCCGACAGTACTTTCCTCGAGCGGGTCGGGTTCAGAAAAGGTTGAGAGGGAATGACGACGAGGACGACGGCAACGAGCGGGACGAGGAGGATCAAGATACCGGACGAGAGCGCGCGCAGCTTGAACCAGCCGACAAGCGGGCGAAGAAATCGCGCAAGCGCGACTCTGTCCGGCTGCCGGTCGAAACTCCGATCAACCAGGAATCGTCACGATCAGCCACTTCATCTGCACGCCGCCGAGGTAGTCCCTCTGCGCCAGACAGGAAGAAGAAGCGTGACTACCGCCGATCCCGTCGGGACCACAACAACGAAATGCCAGACTTCGATGACGGCGCATCGACCGAAACTGAACGCTCGCACCTCGCTCAAACCCGCGGACGCCAAGGCGGGGACATGCTTGCGCCGATCGGCGAGCAGGTCGGCGAGTCTGTCCAGCTCCGTCGAGGCCAGCGCAAATGTGCGGGCAGAAGCCAGACGCCAGTGAACGGCTCCGTGGAGGTCACTAAGGTTAAAGCAGAAGAGGCGGATGACGTTGCGAGCCTCTGCGGGCGCGTCGGAGGTCTCGAGTTCAGAACCACTGTTGATCCTGGTTGGTTCCACTTCCCTCACGAACTCAACAAGTCTAGTCAAGCTGAAGCCGGGGTTCCCGCCGTGCCTGCAGAATCCGAACGCGAGATTACGCCTGTTCCGGCCGAGCGCTCTACGACTGACAAAGGAAAGGCTCGCGCTCAAGTGTTGGGACATTGAATCTCAGGCTGTTTCATCGGGCCGCGAAGGGGAAACTATGGCAAGGAAGGGTTTACTCATGAACGAGCTCAGGAGCGGGTTCACTGCTATCTTGTTAATTTCTCGCTATCCTTGCCTCGCTCTCACGCAGGTGTAGACAGCTGCCGTAGCTTTGCGATATATCAGTCATGTCATCACCATCTCGGTCGTCTTCATGAGCGTTGCAACGTCCAGCCCTACAGTCTACGCGGCTTTGCGAATGTATCCCTGCGTGAGCGCGGTTCCTTCCAGCCAATGGAAAGACTCCTTCAGCTTGTAGGCGGCACGTTTTGCACATGAGGACGATGTTTCATCGATTGTTAGCCCCTGTTTATATTTCGAACGCCCTCCGCTCCGCCGGCCAACTTCTTCTCGCGGCCACCAAAGCCCGCGCGCCCGTATCGCAAATGGCGTCCTCTCGGCTCAGACGCAAGATTGAGACTGCCGAACAGGGAGAGCTTGGCAATCTCACCGAATCCTTCGTCTCGATCGGCACGCCCTTGCCAGCGCTGACCGACGCGAAGAAGGACAAGAATGAATTCAAACCCGTGTGGCAGCAGGAGGTCTATGATGATCAGGGCAGGTCAGTACAGTCCTGCTGTGCGTCGCTCGCCCGTCTCGCTGCATCGCCCTGACCGACACCGCTTCCTACTCCGCGCAGACGCCGCTTGCACGGTGCATTCACAGGTGGATTCAGTGCAGGGTACTACAACACAGTTGGCTCGAAAGAAGGTCAGTACAAGTAACGAGCTTTCCGAACAATATCCCGCTCGAGGCTCATCGTTCGCTTGCAATAACAGGATGGACCCCGTCCACCTTCAAGTCTTCAAGAAGTCAGCGAGCGAGCAGTGACAAACGGGATACGGCAGAAGCTGCCAGAGCTTACATGGACGAAGAGGTGCGACCCTGCTTTGCACCCTTCCTCCGTGACGCTCGTTTTCATAGACGTTTCTGCAAACAGGATCTGGAAGAACTCGCATCCTCGAGAAAAGTCGAGACAAGCAGTACCTATGGCATCGCTTCCGAACCCCTCGCGCGAACCTCAGAAGAATATGACCCGCTGCTCGGCAGCTTTGGCTCGCGACGCTCGATGGCGGCTACAAAGGGCCCGTCAGAGCCGACATCGATCTTCGACGACACGCTAGCCTCGCTCATTGGACCTTCCTCAGAACGCGTCGGCTTCAAACTTATGAAGAAAATGGGCTGGAGGGAAGGGCAAGGGGTTGGACCCCGCATGACTTACGATGAGCGCAAACGTCAAGCTGTCGAACTCGGGGTGACTTTGCCGTCTGATGACCTGGACGACGCTAGCGAGGCACAGAAGCACCTCTTTGCTCCCCTCGACCAGCCGTTGGTTCTCGTCAAGGGCAACACGGCTTCGACGGAGCGCGGATGGGGTTTAGGGTATCAACCTGGTATGACTCTCGATGCTCAGCTCAAAACTGAAGGTGCGGGCGCGGCTGTGAAGCACAGCTTTGGTCCACTGGGAGTCGAGGAAGATCCCTACGATCGAGACGATATGGCCCCGAGTTCTAAACTCAATTTTGAGGTGAATACGCCTTTTAGCAGCCTACCTAGTGACAGCGTCCAGTACGCGATCAGTGGCAGCTCGCGCGGCCGAAGATCTAGACCGGTATGCGAACGCCGATTCTCATCGGAAGCGCATATCGATCCGCTGACAACTCTATATGCTGCAGGCAGTAGCAGACCGCGTTGAAGACCACGAGAAGTTTCACGATGGAACTCCTGTACTACGGGGTTTCACGCTCCAATCCGAGGTCAGAAGCGTGGCATCGACGTAAGCCAGCCTTTCTTGATTTGCTGTAACGTTTCGATATTGGAGAATCTGACGGAGGGAGAATATAGTTCACAGCTACCACCGCCGCCTCCGAGTAATTGGAAGCCAGATCCGTCGAGGTTCTGGCGTGATGTCCAGGCTTTGCCTCAGAATGACAGCGGGAAGGGCAAGGCGAGGCAACTGGACGCCGACGAGGTTAGTTCTCATCCATAAAGCTCGCTAGTAATGCGGCTGACCGCGAGCGCGAAATCCATCAGCGGGGAACTCTTCTCGGGGAAGGAGCGCCACCACCGGTTCCGAAGTCTGTCTTTGACTACCTTTCGGCCAAGAGTCGGGACCGACTCGCTTCTCTCACAAAGGGCACTACAACTACGTCACTACCGAGCTCATCTACGACTCCCGCGCCCGCTTCCGATGGAAAGCCGCACGGGGCTGATGTACAGCTCCTTGTTCCGCCTCTCGACCGACCCACTGCTCTTGCCGCTCTCAAAGGTTTCCAGCCATATTCTGCAGCTTCCACATCGCCAGACCCTATTAAACAAGCCCGTTACACCCTGTACCTCCAATATCAAGCTTCAGAGAACGCCTCGACGACGTCTTCTCCATTCGGGCCGCGGACACTTGCAAATGGCAAGACACAGACGGTACAGGAGCTCAATCGAGAACTTTCAGAGTATGCACAGAGCGCCCGGGTCTTCAAGCCAGTATCAGGCATGCTTGGCAACCGATTCGAAAGCAGCAAGAGCGGTTCTCTCGACGCCCCGAAGATTGAGCCCGGACTCTATCAGCCGCCGCCCAAAGATTCAGCGTCTTCAGCCTCTGAGCATCTCCGCACCCTCTATGGCGATGCTGCCGAAGTCCCCCCACTCCAACCCGCACCGGCGCTCACTCCAGCTCAAGTCGCCGCTCGAGAAGGAAATTTCGGATCGCTCACGCGCAGCATTGTCTTGTTCCGGCCCAACAAGCTTCTCTGCAAACGCTTTGGCGTCAAGGACCCCAACGAGGGAATGGCCGAAGGTGCAGATGAGCCGGGGCGGGCGTTTGGCGAAGCAACGGCGACAGGATGGTCAACCGGAGAAGCCAGCAGAACAACTCAGCCAATCGGGGATGTAGCGATGGATCAGATGATGCAGAGCGCTGGGTTCAAACGCTTTCAAGAAGCTTCCAGAATCATCGACGAAAATGAGCCCGAGGTCGCTAAAGGCGCCTTCGAGACCAACACAAATAGCGGCACGCAGACCGCGCGGAGCAAAACCAAGATACCTCCCACCATTGAGACGGTCGGAATGGGCGACGACGACTCACAAGGACAGGAAATTGTCGATGAACAGCGAGCGCCTCCCGACATTTTTGCTGCTATCTTTGCCGACAGTGACGATGAAGATGAGGATGAGGACGAGATCGATAACGAGGCGATGGTGGAGCAGGAGGATGCAGGTAGACCTCCGGCAGGAGATGAAGACAGCGGCCTCCATGGGTGTAAACCACCGATACGCACGACGGGAGGTACCGACAGCTGCAACGAGGTCGAGGGCACGGCGGACCTGGATGGCACGACTTTACCCGACGGTGCCATGAAAACCGCAGATTCTACGACTGCAACCGCTTCTCCAGCAGCCCAAGAATCGACTGAGCCGATTACAGTCGACTCGCTTGCATCCTACAGACCAAGTTTCGTCGCCCGACCCACATCTTCGAAGGCGACAGAACAGCCATCCGCCGCCTCCAACTCGAACAAGCAGAAGAAGAAGTCACAGTCGAAGCGCAAGGTCGCGCTCAGCTTCGCTATCGAGGACGAAGAAGGAGACGTGCCGACTGAGCGCGAGCCAACTAGAAAAAAGGCAAGAAAGTCAAGAAGCAAAACAGAGGGGGTTGTAAAGCATGTCCCGGACGACGACGAGTGGCAGGAAGCAGAGTCCCGAGTGCATCCCTCGATCACGGACCCGCCTAAGGTCACGACCTCGAGCGGTCCGAAAGGCAACAGGATGAAAGCATCGGATCTTTACTGAATTATTCCGGATCTGTACTGAATTTTTCTCGCTTTGCAACCTTCTGATAAATAATGCTTCACTTCCTATGTCCTCATGTTCATGCCCATCGGCTCGCCTGGGATCCTTTCCCTCCTGCTGTAACCTTTGTCCACGTGGTATCTCCTGCATCGTTTTGTTTATCAGGGTTCGAACTGCTCGTCCTCGTCCGGTCTCGCCTCGATCTTCGACCACCGCGCCCATTACCGCCACTGCCGCCGCCTTCAGATTCTGCATGTTCGCTTGTTGTGAGGGCAGCAGGCTGGCGGGGACCTCCCATACCGCTCAATTTAGAGAAAAGGGCCGAACTCGGGCCTGAACTTTTTGCGCGCCAGCTTGTCTCTGACATCGCCGGTTCTCGCGAAGGAGCAACGGGTGGTGGTGGCTTCGTGACTTCATGCGATCGATTCGGCTGTGGTTTCTGATGAGGCGGTAGTTGTTTGCTCAATGGTGCTGCGGGTGCCGCAGGGATTGCCGCCATGCGAGCCGAATTGAACAGTCGATTCGTCCCGGAGGGAGGAGGGCGGCCTTGCGGAGCGGTCTGTGGTGGTACTCGCTGTACCAGATCCGACGACGCGATGGGTGTTTTGGCCGACAGCGAGCGACGGCGCCGCGACGCTTTCGTACGATTATTCGCAGCAGATGTCGAGGCGATCACGGGGGGTTGGCTGGGTGGCGCAACAGGGACAGTTTCCGCGGGAGGAGGAGGCATCTCGATGCCCCAATCATCAAGATCGGGGAGCTCGTTGTCGTCATCATCGGCCCAATCGATATGGTGAGCTGGCTCCGTCACCGGGGCCGCCACTGGTGTTTCGGAGAGCGCTTGTCCGGATCGAGGCAAAGGAGAAGGAGGAGGCGAAGCTGCGAGAGACGATGGCTGCGCTAACTTTGAAGCAAGCGAAGTCTCCTGTACATTCGCGTTCTTTTGTGCCACATCGCGATCCTTCCCTGATTCCGACTCTTGTCGAGACGGTAGTGCAGACACGTCTGTACGTGGGTAAAGTGGCTCCGGCTGTGCCTGTTTGACGGAGGGGAATGCGATGGGCTCGGGTTCTTCGTCACTATCCCGAGCCCAACGCGATTTACCGCCTAATGCAGGGCGTTTGGCATTTTGGGTTCCACTACTGAGATCGTGCCGATCACGTGCAGGCTGCGACACGATCGGCGAGTGCGGCTTTGAGGCTGACAGGCGTTGGGGCGGTGAGGCAGCAGCAGAGAACGGTCCAAATGCCTGCGGATTTCCAGAATGTGGACCCGAGCTCTGCCCCGGTGTCGGATCGAGGGCGTCTGAAGGCATGGCCGAAGCCGTGAAGAGGGATGAAAATCGGTGCAAGTCCTGTCTCGAGGCTTCCGAGATCGACTCACCTGTGCGTAATTCGGAGAATGCTGCCTCAAGCTGACCAAGCGCCGGAACAGTAGGTTTGCGAGCCGATTGTATCGTGGTTGGGAACGATTCGGGGGCGATCGCTGACGAGTCGACGGGAGAGAACCCTCTCTGAACAGGATGCGATGGTGGGATGCGGTTATTGGGCGAGGTCGTCGCGGGGCTGGTTGCCCATCTCGAGCTGTTTGTGCCTCGGTTGGGAGGGATCGGTTGAGCTCGTGGCAATGATCGGGAAGGCGAAGAAGAGAGCTGCGTTCCGGCTTCTGCCGCGACGCGAGCAGAGTGTGGACCATTGTGGGATTTTGGCGACTTGAAGCTGCGCGAAATTGACGAGTAGGATCTTGGAGACGTCGAAGTCGACAGGAATGCCTGACCTGCAGCTTCACCCGAGGCCGCTCGGACTGCTGCGTGGGCAATTGCCAGGCCGCTGGCATGGAGAGACTGCGACTGCGACAGAGGTTCCCGACTCGGAGCAGGGAGACTGTGATGAGGTGCAGTGGGGGTCGTGAACTGCTGACTGTTGGGCGGGAGCGGCGACAATCTCGAAAGCAGCGACGGCTCAGCTGCTAAGGGAGCCATGCTTGCTGTTTGAGGCGCAGCAATCTATGCAGCACGAGCGTCTCGGGCGAAGTTCTGGGCAGCAATACAGGCATGAGCTTCCGTCGGGGCGATTGCGGCCTCGCTCACCAAGTCGAGTCTAGGGGCGAGCTTGGCGTACCTCTGTCTTCCTCTTCACGACAACAGCAAAGTGCGGCTGCAGAGACTAGCTGAAAGTCCGATGCGCGAGAAACGGGGACGTAGATTCTACAGCTCGGCTGTCAAACCCGCACAATCGAATCAACATGCGCCGAGATGAAGCAGGACTCGGCACGTCAAGGCACGTCGAGAGGAATGCTCACCGTCCTGCTCGGGCACAAGGGGACGACTGCGCGAAGGGCGGGAGACTTGGTTGTAGGTGAGGTGCGATGAGCGAGTGAGCGATCTCAGCCCCTGCCTTCGATCGGGACTGCTGTCTGTCGAGCTTGACGATGCGGTTGACCCCTGATTCACAGCGTCTAGTGGCACGCTGAGGAGACTGCAGAAAGACGCGGTGCACTCTAGGCGATCAAGCCGTCCAGGTGCGACCATGCTGCCATGCGCTGCTCGCCCACAGCATTGCCCCTTCGCTTGACATCTTCCGACATGAGCGAGAAGGCTCAGCTCTTACCGCAGAGCACAAAGCCTCGTCCAGGGCGCTCGGCCCGCGTGCGACCGGCCCACCTTCTCGCGCTGCTCGCGTTCTCGATCGGCTCGCTCTACTGTTACACCATCCATAGCGCGTGGACTGTGCGTGCCCTCGACCCGCACGAGCGAGCTTTGCGCCTCCTCCGCGAGCAGCCCATCATCGGTGAGATTGTTACAGCAAGCGCCCTCCTGCGCGCAGCGCTGGCAGCTTGCGACTGATTGCCGGGTAGTCGTATCTCCCGACAGACGGTCACATCGACCTCCCGATCCTCGCACGATACGTCTATGCGAATCAAGTCGACTCGTTTGACCTGCGCACGGCCACGAAAGGCCACGTTGATATCCCGAGATTGCGCCAGGGTCGCGTCGGCGGATTGTAAGGTGTTCCCTGACTCTCTTGCGGCTCACACGCAGCAGCACGAGCTCACACTGCTGCTTGTCCAGCTTCTGGAGCGTCTTCGTTCCCTGTCCCGAGGACGCAGGCTACCCGCCGGACAACGAAGCCAACTTCACGACGAGCACATGGCGCGTGCGCGACACGATCGAACAGATCGATGTCGCCACGCTCCTGATCAACAAATACTCTGACGTACGCCCGCCCGTCGCTCTTCGCCCCTCATGTCCCGAAGCGAGCGCGCGCCTGACCGTCGGATACTGCTGCAGACCTTCGAACTGGTAGCGAATGCGAATCAGTTTCGCCGCGCCCTACACCGTGGCAAGATCGCCGCGATGCTCGGTGTCGAAGGGTGCACCTGCTCTTTCTCCTGCTGAGCTCGAAGCAGCAAGTCGCTGACGTCTGAGCCGCTCCGCGTAGGGGTCATCAACTCGGCTCGACCCTCTCGACCATTCGCGCCTACTACACGCTTGGAGTCCGCTACATTACGCTCAGCCATACTTGTCACAACGCCCTCGCCGACTCGTGCGGCTCTCAGGGGAACGAGCTCGCCTCTCGCTGGGATGGGCTGTCCGCGTTCGGCCATGAAGCGGTTCGCGAGATGAATCGCCTTGGCATGGTGGTCGACGTGTCTCACACGTCACCCAAGACGGCTTCGGATGCATTGACCGTTTCAGAAGCGCCTGTCATCTTCAGTCATTCGAATGCACGCGGGCAACACGACGCTGTCAGGAATATTCCCGACGCCATTTTACGCAGGATCGGTAGAATCGAGTCCAACAAGGCGTTCAACCTAACACATGACGGCGAGAAAGGCCGAGGTTGGGGTTCTGACTCGGGAGAGATCGACAAACCGGTCAAGGCAGGCGACACGATCATCATGCTCAATTTCTCTCCCGATTTCGTCAGTGAATCTCCAGACGGATCAGGACGAAGGGCGAATGCAAGCCTCGTAGCTGGTATGCCGTCAGTTGCGCCTACCCGACGCGCAGAGAGTTGCTCATGTTCAGAGAAACCCCCAGACCACGCCGACTATATTGCCAGACTCGCGGGACACAAGCACGTAGGTATCGGGAGCGACTTTGACGGCATTCTCTCCACCCCCGAGGGCCTCGAGGATGTTTCAGCCTATCCCAATCTCATCGCCGAGTTAATTCGCCGAGGCTGGACCGACGAGGATGTGAAGGGTCTCGCGGGAGGTAAGACTTCCGCCATACCTCCACTGGCCATCACCCGTGAGGTACTGACGATGGGCGTTCGTACCGTTTAGCCAATTTGCTGCGCGTCCTAGACAAGGTAGAAGCAACGGCTCGTCACCTCCGGCGCACGCTTCCGTCAACCAAGGTCTTCGAGGGCAGGACGGATCTCGTGCCGCATGATGACCTGTAAAGATCGGCGCGATGGTTCCTGGTTGAACCGCGCGAGTGACTCGGTGAACTTGTTCTGTATCTGCCTCGATCTCGCAAGTATATTGTATGGATCGCTCAGCGCAGCGCGAGAGTGTGGAGAGTTGTCGCGAAAACGCTGCGAAGCTCAGTGGAAGAAAAGACATCTACGAAATCAAGAAAGCACACCGCTGAGCAGTGAAAAGCTAGAGAAGAGGAACTGAAAGACATCTAAGAAGCGGGAACAAGGCACGGAAGGAAGGGCAAGAAAGAATTGCGAGCGATGTTGAAGAAATGCTGGGGTTTGAATGAAGTCCAATGCGCGTGAGAAGCGAAAGGAGGGTATGACTGAAGGCGAGCCGAGAACAACGAAAAACCAAAGGACTAGATCGGAAAGGCGAAGACGGAATGGGCTGTAAATTCAACATGTCGGGACAAGGCAACGAATGTTGAGAGACAAGGAGAGGGAAGGGTGGCTTCTAGGAATGATAGGGGTTCCAACTTGCGTGATCGCGATGACCGAGTATTGGAGACGTGTTGCGATCTAGGCGTGCGTCTGTCCATTGGCTGCTGCTTCTTCATCCAAAACGAGGGCGCCGATGTCAGGCATAGGAGGTACTTGGCCGGCTTCGCCATCAATCGCCTCTGGATTGGGTGAGCCAGGGAACGACATGGCATCGGTAAAGGGGCTGCGAGGGAAGTCCGCATGTCCATGTCCGTTCTCCGGCTGCGAGGGAGGAGGACGCTGTTGGTTCCGCAGGTCAAACCCTCTGAAGGCGCGCGGTGCGCCGCCACATCTATCCGAGAGAAGGTAACGGTATTGGTCAATTCGCATGCTTGAACACATGGGTGGTTGTAACGCTGCATAAATTGCTTACCGGTCTTTGCCGTACGAGATTTTGAGATCCTGGTAATCGGGATGTTGCTTGATCCCCTCGATGGCTTTGATCTGGAGAGGAGACAGGAGCGTGTCAGCTCTGAGTTCCAACTGAAAGAAGAAAGGAAACACCTCGCACAGCATTCGTGATATTGGTGAAGTTGACGAAGCAGCATTGTTTTTCCTTGAGCGAGTTGATGAGCTCGATGTCGCCATATTCTCCGAAGTCTTGGCGCAGCTTCTCGTCAGTGTACCGTGCGTCGTCCTCAATGTTGCCAACGTAGACATTGCGAGAACCTCCAGCCTGTACGACCATCGCGATTCCGGGGGAAGTTGGACCAGAAGGTTTGCCCTGTCATCAAAGAGCCCCGATCGATCAGGATTCTATTCTCAGATCGTACGGAACTTCCAAGAAGTCTTCTCACCCAGCCAACCTTGAGCCGGCGGTTGTGCAACGCGATGCCTTGGAACGAAGCAGCCTGGAAGAAGGCTAGGGCGCAATGAGGGTCGACGAAAGTCACGAAGCACTAAAAAGTCCGCCATATGGTGTCAGCGCTATGTCACTGCGCAGTTGGAAACGCGAGAATGAAGGAAACGTACGATGTGTTTGTCAGGGATGTAGCGGATCTGCTGCAGAATACCACCGCGGATAATGTTGCAAATCTCTTCGGTTGTGACCTCAGGGTGGATGTTCTGGCAAGTCGAGCAACGAGTCAGGCCGAGAGTGCACAGTGATGGATACGACGCAACTCACGCCGAGGTACACCGTGCGGTTTCCGGGCTGTGCGTTAGGATCCCCGTTCTGGCCTTACAGAGCCAATGCCAAGCTCTCGTCAGTCTGTGGTGTTTCGCGACCGAATCGACTCCGAGCAGGACGACTGACCAAAAGAACCGTCGAATGCACCCATTGCGGGCGAGCCGAACCCGAGTCCACCACCGAAGCCCCCATAGTTGGCGGCCATTGAGCCCATCGCGGCAGCAGCCATGTTGTGTTGCTGTTGCTGGTGCTGGTTCTTGGGGACATAGGCGGTGCGATCTTTGCCGTATGCGACCCGTCGTCCAACGTAATCGGGCTCCCCGGGAAGGTTCTGAACGACCTTGATTGCAGTCGCGATCGAAAGGAAGTGCACGAAGCCGATGTTCTTGTCTGCATGCGGGTCAAAACAGCATCAGAAGAGGGCGAGACAGGTGCACGAGACAAATTGTTCAATATACCTCGGACAATCTTGACTTGGTCGATAGGACCGAATCTGGAGAGATCATCGCGCAGGGTTTGTTCCGTCACAGACTCGTCAAGTTGGCCGATATACACGTTCCTAGTAGCGCCGCTCTGCTGTACTGCTGCGAGCACATTGGCGGAGACAGCACTTGGTTTGCCCCAGCCAATCTTCAAGTCGTGGTCGTGCAGGCGGATCTTGCGCATGAGCGCGTCGGAATGGAACGCCGCTGCCGTAGTTGGGTCCAAGAACGAGATGAAGGCGCATGACTTCTCGGGCAGAATTCGGATGTTCTCAATAGGGCCAAATCGGACTTGTGAGAGGAGCTCATCGACCGAAGCATCAGAAGGGAGATTCCCGACGTAAACCGTGCGTCCCTGATGGTAAATGAGCTCGCGCAGATCAGCGAGGGGATTCCGGATTGACAAAGCCGCGCACGGTGCGGAAAACTCACTGTAGGGGTCTGTGTCGCACTCAGGCCAGCCATTCCGCCCTGATGGCCCTGTCCCGAGATCGGGTAGCCCATTCCAAAACTGTTGGCGCCTATTTGAGGACTGCCAACCATGGGACTCAGCATTCCCATGAAAGGTGACATAGGCGTGAGTCCGTTGAAGCCGCTTGGGGCATGGGGAAAGGGACCGCCTGGAGCAGTGGGAGGACAGGACCGATCGCATTAGTGAAGCAACTGACTGTATGCGACGACAGCGCAACTCACCAGGGCCCATGCCACCGTTGACGTTGTGTGGGAGTCCCGCCGGTACTGACGAAGGCGAGCCGAAATTAGCGAGCTGTGCACCGTTGCTTGGCGAGTTTGCACCGCTTAAGAAGGGTGAAGTCGAGGATGGAGAGAACGCCCTGTTGGGACCTTGGGAGACAGCGCCAGACGCCAAAGGTATAGCGCCATTCGAAGCGATGGGGCCGCTGCCGTTCGAGGATGAGTTTGGAACAAAGGGACCCCCAGGGTACAAGCCTCCGTTCTGAGGGCCGTAGCCAGTCGCGTACGTCTCTTGGAACGGAGGGCCGTTCGAGTTGACGCCGTTCGCGCCAGGAACAGGTGCACCGTTTCCAGCGCTCGGATTCCCGGCCTCGAAGGTACGCTTCAATGCGTCGAAGTCGGGGACTGCTATATTTTGCATTTCGAAGATTCGAGGTGTGTTTGGGTATGAGTATATATCGGACGGCCGATGACAGCTGCTCGTTGGGAGATCGAGGTGGCCCGAGAGCACGCGGGGGAAAGAGGGGAGCGTGGGTGGGCGATGCCGAAGGGGCGAGATCGGACCGGACGATTTTCTTTTGGAAGACTGGTTTGCTGGGGACGGCTACACGCGCAAGCTAGGTGGCGAAATCGGACTCCGTGCGGCAGGAACGGGGACGGGGAAGATCGCAGTCAAGACGTTGCTGGTTTCGGCTGTGCTGAGCAGTTCGTCGTCAGCGGGCGGAATTTCCTGATTGCCAAGTAGAGAGGCACGCGAGCAAGCCTACGCGATGTGACAGCGAGCGTGAGAGAATCGGCAGAGCGGATGAATGGAGTGCTCTCGAACTGCGGGTTGGAAGGGAGACCCGAATCGATGAACACGACGGCAAGGAAGGAGCGACATGCCGAGCGATTGACACGCGGGTGAGCAGGACCGAATGTGCATCAGCTTCGTGATTCCGACGAGGAGGCCTCGTCCGAAAGCGGCGCGAGGCGTGTTCGAAGCGGGAAGAATGGGAGTCGACGACTGACCTGTCAATGGCGAGGGGGGACGTGGGACCGCTTGAGTCCTAGCGAGTGCAGAGATTCGTTGAACCGGAAGGCTGCAAGTCTCGTGCTGACGCGATCAGGAGACGGGACGACGGCGGAGCGAGAGAGAATCGGACGCCAAGTCGTGGCCAAACTCGCGGCGTCGTGCTGCAACAGTTCTCGCACGAACCTTAATTCATTCCGTGGGTCCGCGCGCGCGACAACACCTTCACAGTGCATCGAGTCCCATCTCGCACGCGTACTCGTATCTATCAGGGTGATTTCATCATAAAATCTCGCCCGACCTTTTCGACCGTGTCCCAAGTCGAGACGACATAATAATGTCACGTTGCTGAACAGGAACAGGTTGGCGTTCTACCTGTCACCACCGCCTTTGATTGTATAAATCCAGTCATCGGAGTATAGCGACGTCACGGGGTGGTACCGAAGCTGAGGCCGCAAGTTCAGCTCGGCGCATTGCCCCGTTCCGAACGTACTTCATCAGCGTAGCGAGACTTGCCGGGGTGACACCTTCAAGCCGCTTTGCCTGGCCCTATCGATCAGGACCGAGAACGTGAACGTCTGAACGTTAGGCATGGGTTGAGGGAGATGTAGCAGAGACTCTGGTTGACATACAAGGGTCTGTGGGCGAGCATCTTTCAGCCTTTGCCGCACTTCGTGGCTCATGCCTGGGAGTGCATCGTAATCGACACGCGAGTCTATTACGAGGTTCTCGTCGCGCTCGAACAGCGCGATATCGTGCGCCTGGCGGAGGATGTGTTGCTTGTACTTGCCGGCAATGCCAATACGGTCCAGGATTTTCGGCTCGATCGTAGACAGGAATGGGACGTGGTCGACTAGCGAAGCGGTGGTAACTCCCTTGTAGTGCAAGAGATCGAAAGCACTGTCATTTAGCAGGAGGTCAGTCGACGCTCGAGCCGCTCTGTGCGGCAGTCGGGACATACCTGCGCAATTGGCCGTCTCTGCGCACTTCGAATCCCCTTGATCCCCACCATTCTGGTGCCATCTTCCAGTCCTCTAGGCGCTCGATTCCCTGCTCAATAGCGGCTCTCGTGCTCAGGAAAGCGCTCCATCTCCTGTCTCCCACGACGCCTACTCGGCGTCCTTTCTCCGTCAAACGCAGATCGGCGTTGTCCGCCCGCAAGGACACACGGTACTCCGATCTCGAAGTAAACATGCGATCTGTGTCGTTCCGAGTTTTGAGTCGTTGCGCGGTCAAGGGTATGCAGGAAACGCTCACATGGCTCGTTGACCCCTTTCGTCACGAGATCATCGACGAGGACGCCAATAAAACCATCCGCCCGCGACAAGATTAGCTCCTCCTGCGCAAGTGCTGAACGGCCCGCGTTGATCCCAGCAAGGACTCCTTGTGCAGCGGCCTCCTCGTACCCGGTAGTCCCGTTGATCTGTCCTGCGAGAAAGAGTCCCTAACAAGACACAGGAGAGACAATCAGTTCTTGCAACAATCTGTGCGTAGCGAGATCATACGACTTACTGCGATCCTCTTCGTCTCGAGTGTGTCTGCGTATCGACCCATGCGATTGTGTTAGGTCTTGAACGTACTAGTAGAAGGACATCTTGAAACGTACGTTTCAATTCTCGGGGGTCGATGTGATCGTACTCAACGCCATAACCAGGCTGAACCATCTCGACGTTCTCCAGTCCAGGAATAGTGCGTAGGAGCTCGAGCTGGTTCTCAGCTGGAAGTGTTATGGAGATTCCATTCGGATAGATGAGGTCTAGACAGGCAATTTGGCAAGGTCAGAATCGACACTTGCAATGAGCTTGACCTCTTCGAGTACTCACCCGAATCGTAACCTTCGGGTTCGAGCCAGACGGTATGACTGAGCTTATCCCCAAACCTGAGCACCTTGGACTCGATCGACGGACAGTATCGTGGGCCTGCGAAAGATAACAGTCATATTTTAGGCACCGGTCCGACTGCCGGTCATTCTAGCTTACCTTTAACAGTCTCTCGGACGTGTACCGACTTGTGTATATTGGATTTGACGATTGCATGCGATTCGGGATTCGTTGCTGTCTGGTAACATCGCACTTGATTGTCCTGTATCGCCCAGAAAACGGAAATCAATGCCAGTCTAGGCGAGCCCGTCTTTGCCGACAGCATCCACCTACTTCGTTGTCGACTTTATCCGTCAGGAAGCTGAAAGGCTTCGCTGGCATATCTCCTTCTTGCACAGCGAGACCCTTGAACTGGATGCTGTCTTTGCGTAGACGAGGGGGAGTTCCGGTTTTGAGTCGTCCCAGCTCAAATCCAGCTGTCCGTAACGACCTGGACAGCGAAAACGCCGCTGGTTCTCCTATTCGCCCGAACGGGGTTGTCTCCATACCGATATGCGTTTCGCCGCCGAGAAAAGTTCCGGTCGAGATGACGATGCTTTTGCACGCAATGATCTCGCCGTTGTCTGTGAACGGACTGTATCAAGCTCAGCGCCTGTCACCCCGCCGCTGCGACAATAAGGGCGAAGAACCCACCAACACGCAGTCCGACCACTCTTCTGCCTGTTTCGCCTTCCACCGGATCCGATAAAACTATGTCCTCCACACTGGCTCTCCTCACTTGCAGATTCGGGAACTCTGTACTGAGAAGGCGCTGCATCTCTGCCTTGTACAGCTTGCGGTCGATTTGCGCTCGGTAACCCTATCGATTGTCTCTATCTGCTCAGCTTTGCCAGAACTGTTCTGCAAATGAGCGATCGAGCTCACGTAGACTGCAGGTCCCTTCGACTTGTTCAAGACATGGAACTGTATACCGGCTTTGTCTGCGCATGAGATTATCAGGAAGTAGTGTTATTTTCGCCACTTTCCCGTCGTGAGGCAAAGCACCGCACTTACCACAGACCTTGCCGCAGAGCCCATCGAGGGCATCAATTTCTCTGACAAGGGTCCCCTTGCCGATGCCTGGGTCATACGAATTGAGCATGGGGTCCTCTGCCGGCGTGCGTATTTGAGCGAGGTCGACTCACCGCCAAAACTCGGGTTGCAACTCATCTCTGCAGCAGGTTCGTGGAGTGGAATATCAGTCAAGACCTGGACCTCGTGAAGGACGGCATAGGCGCTCCAGACAAGCCCTCACCTCCAATGGTGTCCAGACGTTGAGTGATCAACATGGTCTTTGCACCGGCCCTGGCAGCTGCGGCCGCCGCTTCGCAGCCAGCATGCCCGCCTCCAATTACCAGCGTGTCGTATGGTGCCTCGCCAGTGTACAAGCCTGAATTGGCCGTTGCGAATGTTCGTCTCGCCAGGAGAATCGGATTGCTTGCGCGCCCGACTCCTGTTCGGGCATACGTTCGCTGTAGCATCCTGAAGCGCTGGCGAATCGAGGATGAAACCAAAGGCAGAATGTATGTGAAATGCGGCGAGGCGATGTTTCGAAAATTGTTCGCTCGACGGTCGTCTCTCTCTTTCACTCCTTCGTTTTCTCGCTCCAACCCTTCTTCGCATTTGCCGACCTCGACGCCGAGCTAGCTTCTTCTTCGCTCTCTCCTTGAACATCTCGAGCTCTCCGGGTAGTCGCAATCCGAACGGCCGAAAGGCTGAGCGCCCTGCCCTTTTTTCCGTCCTTCAGCCCACGCGTCGCGATTGTACGCTCTGGTCTCCGGTTTTGGCCCTTCGCCGACGATGAACAACACCGATTAGCCATTCATATGGTCCACATAGCCGCGTTTCCTGCGCAAGCTCCGATTCCTGCCAGCCTGTTTCGCTTTTTCCCCTCGACCCGCTTCCTCTTGCACCTCCGTCACACCATGGCAGTCAGGTTCTTCGCCACCTCTTCGTGAGGGCCTATGGATGGCGATCAACCGTTACGTTCGTGGAAGATTTACTTTCCTTCTCTGCACCTCGCGCCTCGTTCCGCCTCGCATCAACTTTGTCTGTTTTGGATGATTGTCCTGCTCCTCGTCAACAAGAGCTCCTTTGGAGTTCTTGGGCGGGATTGGTGCAAGAGTCCGACAGGGAAAGGGTGCGGGGTGAGGCGCGGGCGAGAAGGAGCACGTGTCTTTACCGCTGCAGCATCTGAAGAGTCCTGATTTGGAGAGTCCTTCCACCAACCGTCGCCGCATCATTCAATCTTTCGCGACTCTGCTGTCAAAAGCAGTACGACCGGGGATTGAAGTACTGCGACGGTGCGGGGCCTTTCGACTCTTTGGGTCAACCGCATGCTGGACTCTCCCTTGCGATGTTGCTTTGACTCGATATTCTTGATCCTCCCTCCTCTGTCTCGCCGTAGTGTGTTATGTCTTGCAATCAGTTTCTGCAGTTTCCTTCGAAAGAGGAATAGCGCGCGCGATCAAAAAATTGAAATCATGTCGTCATTACGATAGAGCGGAGACTGTAGACGGCGATGGTTCGCGACAGCTCGCGGTTCCCCCTTCCCGTCATACTTCTCCTTTCTCTCTATCACTACTACCGCTTCTCTCACCTATCAGACTATACACAGCATGACGAAAGCATCGGACCTCAAGGAAGGACAGGAAGTTTCGTGAGTCTTTCTCCGAAATGCATGAGCGCGGGTCCCCCACCCGATCGCATCCCACATCGCCGATGCCGGCCGTCTGAGCGCACCGCCGTAGCACACCGGCGGGACAGCTGGGTACTCTCCGTCGAGCTGGATACCAGCTCTTCATTGCGCATATGCTCATGTGATTCCAGCGAGAACTTCCGCTGAAATTGCGGCTTGTCCATTCCCCCCTTTCCCTCGCAGCTGGAATTACGGTGGAGGACAACCGACCGGCACGGTTGAAGCTGTCGTGCCCGAGCACGACACGATCCAAACCAAGGGCGGCAAGGAAGTCTCCAGGAAAGGCAGTGAGTGGTGTCTGAGCCCGCCTTCTCGATTCGGCTGCTGACGGTCCTGCGATCGCCTGCCTGGACAATCACTGCAGCGGAAGAGGACCCTGCGGTCGAGCTGAAAGCGAGCTCCGGGGTAGGTCTCCTGGTTGTGTCTGGAGCAACGCTGAATGCAGAGGTCGCTGATGTCTGCCGCACGGTCGATAGAACAAAGCGATCAAATTGGCGCACGAACTCAACGATGTCGACGAGGGTACTACCGGCGACAAGACTTCGAAGGCCAAGGAGGAGGCGGCTAGGGACGGCAACGAGGTTTCGACCAACAAAGAGGCTGAGGCCAAGAACGAGGCCAAGGCGAAGGACGCAAAGGCGAAGTCGTCAAAGCCTGACGACGACAACAACGCCGACGAGGGCGACAAGGCCGAAAAGGATGAGAAGGCCGACAAGGAAGAAGACAAGGATGACCAAAGTTCCTCGGAAAAAGAAGCTGACGAGAAGACGGCTCGTGAGAAGCAGTCGGAAGGCGGAAAGAAAGGCGCAGCCAAGGTTCGACCCTGTATTCCAGCCTCGGCTCAAGGAATATGTAAGCTGACGTCACAATCGCAGGCGAACGGCAAGAAGACAGTCCCGGCTAAGCGCAAGGAGCCCGCGCAAGGCACACGCAAGAACCCTCGTCGTGGTGCAGCCGACCGCGCCAAGAAGATAACCGAAGACGAGGAAGAGGACGATGACGAGGAGGAGGAAAACGAAAAGGACGAACAAGATGGTGACGAGGTGGAGGAAGACGATGACGATTTCGAAGAGGAGAAAGGATCCAAGGTTCGTGCAACTCAGCTCCGGTCTATTTTGCCACGCTTTGGCAACAGCTAATTTGGGTGGACTCGATAGAAGGCGCCGAAGAAGACCGCGCGTGCTGCGAAGAAGTCGACCAAGTCCAAGACTACCGCTGACGATGAGGATCAAGACGACGAGGAGGAACAGGACGAAGATGAAGATCTCGAGATTCACTCGGATGACTCTGCGAAGACGCGTCAGTCCAAAGGTGGCAAGGTGAGACTGCCCCGTATTTCATGTTCAAGAGACTCTTCACTGAATATCATGGTGTTGACACCCCTGTGTAGAAGGGAGGCAAAAAGTCGGGCAAGGCATCTGCTCCCGCAAAGAAGAAGGCGAAGACGAGCAAGTAGATGTGTAGCGCCTCGTGAATCGGGCCGACACTGTAAAGGCCTCATGTGATTTAAAAACCGAAGTATCATTATCTCTGCAATAAAACAGATGTGTCTGTGCTGTCTTGAGTTTGCGTCCGTTCTCCTCGGTTTTCCCTTTCATCGGTCAAAAGAACAGAAGAACATGCGGGTCAACGGATGTGTCATCATGATCGGTCACATGCCAAATAAACTGCTGGTGTTCCGTCTTTCAAAATCTAGATGCATTCGAGTGCGTCACTCAGGGAGTACACATAGAGGGGATGGCGCGAGGAGTGAGGCATCGCACAGTCCATGTCTGGCCTGCAGTTTCGGCAAAGAGAAGTTGTTGATATCGATCGGCGTGGTGCGTAGAGAGGAATCGGATGCCTGTCTGAGGCGAGGCAGGGGCGACGACTGTCGCATTACAAGAGCTCCTTGCTGCTGTCGAAGCGTCCTCGATTGGTGCGACCTGGACTTGCTTGTAATTGAGCTTGACCAGGAGGGTTTTCCCTCCGACCACAAGCAGCTGGATGTGCTCAGTCAAAACTGAATCGCCATTGACATCTAGCTGTGCCGGGACCCAGCGTACCAGATTCTTCATGACTAACGAGCACGTGGAACAAGTAGTCAGCCGGTCCTTTCGACACAAGCTATCGAATTTGGGGGCTTCCTGTGGGCTTACTGCTTTTTCCGTGCCTCGTGACGATGCCTGTGCTGATGTCACTTCTAGTCACAAAGAACAGGCCCGGTCGAACGTTGTCGCGAAGGGCAGCGCCGTCAAGGAGGGACACGGGCGACAGCAGGGATTGCTCCGGCCGGTCGACAGTACGTGGAGATTCGGGGGTGCGTGCCGAGAGAGAAACTGGGAGATTCTGGTCTGTTACTCCAGCGATTACATCCGAATAAAGTGGTGGTATCGTCCACGAGGAGGAGAGCACGCCCGAGGGGAGCGGGGGTATGAAGGGGAGTTGGCTGAACGTGCTGTAACGAGCTCGAGCTGGCGAAGCTCTTCGAGGACAACAACTTTGCTGTGACGTTGATCCGTTCCTCAGAGCCACAGCAGACGCCGCGAATTCATCGATTCGAAGGCCATTTTGCAGGGAGTCCGCTCGAACCGCAAGCTCGTTTCTGTCTGCGCTTGAAAGGATGTTCGTCGCCTCTGCTACATCACTCAGGCAGCTGCCTACAGCCGTTCGCGAAGGATAAGCGCTCGTTGGGACCGGGCCTAGGCCGGGTCTCTCCCCTCCGATCCTCTCGCGCGAAGAGGCGCGACTCCGGCGACCGACACCAACCTCCCGGACTCGGATCGTGTCTGGTTCAACCGCGAAAATCTTGTCGTCATAGATCAAGTAGATGTCGACAAGATCGTCGCCTTGGAGCTGGAGCTCGATGTCACGAGGTGTCTCTGGCAGTACGAAGGTGCGGTTCAGACTTAGCGAAACGAGTCGAGCACCCTAAGGACGACGAGTATTGTAAGCTTGTTGCGGGACTGAAATGAGAGCGCCAGGTTTGGGAAGATGCGCACGGTGAAAAGCTCGATCCTTTCGCCTTCATCGCCACAGAGTACTGCGACGTAGGTCCTTTGATCCGTCTCCACGGCGCGAATGAGCCGAGCGCCGCGCGTGTGTGCAAGTTTGAAATAGTCCGAGGGACGGTTGCTCTGATGCAGGGCAAACGCTTCAGTCAACGGTGCTCGTTTGAACCTCCACTTTGTGTTCCAGCCACCAGTACGTGTGGAATGTATCAACGCACTGAAGAAATTGCCGGGGGAGCAGGCCCCTGCAGGCATGAGGGCGCACTCTGTCGCGCGTTGACATCGGCTGCGACGACTCGGATCTGTGTACCCTCCTTTGACCGGCTGTCGTGCGGGCTACTCTGATCGTGCGGGCGAGACGCCAGATGGCTTGTCCCTTCGATCGCTGGTGAAGTTGTTGTCAGAAGGGAGGGGATTGCATGCAGCATGCGATTGTTCTCGCTGGGCACAGTCAGGGGAGTTGACTGTGTCGAGGAGCTCGCGAAGAGGTGATCACTGCGCCGTCGCATGTGACGAAGACGACTCAAATTGACACGACCTCCCAATGATATTCGAGGCATTCCTAAGCTTGGATCCAACGAGAGAGGAATCGATGCGCTTTGAGGTTTCTGGAAGACGCGTGTAGCGCTCAGTCAGTCGGCATGGACAGCCGAAACACATAAAGAAGCAGCGAATGCTTACAACATCGCAAGAGGCTCGTGCCGCGAGTTCCACCACCCGATCCTCTGGTCCACTCTCCCTCAAGAACTTGGCCAACTCAGTCATACTGTGGCGCCGTGACGAGCGTGGCTGTAGCTGACTACGCGAAGCTGCGTCTGAGCCGTTAGTTGTTGCGAAAGTCAAGCACGGAGCACCGCGAAATTGCGGTTCGGACTCACTGGCATCGAGAGGGTCATGGACAACATCGGCGGCCAGGAGACTGGTATGTTTGATAAGATTCGTCGCACCAGTGCCTCGCCGCGAGCGGTCATTTGACTCGATCATCGACTGCGAGATTCGAGACGACCTTCGATCCGCGTTGAGAGCCAAGTTCGGAGACTCGTCACTACGCAGGCCAGCTGTGTCTTCGTCGAAAGGGTATCCGTTCTTCCGAACAACGCTGCGCATCTTCTGTTCGATCAAGCTCCGAATCTCGGCGAGGGCGTAGACTGCGACAGAGATAGGTAGAACGTCAATACGATCCATCCGTTCTGGTACGCTAGCGGTGGCTCACCTCGAACATGCTCGTTCTTGCCCGCAATCGCCACGAGGATGTTGCTCCTGTCGCTTAGGATGGCCATCTCACGAAAAGATGTCTGTCGGATCAGAGGGACTGGTCTTCTGAGTTGAGCTCGTCCACTGCCGTTTGACCCATATGTGGAGAAGCTGCCGGGGAGCGGCATTGGGAGAAATTCCAGGCTCGTTGAAGTGCCTGTGCGACATTTCAGCGTTCAGTTTGCCTCTTGAACTGCTGGGCCGCTACGCAGCTTACCTATCAGGAGATACTTGCCGTCGAGCACGGCTCCACAAAGGGGTTTAGAGTATCGCATTTCCGGCGTGATGGAGACAAGCGCGAGGTCATTCGCGGCAAGCGTAGCGTGACTGGCCGAGTCCTTCCAGACCGGCGACATCTTGACAGACTCCCGATGATCGTATCCGTCGCTTCGAACTTCGAGTAGGTCGAGCGAGGCTGTCCCGGCTGTAATCGATCTTCCCATACCGCTCAGAGCTCGAGACAGTCGCTGCGATATGCCGTTTGTCAAATCATCGGAGATTTCCAGTGCTGGATTAGGCGAACGAGAGTCGATAGCCTCGGCTGCAGGGCAGAGCGTCGCAGCGGGTGAAACAGACGTTGCAGTGGCCGACTGCGGTATCTTCTTGATCATCCTGGAGAGGAGAGCGCGGGCGCCTCGTGATGGCTAGAATCATAATAGTAGATACGATCAGCTCCAGCACGCGCTTACCGGAGGCACACCCTACCGCTGCTATTACGGATCCTCACCTGTACGTGCTCTGACCCCACCAAGTTGGTGGCCGCGCTTACATGAGGTCCAGCGAGGAGGTCAGAGTGGGAGAGTACAGGCACTGATGACTGTGTAGCGTGATGATGAGACGACCGCATTCGGCAAGGCGGGAGGCAGGCGCTAGTACGACCCCAAACTTGCGTTGCAGCACTCACGGTGAAGAAGAAGAAGGGAGAAGAATAACAATGGGGGTTCACGAGGCCCGGGCGCTCGCGTGCGCGCGCCAGCACCCATGCAAAAAATTTCGCGGTCCGTTCCAAAGTAGTCACGAACGGCGCATGGGCCTTTCTAGTCGTCTTCAAGACGACGGCAATATCGGAATGCGGTTGAAAATTTCCTTTGCACAAGACACAGAAAGCCTAAATTTTCGAAGATCACGTGACCAGGGACGGTACAGAATCGCGGATATACTGGAGCAGAATGCAGCCGTGAACGGAGCTGTGCAAGCATGGGGGAACGAATGTACAGGCACTCGAGGGGAATCTTGGCTGGCGTCACCTTTGCCGAGAAAAGCTTCGCACAGGGCTCAAGTGTCAGCTATTGAGGTCGAAGAACCTCGGTCTAAGAAAGCGCGTCGTGGGCTCGCGACTCGCGAGGCAACTACGAGGCCTGAACGGATTCGAACGCTTCTGGCTTATGCCGCTCTTCAAATGGGTCGAATGCGACTGATTTGGTCAATAAAGGCCGTCAGACATCGCACTCGGGACAAGAACAGCTCGCGTCACTCACGCTGGCCGACGTAGCCGTTCTTGTCAAGCACTTTGTCCCAGATATGCAGCTCCGTTCCTCCGTGTCGGGCGCGCTCATTTCGCACAGGTCCAGAAGCGTTCCTGCGTTCGATGTCAAGTCGCTCTCGTTCAAAGGCAGTCAATGCATGAGCCGCGCCGCTGCCGCGACGACGGGTGCCGGCGCTCGAGTCCCGAACGAGAGCGGAACGGCGGGGGTTTGCCGGCGCCGAGCTTGCTTCCGTGGCATCCTACGATGTGTGCATACACCAGTACAAGCTTTATCAGCAGTGCCGGACTCCCAGATTCCGACGAGCTAGAGCCTGACCTGGTCTTGCTCCCTCAGATCGACTTCAGCCTGGAGCGAGGTAGCCGGATCCTCATCCATCTCATGATCACCTATAGCTTCACTTGATAGCTGAGGTTCGGACGTGCGAGTAGGCGACGAGCGCGGAGGCGAGGGCATCTTGACCAGGTGGGGCGCGTCAGACAGCATGCGAGGCAGGTGCACCAGTGGCAGGGCCATCCACTCACTGGAGTCAATTCACCTGGTCCGAGACTGTTACTCATCGCAAAATTGATAGAGAGAGAAAACCGCTGGCAAGAAGCGACGATCCAGTACTACGACACGCCGGGCCTAGAAACAGCGCCCTCATCTAGCATCTCCCCTTCAATGGCTGGAAACGTGAGCTGTCACAGTCAAAAAAGCCAGGCCTGACGATAGGATCAAAGACAACTGGATTTTACAACATCTGATATACACACAAAACTCATGCAACCGTACTTTCAGCATCGGCACCGGGACCCGTTCCCTGACGCAGTGCTCGGGCATATCTAGACAACGGTGAACAGGTCCCAGTCAGGATGGGTCATTCGCGAATCGGAAATGAGCAGAGACAACTTGCCTGACAGCCCTCCAGTAACTCAAGCATCCACCAATGAGGAGAAAGCTCCCGACAGTCACAAGCGCGAAGCTCATCCACTCGTTCGTGTCCATACTCATCGAGTTGAGCTCTGCTTCGCTGACTCCATTGCCGATCAGGCTTGGTCCTCCTGACAGATCGACGCGCGAATTACTGGCATTGAGCATACTCGAGAGACCCTGCGAAGCTTGTGTCGGAAGGTTGCCGAGCGCGGCAGCCAACGTAGAAGACGGTAAGGGGGATTCCACCTCCTCAATCTCCGTCGAACCCCACCACGACCATCTGACGCTCTCAAGATTGGATTTCGTGCCACTGCTCAGTGCCGTATCGTCTTGCACAGTGCCTCCCCCGGGAACCGGATCGGCGGAATGGTCTGTATGTTGTTTCAGATAAAACTGGACATAGTAGCTTACAGAGATTAGCGTGCATGTTCGAGGGCCGCATTTGCGCATGCCAATGTGATGGTCGACTCACCCCTAGCTGAATGAGCGTAATACCGAGACCTGCTCGAGAGCCATTCTTGGCGGCGTGCGTCGTGTGGAGCAGATATGTGAGCAAGAACCCTGAGACATCCAAATTGATCGGAGACAGTCAGCAGGGCATGAGACTATTGGCGACCATCAGGGACTTCGACACGTACCAACGAACTGGAAAGACATGCTGACGAGAAGATTCCAAGCGAAAGAGAAAAGATTGCCGACTGGCATGCCATCCACACATATGTCATCAGGACCAAGGAACCCGCCTGCAGTGATGACGGTAGTCTCCCAGTACGGAGGTGTCGAGTCGAGCGCTGCAGCTTCATATGCCTACAATGTGATGGAAAGACAGGGATCAGTTCGCTTGCGAGGCTTGGATGAGCGCATCACTCACGGGCAGCACCTCGTCCTTGTCTGGACCATCTCCCACGAAATCTACGTTTGCCGCACCGTCAGGTTTTGCGGCAAGATTTGAGAAGACTCCGTCATTCTTCGCGCCTCCTCCATAAATTTTGCCTCCAGGGTTCCGGATAGACATCGACGAAGATTCAGGGGCGGACTCGGCGGCTGTGGACGCAGTGGCGAAAGCCGGTGGGCGTGGCGGCAAAGGAAGGTGGATATTGCGCGGAGGGTACAGGGATGATTCCGCCTCTCGTCGGTGGTAGTCCGCGTCAGTGTCGTCGGAATCGTCGTGGCTGAACAGCAGGCGATGCTCTTCTCCCGCGTGCGTCGCGCTCCTGTCGCTCCGGTCTGTCGCGCGGCCAGCTGGTCCAAATCTCGACACTAGGGCTCTCCAGTCAAGTCGGCCTGGTCGCGATGCTCGATTGGTCTGACGTATCTCAGCGCCGTTGTCTTCAATAGATTCCCGCGCGGTAATGGACCGTGATGGCGGCAGGTCGAACCGGGGACGAGACCCGCTCTCGGCAGGGAATGTGCCAGCATGACGGCTAGAACTGCCACCGGCACCTCCTTCGTATGCTTGCGGCTCGAAATCATAGCCTCCTGGTATCGTGACTCCATCCGCTTGCTGTGTGGAAGTCGAGGAGAGAGCGCCGCGAACGCTCGTCATCGGTGGCGATGAAGGGTGCCGGTCCGCACCAGGAGACGCGTAGCTTGCCAAGCGCGCAGAGGGTATGGCAGATTCATGTGGCGGAGTGTCAGGGTGGTGCTGGGCAAGGTGCTGCGGGACACGGTCGTCGCGGTCGTCGCGGTCTTCCTCAGGATCGGTAAGATTGAATGAGGCTGTGAAGTCTGCGAGCGGGCCAGCCGTAAAGTGAGGTCGATGGCTGGACATGTAAAGTGATCTCACTTGAGTACAGAGGCGAGGAGAGGTCCGAAACGATTACGAAGCGGGCGGCCGGCCGGAGCGCGCGCGCGGAGCGCTCGCTCACGAGAATTTGCATCTCGGTAATCGCGCAGACCGTGACAAGCCGAGTCCAAGTGGGACCTTTACGCCGTCGCAATAATCGCTACGGACCGAGCACGTGCATGTGCCATGGGAGCTGAAATTCCAACATGCTCTCGAGACGCGCCAGAAGCGGCGAATTCTGCCTATGCGGATGATTGGCGCATATTCAGGCGATGATGCCGAAGTAGCAAAGTCCCGTGTCGCCCAGCAGAAGCGCAGAAGTGATCGAGACGGACGCGACTGAGATGCATAGATTTGTTTTGTTTGTTGTTGTGTCCACTCGGAACGGTTCCTTCCCGACACTCGACTCGTCTCGCCATCGTCCGCGCTACTGTGACAAGTCCACACTCAGCGGTCTACACGTGCTGCCCGCAGGTCAGTCACCCCTTGACCGCCGCGTCCGGCTGGCCTGCCTTGGCGGACGCGCCGCTGACCTCACGTACGACCTACTTGTCCAGATCTCGACAGCGAGCCAGCCACGATGAGCCAGGACTCGTGGGCGCGACAAGGCCCGAGTGCCACGGATCCAGATCGATGCGCTGCAGCGCATGTCCGCCCTCACTCGATTTCGCCCCGGCCCGACCTTGGCGGCGCGGCGCATGCCGCAGCGATTGCACCTGTCAGTCTCGCCGACTACACCTCACCTGCGTCACCGTCAATCTTGCTATCGCCTTCGACGCCCGAGTTCCCTGCCGTGGAATTGCCAGGCGATTCGGCCGACGGGGACTTGGCCTGCCAAGACCCGGAACAACCGCCGCTCGGGTTCCACAGCGAGAATGGGAACGGGCAAATGGACAATAAGCTGCGCCACTCCCTCATGCTACTCGACTCGAGGCTAGCCGAGCTAGAGAATCTGGGCTCGAGCGCCAAACCCCCCGACAAGGCTACGTTGCCAGTGGTTCGACACCGTGTCTCGATGGAAATACCTCTGCCGCAAGCAGATGGAGTTGACGAAGAGGACTGTGGGCCTGTGAATGTGAGTCACGAGGACGGACTCGAAATCCGAAGACGAACGCAGCAGCTGATCCACCCTCGACCCGCGCCTTTTCTTGACAAGTTCATGCTTGCGCGTACCTGTTCCAGTCTCAATCACGGTGATCGCGAGATGTCGACCAGATCCCTGGTATCGGTCGCTTCGGGTGTTTCCACGCATGGATCCTCAGAAGACGCCTTCGACATCGTGGACTTTCCTTCTATCGATCAACTCGACCTCGATCCGCAGTATGGTCTCGGACTCGCAGCGGCCACCCGTCTGCCCGCATCACCTCCCGCGCAATCGAGCGGCTCGCTGGCCTTCCCCGCCCCGCCCCCGAATATCCCGCGCGTACCGCTCGAGTCCGTCTCAACAACGGACAGCCAGGAGCACAGCATGCGAGAGGATGAGATGTTCGAGCAGCTTCATTCACTCGGTCAAACTTCGGGTGTACAGGGCCTCGGCCTCTTCTCGGAGGGATATGCAAGCCGAACTCCTTCGCATGTCGCTTGTTCGGACACCGACGGGGACAGTCGCTCATTATGCTCAAATTTCTCATCGCTCGGCGACTCGACACTCGCGAGCTCATATGCACCAACGTTCGAAAACGTACAGTCAACTATGTCTTCAAAGATCGAGCATTCGACCCCTGTCCCTGTACTGCCGCTGTATGCTCGCAGGGCTGCCAACGGCTCAGTCAACGTCCCAGCGCCTCCTCCCATCGTCACCTCGCATGTCGAATCTAACGTTGGTCTGCACACAACCCTCGGATCACCATTCTCTCTGCAACACGAGATGTCGCCATCCCCTGGATCTCTCTCGCCTTACTCCTTTGTCGAATCGCCGAGCCAAAGCGCCCCGTCGTGTCCATCATCTCCGCATCTTCCCTGCTCGCCTTCACGGCAGGACATCGGCTTCGCCGAACTCCACCAGGCGAGTCTCGGGCTGCTCGGGGCTTTCGATGATGGCGGCATACCAATGTGGCAAATTCAACCTGAAGACGAGTACTCGCGCACCAGGTCTGCGACCACAACAGATAAGCAGCAAAAGACCAAGCATGACCTGTTGCCGGCCGGAGGCAGTCACAATCGGAGCCCTGCAACCAAACAACCAGTACCTTCGAAACCTTCGCGGGCATTCAGCACTCCAAGCGGCTTTCCCGCATCTTCGCCCTCGGAGTTTTCGCCTCTCGGCGCGCTTAGGCGCCTCTCCTCCTTCCAGATTGTGAGGAAACGGAAAAGCGATGTCCAGCTTGGCGCAAAAACCACAAGACCAGTGTTGAGCAAGCCCAAGAGCGAGGCGGCACTCTCTTCGTTGTTCCGGGAACACCTCGATCACCCTCAAGACAACAACGAGAACATTCTGCCGAATGACCAAAGCAGGAATCGTCTCGGGAAAATCTCGAATCGCTCGAAGTCGTCCCCCCGCCTGTCGAAGCTCGCCTCCGCATATTCGAAGCTCGACGCGCCAGTACTTGCACCTCCGTCGAAACCCTCCGAGTCTGCCGCAAGCCCTCGAGCAGTATCATCTGACTCTGAGGACAACGTAAGAAGCCGCAAACAACCCTCGGCGAATCCGACCCGAAAGCGGTTTTCGATTCTCCTACCGAAACAATTCTCAAGTCCTCGATCTACTGTCGTACCCCCGGTACCGCAGACGCCGACGCAGCCTCCTACGGAGCAGCGAGTCCCGATTCAGAATGTCCTCGTAGCCTTCGATCGTGTCGAAACAAGCACTCCTGTCAAGAGTCCGCAAGGGGACGTCATCGCCGGATCGGATCCCTCAACGGCAGCTTCCCCGCCGAAGACGAACGACTCGACAGCAACGGTCACGACCACTTGCGTCCACACTGTCGACTCTCCCGGTCAAGGCGGACCGGCTGCAGCGACTGATGAAGATGTCTTGCCCCGACTTGCTCCTATCGGCACGATCGAGTCCGACGCGGATATCGATTGTCCAATCACGCTCACAACGTTCCTCGATGTTGTCACGGACATATCGACAAACTCGCTTTTCACCCGAGTCCAGTCTGACAGCCTCACATCGAACCGCAGTCCTGCCCTTGTCAAGGATTCGCTACCACCCTTGGGAGACCGCACAAATAGGTCGCATCCCACAAGTCTGGCTCGCCTCGAAAATACCAAGTCCTTCCCTCTGTGGAGTGACGCTGAAGATCTTGTCGTCGTCCCGCAGCACATTGCAGTCTTCCCAGTTCGGCTCCCGGCACCGACTATGCATGCGCTTGCGCAAGCAGGAACCGAAGCAGACGCGGAAGCCGAGCAAGATGATTACGGCGGAGATAGCGAATCAGACGAAGACAGGCCGCTGGGCGTGACAGTTCCAGGAGCTCTCACAGCTCAGAAGAGCCTGCGCAAGTCAATATCGAAGAAAGCCAAGTCTCGCACCAGAGAAGATCCTTTCGAGTTCGAGAACGTCGCATCAACAATGCCCTCGACCTCGTCAAGCCAACGCCACGCTCCGCCTGTTCCAGTACACCCGCAGCCCCAGAGTTTGGTCAGGAAGGGACAGGCGGAACCTCGGTCGTCTTGCCCACCGCAGGCGAGTGAAGGTCACGATTCTTTCCTTCCGCAAACAGATGCATCCATCGCACGGAGGGCAAACTCGAACGGCATGAAACGCTCTCCGTCGACACCTCTCGATCCGATGATCGCCGACTCTGCCTTGACGATCGATTCGCCTGTTCTTACGCATGAGCCATTGCCGCGCCAATCGTCAGCCGGACCGAACGCGACACGTCTCCGCTCGCTCAGCAAGCCCGCTCGACTACAAGAAGCAGTCGACGACGCTGTCGCAGCCCCTTCAATCCGCGGGCCTCCGCTGAACGCGCCGCCTCGATCTACGCCCCCTCCCGTACCGACTGCAGTCAGAGCTCCTCTCAATCGTCGACCGAGCCTGCACCCCGATATCGCGAGTCTACAATCAACAGCAATGCAGCGACAGTCGAGCAGTTCTTCCGCGAAATCGTCTTCGACCTCTCTATCCTCTTCTGCTCACGCGCAAGCCCCTACAACAATGGCCCAGCGCCCGTCGGCCGGAGGACGCTCGAGGTCAGGTACTGTGGCTTGCGCTGCGAGCGCGGCGCTCGAGTGGCGCGTGTATCTTGAGAATTACGGCGCCAAGCATTTGACTGTCAAGATCAGAGATCGTACTACGGCGGGAGAAGTTGTCACATACGCTCGTGGACGAGGTGCCCTGGAACACGGGCTGGAGAGCGAGGGGGGCTGGGCCTTGTGGGAAGTCTGGCAGGAGCTTGGGCTCGGTGAGACTCGTTGTGATCTCTACCAGCCGGATGGTACTGATATCATCTCGACTTCACTCGGTGACAGAGCGTCCAATCCGCGAGTACGAGTTGCTGAACGATATCGTCAGATCCTTCGATGAGAAATCGGCAGGCTTTGTCCTGCGCCGAACCAAACTGTGGCCGATTCTGTCTGCACATGTCCGTTGTGCCTTCGCATCATCACTACCGTGCCTTGTCTCGACAGCCGCTGAAACACACCACTGAACAGGCTCGACCCCACGCTTGTCCGCCCAAGTCGGCTCAAGTTCAACTGGAAGTCAAGAAAGGCAAATGGTCGAAGCGGAATTTGTCCCTTAGAGACGGGACCTTGAGTCACTCTAAGTCTGACAAGGTACTCTCCTTCGTTTAATGCTGCAGTGCTTCGTCATGGAACCTGACATTCGGGGTGTCGCTCGTTCAGGGGAAAGACTCGATCATCCTTTGCCAGTTATCCAATTTTGCCGCTTTCTTCGTCGATCCCACCGTACCGCAGCGACTCAAAGCACCACGTCCACACGTCTTCGCCATGAAGTCGCGCTTGACACGCGCAAACTTCGAGGAAGTCTCTCAATTTTGCGTCTTTGTCAGCGTAAAGTCCCAAGAAGATCTTGACAGCTGGATCGCAGCGATCACGGAGAGTGGTGTACGTTTGATTCCAAAGACTCTCATGGAGACGTTGCGGAACTCACCGTTTGCGTGCAGAATGAGCAAATGCGTCAGCGGGAACATGCTGTCCTTGCTACATCCGGCAAGCTCGATCTTCCGACGTCGCCATTGCTCGCTTCCGGATCCATCACGAGCGGTACGATGTCGCTTCCCGTCAACGAGCCTCCAGCCCAGAGTCTGGCGGATACTGCCCAGCCGCGGTCATTCTTGACTCGTCAAGGATCGGCGCGTCCAGCGCCTGCGATACTGGCTCGCACGGGGGACCAATTGCCGAGCCGTCGACCGAGCTCAAGTAAACCGCTTATTGACCTCTCACACTAATTCTTACGGTCGTCATCCTTCGTGTTTCATAACGATGTTGTAATTTCATGAACTGTTGCATTTGATCCTTCTGCGGTCTATGATGATGCAACAATTGTCGGGACATGTTCAGCCTTGCAGTCAGCCGCGCGCTAGGGCCCTGAATACGTCTGTGCCTCCGCAGCGGATTAACTAAGCCAGACGGCATGACTGGCACCAGTCCCCGCCTCTTCCTCGACCGCGCCCTCCTGTCTTCCAAGCTGGACTCGAGCAATCTCGGTCAACTGGCATGCGGGATCATTCCACTCGAGTATCGAGACCCATCCCTCCTCGTCGTCCGTCAACACGAGCCAGTCTCGCCCTTCTCGCTGTTCTGCACTCGAGAAGGGGAACACTTCGATTGCGTTCGCTTTTCCACCAGAAGTTGCGGTTTCAAATCGATGCAGCGCACCGTAGCCTCTCTCCTCCGTGGACGAAGTGGAGTCGTCTGCGATCGAGCCATCCGGTTCGACTCTCCAGACGGAGATGAAGCCCTTCTCTGCTGATGTCTTCCCCCGTGTCGTGACGTAGATTCGAGTATCGTCGAGTGAGAGTCGCAGAGTGTCGCCACGATAAAGCGCGCGCGAGGGATCTAGCGAGGAAGGTATTATCGATAGCCTTTGACTGTGAGCCAGGTACGGCATTGAACCGATGACGTCGTAGACATCGAGATAAGATGCTGCCGGAACGTTGCAATCGACCATGAGCTGAATGAAGCAAGAGCAGCTTGGGACGCGATACAAGACTCACTGTGTTCTGTAACCACGTATAGCTTTCTCCCATCGCGACTCGGGATCGAATGCCGAGGTCCTTCGTGGCCTCTGTTGCCAAATGACGGCACCTCTGCGAGTTGACGCAGCGTTCCATCGAGTTCAACGGCATAGGCGTAAATTGAGTCTCTGCCTCTGCCATCACTCCCGCGGGGCAAGCACGTCAGACTGCGCATCCACTTGGAGACGGTCTGTTGGGAAAGGAACACACACGTGCGGGACGTAAGCGCGTTTATAATTGGGGTCGAGGTCGATGGCGTGGCTTCCGTACCTCAGGGCGACTCTCGTTCGGTCGGTAGCTGGATCCCAGAGCTCGGCCTCTCCGCCATCGAGGTAGATTACCTCTTGCAGCCTATCCTGCAGTGCGCCCGTGTTGGCGAGCGAGAATGTCTGTGCAACCGGGCCTCCCGCTTGATACACGCGCGGCATGTCGAGCTCGAGCGAGGATTGCCAATGTGAAGGGAGCACGGCGAGGTAGGAACCGGTCGCAGCTGGTGGATTTCGGCGTCAGGCATGCGCGGTGAAGCAAATCCGCGGCAGATGTCCCCACTCACAGATCGGCACGGAATTCAATCTGCTGATACCGCCTTGGCCCCGGTCTAACACGGACCAGCTGCTCAGCGAAGGCGGCTGCGCCCAGGTCGTGGCATATGCTGTGTCCCGCTCTTCCGACAGCGCGAGGTACTGATGCGGACCTTCGGCTCGTATCCTGTCATGCACTCGCAGAGTCGGCGGGTTCGTATACGGGGAGAAAGCGAGGAGATACAGGAAGACGGTGTTGAATGTGCCCGACAGAAGATAGTGCAGGCGGCCACAAGTCTGGCTCGCCGTGAGAGATGTGGACGGGATGCACGAAGACAACGACATGGCCTGGGAGCGAGTGCAGAATGTAGAGGTACCGAGCGCAGGCGGCCGCAGATGCGATCGTGGAAAGCGCTTGTCACCGGACTGCAGAATGCCGGCGGCTGCCTTTGTGGTGCAAGGACGTGGTGATGCCCGCCGAGTCTGATCGCCGCTGCGGTTCCGAAGGGGGAGAAGGCAGCCGCACTGTTGGCGGAGCGAAATCGTTTATCCGAAAGATCTTGATTGGTCGCGTCTCTCCCGCCCGCGGTTCGGCTGCATCCCGCGGCATGCGCTTCCGAATTCCCCGCTGGCAAATTTAAGCGCGCGAGGTGGCTCTTCGCCTCTTTCCCTTCTGTCTGTTCTCGCCTTTCCTCGATAACTGTAATACACTCAGCCCGAACAACGTAATCCACGATGAAGACGGTATCAGCTCTATGGCTCGCAGCCTCGCTCATCTCGACATCTCTCGGTGAGCCCTCCCTGCAGCACCCTCGACGTATTCGATCGAGCAATGATGATTAACACTCGCCTGCATACTTTGTTCGGTGTCACAGCCCACAGCCATGTCGCGAAGACCCCGCAGGAACAAGCTGCCCTCCAATCAGTAGAGGAGAAGATGTACGCTTGCGCACCAATGATCGAAAAGTATCAAGCCCTCAGACGACAAGCTGTAAGTGAATGCACAAGCGATCCTCGGAGACATAAGCGATATGGACGCAAGAAACCCACGAGAAGAGTCGGTCGACGCGGGGGTGGGGGGCAATGCACGGGCGATCTGTCACTCCGCACAACCGCCCATGATGCGAATCAATCGACCATGAAGTGCTGACTTTACGTACCCGTACTCCATAGGCACAGGAGCAACTCTCTGGTTCGGCACCGTCCAGTGCTCAGCAGATTTTCCTCGACGGAGCTTTCGAGTCCGCTGAGGAAAAGGGCGAGACCCTCATGTCTTGTGCGCCCATCCAGGAGGAAGCTACGATGAGGAATCATTCATGCGCTCGTACGCTCCAGCTCACTTGCCTGCAGCTCATAAGCCCGCCATCTGACATGCAGTTTTCGTTTGCATAGTTGCACCTGAAGTGACAGAAGGCCCCTACTATCACACGGAAGGACATCCGATCCGGCAGAATATGGCAGAGGACCAGCTCGGTCTGCTCTTCGTACGTCCCCGTTTCCTTGCCTGGTCTCGGTACGTAATTGACGCTTATTGACCAACCTCAATTTTGATCAATCAATCTCTAGCTCATGGATGTTGGCGTGATTGACGTCAACACTTGCAAGCCTCTCCCGAACGTACTCGTTGATTTGTGGCACGCAAACACTACGGGTCACTACGCCGGTGCGTCCTGGAAATGACTGTACGGATCTGGGCGAATGCTAAGTGGCAGAAGTTTACAGGTCATCCCGAACAAGCTCCGCATCTTCGTTGGGAGGGCCCGGCACACGAAGGACCTCGCAAGGGACTGCTTTCGAAATACCCTCGCACCAACGACCACGAGACATTCCTTCGTGGTGCTTGGCCGACGAACAAGAACGGACTTTCCCAGTTCACCTGTATGTCTCGACAGTCTAGACCTCGTCCTCCGTTGACCCCATTACTGATGATCATCGCCTGCCTATTATGCAGCCATCTTCCCTGGCTACTACACCGGTCGCGCAACTCACGTTCACGTGCGACTTCACACTGAATGGGAAACCTTGAAGAACGGCACCTTCCGCTCGAACCGCCTGATTCACACGGGCCAAATCTTTGTTCCCGACAACGTGAACGCTCAAGTTGACAAGGTACGCTGCGATAGTGTTTCCACTGTACTCAGGATGCCAACACAGAGACTGACTCCCCCGCTACACGATAGCTCCACCCTTATAACATGAATCCGATCGCCGACAAGTGGGGCCGAACGCGTAACTGGGTCGACTCGCTTCAGATCTACCAAGACTCGCACGCGAACGGTCACAACCCGGAATTCGAGGTACTCAAGCTCGGAGGCGTCATTCAGCAAGGCCTGATCGGCTACATCACGCTCGGAGTTGATCCTACAGTCGACCACGACATCAATGCACCTTGGTCCCCTATTCCTGCCAACGTACAGAAGAGGATGAAGAATGAGCTCTGAGTGGCTTTGCAACGATTGTAGGTGGTGAGATCTTGGTATCATGGTTTGCACATATGGAATCAAACAGGCCGTAGTGATCGTCCCTGAGCGCGAGCGCCTGAACGAAGGTAGTGGAGTATAACGAGCGCTAGCATCTCTTTAAGGTTGACGGTTGTCTAGCCAAGCCTTCGCTTTTTCGATAGCAGCCTTCATGACCTCTTTGCGTCGACCCCAGCACACTCGCTCTTCGAGCTCGTCCCAGCCACCTGTGATCAGCCTCGTGCGCTCGTCCGATTCTGGCCACTCCCGCGCGAGCGGCGAATTGTCGTCGTCGGATGCAGCGACGGCGTCATCACTGGCCACTAGCAGTGTTTCTGTTGCACGCGGAGGTATGGAGGAGAGTTGGAAGAGCTCGAATTCGTAGCGGGTTGAGGCCACAAACGAAGAAGCATGCGGGTCTGTTGTTGGTGAAAGTGCATGCGGTGCCGGATCGAAGATGGTTAGGAGATGGGCGAGATGTTCGACTTGGTCGGTCACGACACCAGCTATATAGTACGACCGTGTCGTCAGCGGGTCTCGGCGGGTGTGTAGCGGGATCTCGAAGGAACATGGCATGCCTTCTTCCCATGCTTCGCGTGCGGCGGCCTGCTGGCTCGTCTCCCCCGGTTCGACGCCACCCTTCGGGAACACCCAGCGTGCTTGCCGCTTCCTGGAAGACGTGAGGAGGAAATGAGGAATCGACGAAACCGGCGTCGGATGAGGCGGGGGCGCGGGGTCTACGAGGATGATCGCAACAGCGACAACACGAGGTGAAACCATTCTGCGATGCGTACGACAAGTCGGTAGCTGCGTTGGAATATGCGGTGACTTGACACCTGTGCCGATCCGGAGGCAGCGGAAGAAGCGAATCTGAGATGTATACTCGACCCGCTCACGAAATCGAAATTGTGCGCGTCTACTTTAGGTTGCGTGCTCTCGGAAGCAGGCGCCCGTTAGCAGAAAGTCTGTCGAAATGCGATCGATTCAGCGGCGGGTCGTGACTTGACAGTCGGAATGTCATCAAGGACTCGCGACGCGGCGCATGTTCAGGCCGGTGCTTCACCTCCACGGTAACCTGCAGCAGGACATACCGCAGTCTCGTTCAGGCTTGCCACTCGTACCATGCCGTTGCCGCTCTCTGTCTACGTCACCTCGATCGACTTTGCGCTGAAGAGGAAAGATGGACCTGGATTGGCGACTCTGCTCCGGCTGTACGGCTCAGCGACCTCGCCCAGTCAGCTCCTGCTCGATTCGCTGGACGGTCCCGACAAAGGTAGCAAACGTCAGGACCGCGTGATTGGCCCTGTGAGTACGCATCTCAGGATCGGACGCCCCTGTGCCTGCAGTTGAGTGACCTTCTTCGGCTCGTCTACTTGCAGCCAGATTATATACCGAGCTATGCCGCGCAATTCGGCAGAGGTCTGAAGAAGGAGTGGGCCGAGATTGCGACGCATCACGTACTTGCAATGGTAGCCCTGAACGTACGTCGCTTGTTCGCTCATGTCGCCGGCGGCCTCAAACTCATCCGCTCGAAACCGCGATTACGCAGCCTCCAATCAATCCAGTGACGCCGCAGTTGGCATACGTTCGCGACCCGGTTCGTGCTGTTCAGGAACAGCATCAATTGGTCAAGTCCGTCTTGCTTTTGTCGATCAAGCCATTCCATTGCTGATCCTGTGAAACCCAACAGTGCTCTCTATCGCTTCCTGATCAATTCCAAAGATCCAAACACTGGCTGGTGTCTCGAAGTACTCTACAGGGTGTGTGAAGACTTGCGGAGAGTTGCTCACGAGGTAAATGTCTCTTGATCTGGGTCAATAGCTGTACGCAACCTGGTGCTGACTCCTTTCATCACAGGCGGACGCTAGGCTCGTGCAGTTGCAGCAGAAACCGGGAAAGCTGGAGGAAGCAAGTCGCTTACTTCAAAAATGCTTCAGTTGTTGCCTGAATGATCGGCAAGCGGGATCTCGCTTGCTGCAGCGTATCTGTATATACTGACAGGTCCTCGACGCGTGCAAGCACACAGGTCAGCAGAGTGGATAATGTCAAGGAAGATGGGAACATACTATCTTGCAACATTGCTCTTCAAGACATACATCAATGTGAGGATCTTTGCCAAACTCTGTGTAGCTGCCAATCACTCTCTGATATGCTCTTGTGTCCCTCAAGCTCAACTCCACTGCACTATGCAAGAACATCATACGAGGCATCCAGGCTGCAGAGCTTCCTGCTCTCGAAAAATACCCTCAAGCGCATCAGGTTGCTTTTGGCTATTACATGGGGGTCTTTGCCTTCATGAGGGAGGACTACAAAGAGGCTGAGAAACAATTCAAGAACTGTTTGAAGGGGATCCATAAAAATGCCTTACAAAATATCTGGTGAGTGTTCCACTTGAGCAAGTTGCAGGGACAGAAAAGCTGAGATCATGCCGCGCAGCTTGATCCTCGACTACCTGATACCACTCCTCCTCCTCCGAGGTGTATTCCCTTCAAAGCAGCTGTATCAGCTTTCACCCAAACACTCCTTGTTGTATAAGCCTTTTGCAGAGGCCATCAAGAGTGGAGACATCACCAAATACGATCGCCACCTCGGACACGTCGAGAAGAGCTTGATGGATCGTGGTAGCTGGCTCATTGTTGAAAGGGCAAGAGAAGTTTGTGTTCGTGGCTTGCTCAAGAAGATGTGAGGCTATCTCTCTCACTCATGTGCCTATGCCTGCGCTGACCGCGCTTTTCCATCACGGGTCTGACAACTGAACAAACCTGCTGCGCAATCAACAGGTGGATTCTAGAGGGCAGACCTTCCAGGATTTCCATCCAAACATTCCGGAATTATCACAATGCTGCAGTTTGCATTGGATCCGGCCCTGCCAATATCGCAGGGCTGACTGAGTACGATTCTGAAGAGATGGAATGTTTGCTGGCCAACTACATCAACAAGGTGAGTAGTGTTACTGCTGCCCTTCTGCAAAGCTGCCAGCCTGATGTACTTCTTGTATCTCTCAGGGACTCATCAAGGGCTATATCAGCCATTCTCATCAGTTGGTTGTCCTGAGCAGGGAGAAACCATTTCCAAAGTCAGTCAGGCCAGGTAGCTTTCTAATGCGCTTGTACTCACACTGATAAGACTTGATTTGACACAGGTATGCACCCTTCTGAGACAGTACCAACCATCAGCTGGCTTGAATTTCAGCATATGCAGACACTGTCCTGTGAGGCTCTTGTTCTCCCTGCTAGGTGTTGTCTGTAAAGCCTTCCATTGAGATAGGGGGTAGACAAGAAGAAGTCAAACTGGAAACATGAATGGGTCAGATGAACATGTTCAACCTGAATTGTCCACATTAAATAACATTCAAGCTGCAGAAGGTTGAAGATAATCTTTGAGCTGCATAGGGTCAGACAGAAAGAACCAGGGGGGGGCAGAAAGCATTAGCAGGCTGGAGAGAGGGAAGCTGAACAAAGCAGGATAGCAGGTGCCAGCATAGGCAAAGAGGCAGGCAAGTACTCTGTGGAAACAGGAGAGATGGTAGGCAAATGTGTCAGAAGACAGAACAGGTGCAAGGATTCAGACTTGCTACAATTGTCCTTGCACGCCCACCACGCCGGGCTGTTGTGAATCCATTGCCAGTGCGCATCTTATCCGATCACAATATTACATATGTACCACTTTCCTGTTTGATAGCTGTCTATCAAACTGGTTCCTTTTGGTCCAATGGTCAGGGCTTTGTTCATGAGTGGTGCAAGTCTTGCAACAGGAAAGTCAGGAGTCACCGGTTCAAGGCTGGTGCATAAAATGTGGCATGATTGTAACAGTACCTTTTTCAGTGTACTATCTAGTGTTGGTCAATGATGTCAAACTCCCTTTCAGGTCAGCAGATTGACACCCTTGGAGGCATTCTTTCTAACAAGCAAAACAAGGTAATACAATCTAATGCTACTCCAGTCAACATATGCAAAGTCTGTTAGGAAACTCCAGGCACAAGGAGAGCAAAGGCAAGCTAGGTCTATGGATCAGAATCTAGGCAGAGCAGCCAAAGCAAAGGGGAGATGTCAGGGAGCTCAAGGCGTAGCAACAAGAAGGGGGGGAGTAGACAAGTCAAGCAGGATCCAGGGAAGGGCATGAATGACAAGGAAGGGGGGGATTTCCTGGCAAGAGCAAGGGACAAGTTGAGGGTGAGGACAATCAGAAAGTAGAAAATGAACAACAACACAGGAAGGTGAGCACAAGAGGGACAAGGTTGAAGACCGACGGTAGACAGAGTGTGAGCTACAGAAGATCAGAAGATCAGGCAGATGAAGCAAGTGATAGAAAAGGAAAGTCAGGTGTCAAATTTCAAAGTCCATGCTCACATGCAATGTGTCACGTCATCTGTTTGTAACATAAGCACAGTAGGTATCTGTTGCTGTAGAAGGGGCAGAGATGAGGAGAAGGACAAGGTCAAAAGACATTGAAATGACAGCCTTGTTGTTGTGGTAGGGGTCCCCCAATTCTGTGTCAGTTGCTGCATTTGCAGGGACTGCATTGCTCACGTGATATTATGCTAGCCTCTGAACAATTCAGAGTCCAGAATCTAAAGTCTTGATGACGTGCTCACAACGCCATCAGACCAAAGGAACCGTTTTGAAGGTGTAAGGAAAGGTGTTTTCCTTACCACACTTGTCCCCTTTATATGTGTCTTTCTGATGAATCAATCTTGTCAATTGATTTGTTCTGTACTTTTACTCAGTTGCTGGTACGATGAAGGGTGCCATGTTACAGAAGGACAGCTTTCAAACTGGAGAGTGACACTCATTGCAAGGCTTGCACCATGCATGAACAAACATGTTGACCCATTGTACCAAAAGGAACCGTTTGATAGACAACTATCAAATAGGAGAGTGGTACATATGTGATATTGTGGGATAAGATGTGCACTGTAACAAACTCAGCTCCTGAGCTTTAACCAAGTACATCAGATGGCCAAAAGGCACATATTCCAAGCCAAAAGCTGGGTTGCTCAGTACTATACGAGCCGAAATGACTAGTCATAAGTAAGAGACTGAGTGGGTGTTAGGTTTATGACATCAAGCAAGAAACTTGGAACTTCTGCTTTGGCTTGTTGTAAGGGACACCCTTCATTGTATCAGCAAATGACAAAAGTGCAGAAGTAATCAAGCAAAAAAGATCATGTCATTAGAAAGATATATCTGAACGGCACAGGTGATATGAATGAAGCCTTACACACTTACCACACCTGTACTGTTTATATAAGTATTTCTGGTGAATCAATCTTGTCAATTGATTAGTTCTGTACTTTTACTCAGTTGCTGATACATTGAAGGGGGAAACGTCACAATGTTTTCCCTTTATGAGCATTGTATCACTGTTCACAAGTTGATGTCCCTGACAAGTTTCGCTGTAGCCCTACTTACTACTTGCTCAATCCCTCCTTGTCTCTACCAGCAGAACTTGGTGCACCTTGCAGTGCAAGGATTCACGACTTGCTACACTTGTCCTTGCACACCCATTGGTTGCTGTGGATCCATCACCAGTGCTTGTCATAAACCTAACACACTTTCAGTCTCTTGCTTGTGACTTGTCATTTTGGCTTATAAAGTACTGAGCAATCCAGCTTTCAAGCAAGGATTCAGACTTCCTACAGTTGTCCTTGCACGCCCACCACACTGGGCTGTTGTGAATCCATTGCCATTGCACATCTTATCCAATCACAATATCACATATGTACCACTTTCCTGTTTGCTAGCTGTCTATCAAACTGGTTCCTTTTGGTCCAATGGTCAGGGCTCTGTTCATAAGTGGTGCAAGTCTTGCAGCCTTTTTGGCCAGTTGGTGTACTTTGAAAAGGCTCAGGAGCTGAGTTCATTACACTTGATGCCTCTGCATTTTTTCAAATCTTTCCCTGGTTCTAGCTGTACACAAGACTGACTCCTTACAGCTCATAAAATTTTGTCTGATTCCGCTCTGTCTCCCACTTGTTGTATTTCTTCAGATCCAATCTATCAATCTTCTTGACTACCTGCCACATGCAGTCTCTGAGGAGAGCCCTGTATACTTGCAATGTGTTTGATGAACTTGTTGTACTTCATTTTGACTAAAGTTCCTTTGTGCAAACCAGTCAATGAGTGTGTTCTCCTGGCAAGTGCAGCTCAAGCAGCACAGTTCCTTTCTTGGCTGTCATTGTCTTAGTCCTTGCGGCAATTGAACCCAGATCTTGCAATTGAAGGTGCACAGAGCGTGTTGCATAGCTGAACTGCCTCTAGTGAGCATACATAAGGGATATTCCATAATATGAATGACTGTTGGCAATCAAGTCTGATCTCTTGTCTCATATCTTCTTGTCTAAATCCAATCTGATGGGAGGCCTTATATCAGCTTGTTTAGTCACTTCCACTATATTCATTGGCTTGTGCGCTCTCTATGAGCCCTGTCTCTCTGGCTTGCAGTGGCATTGCCACTCTGACTTGAGACAAGCTTCTTTGCAATATTCAGATTCCTGTCTCACTTCATTCACCAGGACAAATGAGACTGCTTTGACCCAAGGACACATTCTGGAGTCTGTCCAGATGAGATGTGCTTCAATCGCGGCAAGCTGGACAAAGCTGCAGACATCCAAGAGGTTGTGGCCCAGACATTCTTCCTCAGGCAGAGGTGATGTATCTTGCACTCGTCAATCTGCTTGAGTCAGCTGAATCTCTGTGTGAGGGCACCTGGATCCTTCCTAGATGTAGACAGTAAAAATCACTGAACACCTGTCAGAATTGCATTGTTCAACCGGCCCTGACGAAGGGACAAATTACTCGATAGCTTCAGCATCACCCTCTACATTAGGCATTAATCAGATCGAATTGGATACAACAGACCGCAGGGTTGTCCTTGCACATCCGTTGTCTAGTTGCTCGTAATTTCTTGCATTCTTTTGGTTTTGAATCTGTCTTCTACCTGATTCTTACCGGTGCACTTGAGCATTCAGAGGTCAGCAAATTCACGCATGAGCAGTTTAAGCTCAGCACAAACAGTCCTAAAGCTGATTGCATAGTGGACAGGTATGATCTTGCTTACGACGGGAGATCGTATTATACTGTGTGCAGCTTGAATAGTAAGACTGTGCCTGGAGGAGAACTTGGTCTCTAGACATGCAACAGGTTTGCTGGAAGAAACGCTTCAAGCACAAATAGCTGAAACAGGAGCGAAGGCAGCATTTTTCTGCGCAAACATCAGCGCTCCAACGTCTCAAAAGGCCTGATAGGATTTCTTGCGATACCTGGACCGTTCAAGACGTGATGTAAGATCTGCTGCAATGACTGGCGCGGTAGCGCGCAGATGTGGTTGTCGACACAACTAGTCAGATATTCTATCGACCCCAGAAAGCGCTGTCACATGCATTACTTGTCTATCAGGACGAACAATGTAAAGGACCCGGAGCCGGGACATCGAGCCATAGTACGCGTAATGCAGAATGCAAGAAAGTCGGAATGGCACGCGGTCGCGTCATTCAAGAGGCAAGACGGAAAAGCCGGATGAGATGATCTCCGCTTTTCGCCATGACACCGTCTTCAAGCTGATACGTGCCGGTCACGATTGCTCTATGTCAAGATGTATGGAGTGCGACATAGTCCTTGCTTAGCCTGAACACGGAATCAGCGGGATCGGGGTCAAAGGACAAAGCTATAACGCGCAATGGGCTCGAAGATCGTACAGAAAGATGTCTGCCAAGTCGCATAGCATCATCAGCAGCAAGAAAACTTGCTGACAAGGCAGCTCGTGGCAAACCTTTCTATGCGGTGTCGAACAAACCGCGAACGCACCATATTCCGCTCAGAAGAGATTGAAACAATCCAGAGGAGCTTGCTGAGACAAATACATCTTTTGATAGGCTCCGAATCATGATAGGCATCGCTTATGAAGCAGATCCGAGTGCAACCTGCAAGTCTGCAAGCATTAGTCTTTCTGCTGTAGACTGGCTTCATGACAAGGCGTTGTGTGGCAAACAGTGGTAAGCCTGATCGACGCAGATAGAAATCTGAAGAGCTGTGGCTACACTGCTTGCTCAGCTTAACCTCACAACCCTTGCTGTTCAGATTGAAGAGACACGGTATCCCACCGATGTAGGCTTACGGCTGTATCAACGCTTCCTTGTCGAAGGCCATGCGAAAATGATGCGAAGATAATGCGGAGATTGTAGTATCCATTATAGAGCTCGTCCTCTCGCTTCGTTCTTACTCTGACATTCAGCCCTACCCCGTATAGATACATTCACGCAACTCTTGACTTCATTCTAGCAACTACGGTGTCATGGTGGCAGGAAAGAAGGAGCACAGTAAGGTCTTACAGCAAGTAGGAAGATATAGGTCGCAACACAAATGCAGCACTCCAAGATCCAGTACGAAATTTACGCTTCCGCTGCAGTTTTGACGCGGCGGCATAGAGGATGGAGCACAAGGCCAGGAGAACAAAGGTGCACAATGTGACCAAGCGTCCCTACACCAGCATGAGCGTCCAAGAGTTGACAGGAATCGAGCTATCAGGGGACCAACGTTGACAAATAGACACCTACGCTGGCGCTGCCGAGTGAGATGCCAGCGTCATGTTTCTTGCTCAGCATTACGCTCTTTGCTCTGATCCTGTATTGCAGAGGTCTGTGTTTGCACCCGTCACGTTGCTCAGGGCTTCGCGTATACACTTTCCACAAATCAGGAATTGTTTTAACGCTGTATTTTCTTGTCTTTGGCAGAATTGCCTTGCTAAAGAGTCACGAATGCGATGAAGAGACTGTGTGACCTTGACGATCGTATGAGGCTAGTCCAACGTTTGTCAGGTGCACGTCAAGCCCTGCGTGCCGTCATGAGCAAGTCGTTAAACTCAACCCAACAGCAAGAAGACCCGGGCATCAGCCGTGTAGGCACGCCCGACGGAGACCTGCACCTGGCACCCATACGACACCTTCGTGTCTTGACAAGTGTCGGAAGTTCTGTGTCTTCTCTTAGTCTCACTGCGTCGGCTGCTCATCATAAGGTCGAGAGGTGCAGCGATCCGAGACTTGAGAACCCAGTGGGCTTCTTGCATGACTATAGCTTGACTGACAGAGAAGGGTAAGCACGGGGCGAGCACTAAACTGCGACACACGTTGTAGTGCTCAATACATACGTTATTTTGCATGTTGAACGCTTGTTATTCATTTCGGATGACGCAGTAGACGAAGCTTGCCGAGTTTTCTTTCAAGCTGGAAACCCAATCTACCTCGTTATGTTGCCACTACTGTCGAGCCACAAGAAAGTGGCTGAGGCTCTTGACAGGAAATTGACAGCAGATCTATTGATTTCTTGCAAGCTGATGGCCGCAAGCCGACCGCGCAGAGGCGACAGCTTGAATAGGGCCATGGATTGACCCTGTCTCTTTCTTACCTGCGAGCGAAGAAGAATATTGGAGCATCACAGCGTAAGTCTCAGCTGCTTGCGTGACGAGTGTCTTGCGACGATGTGAATGCGCGCGGCTCGCAAATCTGACTGCCAGAATATGTCAAAGCACGATAAACGATCAGCCAGCTTCTCCACGCGCCGCGGTTCTCGCTTTGAGCTGCAATTCTGACCGAATGAGCACTGGTCGCAAGGATCGTGCACAAACATGAAGAAGAGCAAAGTCGCTGATCGTGTCTCTGGCGTTGTTATGTCAGCTACAAATGCACGATGGCAGCTATGTCAGCACAATCGAGTCACCGTACGCGACATTGCTGGATGTCGAGTTGTTCAAGCGCTTCATGAACGTCCAGAACGTCAACTTGTATGAGCTTGGTGACAATCAGGCTACTGTGGACACACTCGGGTCTTTCATGTAAAATTGCCTTGACTAGCTCAGCTGTCTTTGTCGTAGCTCAAAGGACTTCTCGCTTGTCGGATGCAGCAGTAAATGTCTGACACAACATTTTGTCTGCCTGACTTACGAGGCCAGGAGCAAGTAGATCACTGTACATCGATTCAGGCTCGGTGTCTCTCCATGCTCATGAAGGAGACTTCTGCGCCTTTCTGTCGCAGATTCCTTGATTGACCGATGGCAAGTACAGATTGATACAGGTCTGTAGTCAATTCCATTATGAGGAAGCACAAATGAGCAGACAAGGATCAGATGTATCCGAGGGACACAGAAAAACAGTTGCGATATATTATACGCCTGACTTTGGTCTTTCTACAGCAAAATTGTGGTCAGATTTGACCCTAGGATAGCAGGAAAAGGAGAAATTTCAGTCAAATAGGGCAAATTCAATGCTTACCTGCTTCTAGGGCATGTTGCATCTATTAAAGTATGGCTCGATATTGGGAGTAGTCCTTTTGTGTAAAAGACTATGACATGCTAGGGAATTGAACCCCGGATCTCGAGAAAGCTTTCGACGCGCTCTGACGTTAAGCTACGATGTCTGTGTTGGATAATCTGGACGATTGATGCTGCAACAGCATCTTTGCTGAAGAATGTTCAACAGAAGAACAGAAGCCTCAGTAGTTTGAGCACAGTGCCTGCCAACCGACTTGATCTACTTCATCGCAAATAGTCTGAAGAACAGCAGCAGAGTGTTCCAAACCCAATTCAAAAAGACACTGCCTGGAGATGAAAGCATGTGAGATCACTCGCAGAGCAAATGCTCTTCTTCATGCAGATGCAGACATGAGCACCTTAGATGAGAGGACAGCTTGCAGGTCATTGTAAGGGTGTGCAGAACACAAAGATATCAGAAAGCGCTGAGCTAGCGTGCAAAGAACTGAAAGCCTCAAGCTAATTTTTTTTTCGCTCGCACTCTGAGTGTAGAGCGATACCCGGAGTGCAGTATTTCTGAGCAATGCTTGAAGCGAAAAGCAGATGCCGGCAATGCGCAAACAGCTGCAGGCATACAGTGGTTGCATGCGTAAGGAAGCAACAGATATTGATGCGATGCGCTCAACTTGACCTTCTTGTGGAGATCTCTCTTCCTTCTCGTGTCCTGTGTGACCGTCTTTGCTTATCAATCTGCATGCTGTGCAAAGTTGAAGCTGACGTTCCTGCTCAGCTGACAGGTTGTCTTCTGTCTGATTCTTGCAGCTATCTGTGTCGAAAATATGGCCTCTTCTCTGCTGTGCCACTCAAGTATCCAATCTTTGCAAGCAAAAATCCCTATCAGCTTGTATACACTGCCTGTCCTCTTCCTTGTAAAGAGAAGCTCGTCTTAGTACGGCTATGTGATTGGCCAAGAGTTGACTGTTACTCCTGTAAGATTCATTCTTGCTTGGAAATTGTAAAGCTGGACGACCATGGAAGTCTGAGCAGGATGTCAGGGCAAAAGAATTCGAGGTTTTATTTGCATGACAGGAGCAGTACCACCGAGACTATGTAAGATGCAGTCCTCATAACATCTAGGACTGTGTTCTGGGCAAGCAAGACGAGAAGAGATGATTAATCTCAGGACATGGATCAAGAAACTGGTCTCGATCAGGCCATGCGCGGAGAGAAATAAGCCAGAGCAGATCGAGACTGTAAGCCAGGTGCGCGCTTGCTTAGCCTCTGAGACGCAGTTGCTGATTGAGACTGGAAGCCTGACAGTTTTCGCTTCCAGGTTTCCACCACCTTGCGAGTGAGGTCAATTCGAGTGTTCTCCTGCAGAGGAGTTTGGAAGATGGTCAGTGCTGGATTCAAGTAATTGCCTGTCTGCCAAGCTGGTCACTTGCTAGCCTCACCATCCTGCCCTCCTCTGTCTGTCAAAAGCATGCCCATTTTTGCCTGAGTTGGAAGGAGCTGAAAGCCAAGAGGCCAAGAGGCCAATAGTGTCGGAATTACAGTCTCTGTTGTAAATATGTCAAGCGCAATTCAGCAGAGAGGCTCACTTGGCTTGCAACTCCCGGCAGTAATGCGTGAAGATAAAACCAGAGGCTGGTGCTGATGTAATGAACTCAGCTCCTGAGCTTTAACCAAGTACACCAACTGGCCAAAAAGGCACAAAATCTAAGCTGAAAGCTGGATTGCTCAGTACTATATAAGCCTAGAAATGACTCAAGAAGTGTGTATTAGGTTGTATGACAGCTGATGAAGAAGATCAGAAATACCGAGGACAAGGACAATTGGAAATGTGATCAAATCCTGTAAGGATAGGTGTTTTCTTTGCCACACCTGATCGCTTTGTACATGTATCACAATCCAGAGCCCAGGAGTCCACGCCAGTTTCACACTTCGGAATTTTCATTCTTTGGCAAACTCAACAGACTTTGTTTATGGAAAGTATAATGCTTGCTGTAAGGAATCAGTTCCTCACGACAACTAGAACTGAACTCTGAGCATGCAAGATGGAAGAGATGGATGTTCTGAGACATGGATCTGAAAACTTGGAACTTCTGCTCTGGCTTGTTTCTCTTCACGCATTTGCTGATCGAGACTGCAAGCCAGGTACGCGCTCTTGTTTAGCTTCTATAGATGCATCCGCTGATCGAGACTGTAAGCCAGCCCCACCCTTTTGGCCTTTCAGTCTTCAGCGCTTGCAAGTGAGGTTAACCCGAGCGTTTTCCTTTCACTTGCCTTAGTGCTTGTTTGACAGGCAACTGCTTGTTGTGTTCTTGCTCTTTGCTCTCACCTGATACATATGTCTTTCAATCAATAATGTCAATTGATTTGCTTTGTGCTTTTTGGCCCAGTTGTCTGCACAATGAACAATGTGTTTACGCAGCGTGCTTTTTCATGTGGAGGGAAAACGCTTGGGTTTCATGAATCTAATTCACATTGTAATTTCTTACTTGTGACTAGTCATTCTGGCTGGTATAGTACTGAGCAACACAGCTTCCAGCTTGGATTTTGTGCCTTTTTGGCCAGTTGGTGTACTTTGTTAAAGCTCAGGAGCTGTGTCTGTTGCATTAGGTTAACCTCACTTCCAATACACCGGAGCTGAAACGCCAAAAAGGTGGGGCCAGCCAGCAGTCTCTTCAAGGTGTAACGTGGCACCCTTCATTGTACCTGCAACTGAGTAAAAGTACAGAACAAATCAATTGACAAGATTGATTCATCAGAAAGACACATATAAAGGGGACAAATGTGGTAAGGAAAACACCTTTCCTTACACAAGGTTTGCGCCACATGTGCACAAACACATTGACCCATTATGTAAAAAGGAACCAGTCTGAGTTTAAGGAAATCACCACACTTGTCCCCTTTATATCTGTTTTTCTGATGAATCAATCTCACTGGTTGATTTGTTCTGTACTTTCAGTCAGCTGCTTATACAATGGCAAGGTGCAACAATACATTGTTGTCCCTTTGCCTCATCAGAAGATTGCTTTCATACCTCTTGCTTTCGCGCTTTGTGCAAGGTTTGCACCACTTGTGAACAAACACCTGACCCATTGTACCAAAAGGACCCAGTTTGATAGACAACTATCAAACAGGAAAGTGGTACATATGTGATATTGTGATTGGATAAGATGCGCAATGGGCATAGATCCACAACAGCTCAACCAATGGATGTGCAAGGACAACAGTAGCAAGTCTGACTCCTTGCACAAAGACATAGAAACAGGGTGCAGGTGTAAGCAAAGCCTTACACTAAGCTGCGGTCGTTTTGCAAACTGGATCTTGCTTTGACCCGGTACCTTCTCTTCTATCCTCTGGTCTGTTGGGGAAGCCTTCGCCTCACAGTAAGCCAGAGCAGAAGTTGCAAGTTTTTTGGTTCATGTTTCCAACTTCTTCATCTCTCTCCCCATCTGGCATGTCCAGTTTACAGTCCTAAATGTTGTAAGGGACTAGTTCTGTACAAGCTGCAAGAAATGGGGGGAAATGCTGTGCCTGTATACTCCAGGTGGTCCTCCTTTTTGCAAGGATGCAAGGATTTAGACTTCCTACAGTTGTCCTTGCATGCCGACCAAGTTGGGGTGTTGTGGATCAATGCCCTTTGCGCATCTTATCCAATCACAATATCACATACGTACCATCTCCTGTTTTGGTAGTTGTCTGTCAAACTGGTTTCTTTTGGTCCAATGGGTCAGGGCTTTGTTCATGAGTGGTGCAACCTTTTGCTCCAGCTGACACAAAGGCTGACTGCAAGGACAAGCATCCCTATCTCACCTGCAAGGACCCTGACTATCCCATTTGAGCAGGCCTAGCACTTGCCAGCAAGAACTTGGTAAAGTCAAAAAGCTAGTCAGACCTTGCTCCATATGCTGCCATAAGGGCTCTCACAGTCCAAACAGCAGCTTGTCATTGGTCTGATACGCTCTACTGTCCATTCTGAACATGTTCAGGCACAGCTGTCCTGTTCTACCTTCCATACTTGCTCCTCAAGCTGCAAGGAAAAATATTTTCCTTACTACACCTGTACCCTTTGTATGTGCAAAAATTCAGACTTCCTACAGTTGTCCTTGCACGCCCAGTAGTTGGGCTATTGCGGATCTATGCCCATTGCGCATCTTATCCAATCACTAGATGTCATAAACCTAATACACACTTCTTGTGACTAGTCATCTCTAGGCTTATATAGCACTGAGCAATCCAGCTCTCAGCTTGGATTTTGTGCCTTTTTGGCCAGTTGGTGTACTTGGTTAAAGCTGAGAAGCTGAGTTCATTACAATGGGTCAAATCCTTGGTCAGATCAGCAAGGGACACAGATCCAACCTTTGCACTTGCAATGATCACTTCAAGTGCCTTCAAGTGCCTGATGATGATATCTGGGCAGACCAACGCACCTACTGCTTTCCAGCAATCATAAACAGTGTCTTTCACGACCCACTCAACACCCCTACATTTGTTCATCTGAATGGCATTTACACCTTTGCAGCAACACCTGAGGAACACAATTTCTTGCGCACGCATAGTGTCACGCCGCCTGGTCAATGCCTGCCTTTACTACAACCCGAAGAACCGATTTTCAGCAGCCCTCGCTATTGTACCTCGCATGCGTCATTTAGAAGACAGGGGTATCGATGGAACCTCTCTTGGCCGGAACCGACCACGATTAGAAAGCAGCAGGAGTCCCTGGCCTGGATCCTACAGCTCCTACCGACGCTAGCTTCACGTATACAAACTATCGGTCGGCTCATGCGTCTCTAAGATTCAATTTTGACCCGCTCACACCTGCCATTCATTCACCTACGTCGAGAGCAATCTTCTCTAGACATTGTATGGGAACAGTTCGATGGCGGTCTGACTATGCAACGCCGAAACGGACAACACGATCTCTTCTAATTGCGCCAACTGCGGCATCCATTTGCAGACCATTGCCAACTGCTTTTGTCCTATTGCCTTTTACTCGCCCAACATGAACCCTGCGAAGCAGAACCACAACATCTGCTACAAGGGCCTCTTCATCACCGCGACATGCGTCAAGCAGTGGTGACATTCCCTTGAGTCCCTCAATCTCCCTTTTGTCAGCTACACAGACCGCGCAACGCACTCCAGTACCTCCAATCCAAGCAAGTGTCGGCAAATCTAATGTCCAAGGCCCATCAATCAGCTCAGTACTCCATCCAAGATCGTCCGACGCCCAGAACGCAAGGGCCAACGCTCTCTCTATGCGCACTGAGTTCACAGAGGGTGGAAAAGCTTCAGAGCAACCCGGAAAAATCATACTTCGCCTGCTCTCCACCACAGCGACCATTGCTCCCTCTTCAGGCATGGTATCTTTTATTTGCCAGTATTGTTGTCACGATGATACTCACCAGCGAATCGCTGCTGGAACCACGCTTGCGACTCGAGCGCTTGTGTTGCTTTCCATCCGCTGCGCCAGTCAGGTCCGGCTTCCGAGGCATTTGCCGTTTCGTAGAGCTCGCGCTTGAATCAGGGGAATCTGTCACAAACGCATCGCGCGTTTGCAGACTTGGAATTACGAGTCGCTCTCATCTGTCATCGATTTTGCCTGCTGTCTCTCCTGAGCTCCTTGTTCCCTTTGACTCGTACTTGCCTGCCTCTTCGCTTATATACTTTCTTGTTGCGTCCTCTCGCTCGGCTCTCTGCCTTGTTGAGTCAGTTGTGCTCTTTCGCACAGAGCAATCTCTTCTTCTTCAATCTGAACCTTGTCTTCAACCTCATTTTCCAGCCTTTTGCGTCCACCTCCTTGTCTCCGTCCTGTTCTTTGCCTTCGATCTTGTCCCTTCGCCTTTTCCAGGAGATTCTCCTCTTCCCCTTCGCTTCTGCTCCTTTGCCTGGATCCTGCTTTGTGCATCTAGCTCGCTCTCCTTGTCATTGCACCCGGGGGTCCCTGACAGCCAAGGCAAACACCAAAGATCTCTAGACCTACATCACGTTGCTGGCAAGACCGTGACAATTTTTTCCAAGACACTGAGCTTCCTCAAGGCAACAGACCAAACAGTCTATGTGATGGGTGCGCCAGCCAAGAGAGGAACATCGAACGAAGACATCGCAGCCTACAAACTCTCATCGTCAAGTAAAGCTCACGTTTCAGACCATTAGGCTTTGTGCAAGAGTGCAGTGCAACAAAACTGGGTATTAATAATTACCGATACACTCGGGCATTCTGGACTACTCGTCAATCTCAATCATGGAGGCATCGAGTGACAGGGCATGCAGGAGCAGGTTCACGTTACGCTGTAGGGTGAAGAGAAAGCAGAAGTAAGTCGCAAGGCTGGAGCACGAAAAGCAGACAGAAGAGCCACTCACAATCTTCAGAGCTGCCACTTCCGGACCTCCACGGCCCATCTTGGCTCCCTTCACACCTTCAATCACCTTGTCTCGGACGCCTGTCACCAACACCTGCTGCTGCTCCGGATCGGCACAAACAGCTACTGCCGCAAGGAACCGCCAAACTGGCTCATCATCGAGATCTGCTTCAGGCCGAAGAGCATCGACAGATTGATACTGTGCCACACCGAAGGGTACAGATGAAGCCATTCGAGATGACGGGAACATGGTGAGGAGGGATGTTGACAGCACTGAGAAGAGGTAGGTGAAAGTACGATGCCACTGAGCGACATCGGTAGGTTCCGGAGGGGGGGAAGATTGGTTCAGCGACTCGGCGCGAGCGAGAAGGATCGTGAGGAAAGCGAGTCCGGGCTGAAACGATACAGGCAGAGTGTCAGCATGGGATGGACCAAAGTTGGAGGTAAACGAGCGGGTTTGACAAACCTTTGATCGCACAACTTGATTCAGGTCGTTGCGGTCAAGCAGGAGGCCCAACATGCCGGTTACCATCCTCAACTGGCTCGTGCCAACAACTTGCATGACAGGCGCAATAATTGCATTCAGGAGCGCTTCTGTTTTAGCTTCAACCGCAACCCGCCTCTGCCTTGCCTCGAGAGAACCGGTTGTGTCAAGCTGGTCAAGCAGAGGCGCGTCTACGACGACGTCGAGAGTATCGAAAGTCGCGATCAGAAGCGTAAGCAAGGTGAGGGTTTGTTCCGCAGACAGGTGTCGGATAGCCCGAGGCAACAGTCGCTTTCCCTTTAGAATCGATAAGATCGAAATGAACGGATGCTCGACACTGCTCAAGCGATATGAACGTAAGTAGTGACAACGGAGAGGCCAGCTGGAAATGAACACACCCGGTGTCAAGGGGATCCATGACCCTGAGCTCTTGCCACAAGAGCTCCCGAAGCGCCTCATATTTGGCCTCGCTGGCTTTCACCTTGACTACAGCATCCTCGAATCTCGCCTTGGTCTGGTCTTTGACCTCTCCTTCCACCGTCATCTGTTCGAACTGATCTCGGAGGGCCGCTTGCTCGGCCAGTAGCGCTGGTTGGACCCTGCGGAGCTGCTCCAGATCGAGAACAGTGTCGTAGAGTTGCTCGATCACGGCGAGTGCAGCTCGGCGGGTGAGATGCCCGTTTGTCGGGGTGTCCTTCGAGGCAGACGACGTCGAAGTCAAGCCAGCTCCTGTAAGAAGCGACTCTCCCGTGTTGTGCGGAAGGGCACTGGTAGATGGAGGTGGAAGCGCTTCGGAGGGGTTGAGGAGAGAAGCTGAAGCCGCGTTTGTTGCAGCGGCCGAAGAGGGCGTGACTTGAAGCAAAGGACGAGGCGCACTGCGAGTACGGGTTGCGATTTTACCGAGTGCACCATCGAGGGACACTTTATCCAATTCATGGTCATTGATCAGTCACTCTACTCCGATCTGCCACGGAACGGAACGAGGCGGAACTTACGAGTGTTTGGAGTGTTGGCGTTCCTCTTCTTCGCACTATCAACCAACCTCTGTACATTCTGAGCCATCCTGCTCATCGCATTCTCGCGCCTGCCTGTTCTCCTGTTTGTCCCGTGAGGAGCTTGAGTTCCCGTCTGAGCAGGTTGAGCTGGAGTGTTGTGTGCCTGTTCCGTGACCGGGAGTCCCTGATTTTGCTGAATTGCAGCGAGGACCGCGTTCTGCCGAGCGTTCTTGATGGCAGCCATGATATGGAAATAGAAATCGTCGGCGTAGGGATCATCGGTGATGAGCTGCGAGACCTGGATCCGGGTGATAAAATCCTTGTCCGAGTTGGACATGAGATTGTTGTGCTTGGCCTATTGTCGGAAAGAAGCACGAGAAGGATCAGCTGCGGCAAGGAAGGAACGATCGCGCTCGCTGAGACCAAGCAGAGCCATGAACGCACCATCGACGCGATCTTCATCGCTTTCTTCTTTCTCGCCATCTCCAGCATTTCATGCTCGAGGATCCGCATTTCGACTTTCTTGATGATCTCTTCACCCGCGGCTCGGCGTTGCCTGTCCTCGTCCTCATCTGCATCAGGTGACGCTGGACCCAAGGCGGAACCTCCTGCCGCCACGTGATTCTGAGCTTGTTGCAAAAGGGCATGGAGATGGGCGGAAGTGAGGGCAGGATGCTGCGCGTGGTGGTTCATGGACAGGTAGTGAAGCTGTTGCTCGACCTGCGCGAGGTCGGCTGCCGGCGCGACTTGCTGCTGTGGCTGAGCCGCGAGAGGGGGGAAAAGTGTCGCCATAAGGTTCCCGGGAGGCGCGTTTGCTTGGACGCCGGCAGGGAGCACTGCAGGCGCGGAGCCGAGTGGAGGGAAGGCGCCATGGGAGAGAGGGATATTCGGATTCGCGAGAGGCGGAACACCCTGTCCTCCGAGCGCCTGAGATTGAGCGATCCTCATACGCTCTTGCTGTTGATACTGAGCCTGGAGCATCGCGATCATGGCCGGAGGCATGCCTGGATGGATCATCGGGAGCGGGGCTGGAGTGAACGGCGCATGTGCGTGGACCTCGTGGTTTGGGGCAGGAGCAATGCCGTTAGACGCGACTGGCGCAGGTGCAACGTTCGCGACAGCAGCGTGCTGGCGTGCGTTGCGTAGCATTTCAGCCTCGACTTCTTCAACCGTGAGCGGGCGGGGCGTCGGTGCGGCAAGAGGTGCAGCTTGCGCGAGAGATCCCTGTCGCATCTCGGCTTCGACTTCTTCCAGGGTTTTCATACGCCGAGATTGCGTCGAATCGGCGAGTACAGCGGAGGATTCTGACGGGTTCGCTTGAGCGAAGTTTGCAGGCGCGTAGGCGACCTGAGGGGCGCGAGCGAGCAAGGGATCGTGATTGAGTGAACCCCAGGGCGATTCGGCATGATTCGAGCGAGACAGCGCAGGCACTGCGGCCGCGTCGGTGCCTAAGAACCGGTTGGTAGATCCGGCAAAGTCGAAATCCCGACCTGTGCGGACAACGAGCGCGAAGGAGGGAGCAAGTCACGAGTCGCAAGATCAGCGAGAGGCTAGCCGGAACACCTGCGCGTGCGGGAGCGACTCACCGAGAGGGGCATCGTTGCCGAGCACATCTCCGAAAGTCTCGTCGTTGAACGCATTGCTATCTTCGTCAAGCAAGCCCGCGAGATCCGATTCGCCGACTGCGAGTGACTCGAAGTCGTAGATCTCGAGCTCGGAGTCCATCGAGTCGCGACCGAAGGGCACTGTTCGAGAAAGCAGTCTGTCCGGGAGCAGAGGCGGTCAGAACAAGTGCTCGATGATGGGACGCATAAGTTGTGGCAGATCGTAGGCCGTTGACGAGCTGGAGAGGCTGTCGCTGTCGCTGGATGGCCTGCCTCGCTGAGATTGCGACGAAGCGGCACAACTCGCTCCAGCTAGAGTACCGCGGCGGCGCAGGGCTCGGCGCGGCGCTTGCCAGCTGTTGCTGCATCACCGTCGCAACACCGCGACTGGGCGGCAATACGTCCGAAGGTCTTGCTTGCTTCACGCTGACTCACAGTACTAGGGTTGCGGCTTCTTGTGCAACCAAGAATGGAGGTGGGTGGAAGCTGGCGGCAGAGACGTTCGCGGCGGCATCCGCTGGCCAGCGCCCGTGTCGTCGATGCGATAAATATCGCGCAAGCTGCTAGTGTCAATTGCTGCCGCGAAAAGCAACGCAAGCCAATACTGAAATACTCTCGACTGTACAAGCGAATTCGCCGCTGATGGGAGGGAGTGTCGGCTATATATTGGACGCTCTATATATATATAGCGTACATGATAATCGAGCGCCGCGGCACCGTCCGTTTCGACAATGTGGTACGCCTCATGTGTGTAGTCACCAACTTGCGACAATGGCTGTTCGCCGTTCCAGCGTCAGTCTGAGTGAGGCACTCGCCTCGGAGGGAATAGAAGCACTTTGGAGTCGCGGGGTCCAAGCCTCGGGGCAGAGCCGCTGCCGCACTACGGCGAGGTCAGGTCTTGGAGCAGACATGCGATTGATACAACATAAAGTACGACTCGGTACAGTCAGCACGGGGCTCGCTCATTCCTCATCTCCATACTCTTCATAGTCCTCGTCTTCGGCGCGACTTGTTCCGCTTGATGTCCTAGGCTGCCTTGGACTCTGCTCGTTATCCTCGTCTTCGAATTCGAAATCGTCGTCCTCGTCGTCGTCCTCGTCTTTCGCCTTGGTCGATTTCTTCTTGCGACTGGTGCTTGCCCCGGCACTGGCGCCTGTACTGGCAGAAGCCCTCGCCTTGCGCTTCTTCTTTCCTCCCTCGGCTTCGTCGCCTTCCTCTCCCTGTGGATCGGGCACGCCTTCGACAATGTCGGCGCAGAAATCGAGGGTGGGAGTCGCGTTGATGGCGCGTTTCCTGGTGTGCATGCGCGAATGCGTAAGTAGACTCACTCGCTTCGTCACAGACAGTCTTAGCAAGCAGGCAGCTTGAACGTACAGTCCGTACGGCGTAAGCTTCTTGCTGCCGCGCGTCTCAGCGTCCTTGACCGAGGCCTCGACGAGACTTGCCAAGAAGAGCTCGAGCGCTTTCGCTGACCGAGCGTGAGCCGAAACAAGCAGTGAGCGTACTGAGCTGGGCTGCTCGCGGTGGAGACTCGAACGCGGGGAATCATCGACTCACACACGACGATCGGGGTTGCCTGAGCCACCTTGCCCACGTCCTCGTCGGCTTGAATCATCTTCTTGATTCGTGCCTGGACAAGCCGACCACCCGAGCGTCAGCGCAGAGACATGCAGCGCGCACTCGCGTGAAGAGCGCAACGCTCAGGCGAGAGCGACTTACGAGAGGGAACCTAGCTGCATTTGATTTCTTGCCCATCGGACGCGTATGGCTGATGGGTATCGTTCAGGGATGATCGTTGATCGCGCGTGATGATCAAGTCGGCGGTGCGATTCCGCTTCACCTCGTTGTCACCTGTCGAGACGTCTCAGCCTTACCATGACATCTGTGCAAGCTGTCATCACGCTGAGGAAGCAGCTCCTTTCGGCTACGAGCGACAAGAAGACAGAGGTTCGTCCGCTCTTCCGACACCTTGCACGACTCGAAGACTCTCTTGTAGCGCGTTCCCAGTGTACCTGCGTGTGACTCGCAAGGACCCTTCATCGCAGCGAGCAAGGCAACGAGCGCTGCGGCCGTGAAATTCGACCTGCTTGTAGAACGCTTATTGATTGTCTCCACCTCGGGCCCCTCAGGATGCGATTCACGTTCTGAGACAACTCAAAGCCGAAGTCGTTGCAACGGACGATCTGCTGCGGGTGAGTGATACCGACTCAGCCGCATGCGGCGCTCTCGGTGACCGGCAGCTGACTCGCTTGGATGCCGCAACTCTGAGCAGGAGACCAAGATCGGAATTACCGTCAACAAACTCCGCTCCAACGAATCAAAGGAGATTGGGGATCTCGCGAAAGAACTGATCAAGAAATGGAAAGCAGACGTCGGGCAGACCGGCAGTTCGAAGAAGACTTGTTCGTGCTCACCCTCTGGCACTGCCACCCAGAATGCGCGATCATGCGCAGATTGGGGCACTGATGTCTAGCCTTGTGCAACCACAGCCGCCTCGACCGCGCCGTCTCCCTCTGCAGCGTCGTCCACTCAAACAACGCCCAAATCTCCGGTCCCTGCTGTGCCGAAACCGTCTGTCGCCGTGCGGACAAATGCTGTGCCAGCGCCGCCGGCCCCGGCAGCGTCCGCGACAGACTCTACCGACACATCCCGCGCATCTGCCCCATCTGTTTCGACTTCGACAGCTTCCTCTTCATCCTCCAAACGACGACCGTCTGGTGGGCCACCTCGTACTCATGTGACAGACAACGTCACTTTCAAAGCCGGAAACTCTACCGGAGAGCAGATCAGGGACAAGTGTGTTGCATTGATTTACGACGCACTCGCGTCGGATTCCGATGCTCGTGAGTCTCCTGTTCGCGATAGCCAAATGCACTAGCTCGTTCCAGTGGGCTGAGAATGACCTTGTCCCTGCTCAGCGGTCGATCTCATTCTCACCCGAGCGCAAGCTTTGGAGAAGCATGTCTATGACAAAAATCCTCCGCCCGACGGAACCCCAAATTATCGGAACAAGATGAGATCTTTCTATCTCAACCTGAAAGCCGTTGGAAACCCCGCCTTGAGGGAAGATGTCGTTAGTGGCGAGATTAGCATCAAGGAACTCTACGAGATGGATCCCAAGGTAGGTCATATCCTTTCAGGCTTTCTCCCACTGGCCATAAGCTCGGCGAAAGCCGACAAATCTCGTGTGACTCCGCAGGATATGGCATCCGAGGAGCAAAAGGCGGTAAATCGCAAGTTGGTGGCGGAGAACCTCTTCAAGGCTCAGGGTGCGGCGCCTCAGCAAGCTGAAACGGATGCATTCCAATGCGGTAAATGCAAACAGAGGAGGTGCATGTATTATCAGGTGCGGGCCAAGTGCAGCAGGTTCATCCATTAACTATCACGGCGCTGAAGCGAGTCCTCTAGATGCAAACCCGCTCTGCCGATGAACCGATGACAACTTTCGTCACTTGCTTGAACTGCAACAATAGGTGCGTGTCGAACAATTCAGGCCCACTGGTCACGCACTCGAGCTTATTCAACCTCCTGACAGGTGGAAGTTCTCCTGAAAAATCGCCTTCAAAAACGATGTACATACACCGTGCTGTTTCATTCAACGTGCAATTCATACGCTGCCCGACGAAATCTGCAAGGGAGCGAACGATTCCTGGTTGCAGGACTGAAAAACGATAGGTATCAAGTAACGGGAAGCATGCAGGCGGGACGACGAAGAGCAATGCGGTACGGAGCAAGACACAGGTATGCAGACACGATAAAACAGAAGAACCCCCTCCAAAAAAACCCCTGGAGAAACGAGAGAAGGTGTCGGGCTAGACCGAGACACTGCTAGTCACGCAAGCGCTCCCTCTTGATATGATTTTGATCAGGCCAGAGAGGCTCATCCCGGGCCTGAGATGATGGTGACCACCAACCACCGCTCGCCTGGCCACCGAGCGAGCTAGTTTGCCCGGAAGACTTGTTTGCTTGCGTCCAGCTAGCAGACTCGCTCAAAGCGACAGTGTCTGGGTACTGCTGCATCTGTTCGAGCGGAGGAGCCGGGTCTGCAGCGCTCGGATAAGTATGCTGGGTGGAACTGGAGGTCGGATAGTTCGTTTGGCGGAAGGCATTGGTTTGTGCATGATCCGCAGTCCGGTACAAGTCCTCGTTTTCGTAAAGGCCGAGCGCAGGTCCTTCAGCGACAGCAGAGACACCGAGACCGTGGACCGCGTGCGATTGCTTTTCGGTGTACCCAACGACGAGCCCACTCGGTTGGTGCACTGCCTCTTCGTACGCGTACTGCCCAGGAAAAGTAGGCGGCGAGGTTGTGTACGTAAAATCGTACGAACGTCCTTGCAAGCTGGTGGGGGGCAGAGCGGGCTCGGCGGTGGCTGTCAATGGCGCATTCTGATGCCAGGGTATCGTTTGATGATTGGGCGGATTGCGAGCGCCTACCGGCGAAGGATGGGGCTGCTGAGGAGCCTGAGATGGGAACGGATACCCTATGCGGGCTTGGTCTGCGTTCGTCGGCGTTGAATCGTATGGAGAGCCCGATGGACCACTCGGGGAAGAGTATCGACTGTAGCTGGGTGCTGTCCGAGGCGGCGCGAGGCAACCCTGTGAGGAAGATGCGGAAGTCTGAGCGCCTGTATTGGCGTATGGCTGAGAGGGCGGTCTAGAAGGAATGCCAAGATGTTGCTGTGAGAGCTGCGAGTAGCCGAGTGGCGAAGGGACGCCTTCAGATGCACGTCGTTGAATGAGGTGCGTCGACGGGGGATTGTAGGAGAACATGGAGGTTAAAGCACTCGCATCGCTAGTTGGACCATATGGTGCGGCGCGTCGCGGCTGATAATAGGTAGTTGCGTTTCCATTCGAGACATTTGGCCCATCGACCCGTCCGGCTGGCAGATCTTGGTACTGAGCGTTCGCACGCTGATTCTGCAGGCGAGGTTGCTGATACCATGTGTCTGAATTTGAAGCCGGCGCCGAGCTACTCAGAGACTCTGAAGTACGGGACGACGGAATCCCTTCGTAGGCAGCGGGCGTGTCACGTTGTTGGTGGTGTTCAATCGTCGTCTCACCTATCGGTTCGAACGTGGATCGAACTGGTGAAGGTTGACTGGGCGAAAGTGTATGGCCGAAAGGGTAAGCTGTAGCCGTTGCATGCGATGTGGCGTTGGGCGAACAACGTCCGACGCCATAGGGGTCGAATCGACTCGCAGTCCGTACAGTTGCTGTCGCGCCTCGTCTCGGAGAGCCTGGCGCGGAGGGGTAGTCGCGAGACGGTGGACGGGCACCCAGAAGAGGCGTGATTTGCGAAGGTGTTCCGGTTGCATTAGGGTCAGAAGTGCTCGGTCGCGACTGTGGAAGGCAGTGGCTTCTTTCAGCGCTGCGTTGCTAAGGACTCGGAGAAATCGAATGTAGACATACTTGGACCAGCTTGGGGGTCGCAAACCCAGGGGACGATCCTGAACGGGTTAGAGGCGATATTGGCGTCTCAGACTCGCCCTTGTAGCGTACTTGACCATCGGTACCGATCTCCACGACAGGCGGCATGCGGAAGAGCGTGGGCACGAGAAAATCTGGCGAGACCTCAAGCGACATGAGCTCGGCGTGCGAGGACGGCGTGCGTAGTCGACCGGAGGTCACGTCGTCGAGTCGATAGTACGCGACCAGGTGGAGGCCTGAGAGCGATATCGTCTTCTTGACGAGGCCATCCCCGCGGAACCGAGAACTCGATGTGAGACTACCAACAAGAGCGCGTTCCCGCGCCCGATCAAGCTGCAGGACCCCTGCAACTTCGCTCAAGGATGGCTGGTGATGACCCAGGTGGGCAGTCCGGCTGGTCGAGGAAGATGGTACCGGTGCGAGATCCTGACCATCGTCCAGCATATCGGACTTGCTCGTGAGGCCGCCCATGAGGCGGCTATTCTTCTCGACCCCGGTATCGTCGTCATCGTCCCGATTCGACGCGACTTTCTTGTCCAGCTCGCGGTAGATCAAGAAATTTCCGAGCGTACGAGAGGGCGACCATGAGAGCCCGTCGGTCCATCTCTTTATCCCGGTTTCTGCTTCGTCGAACACAAAAATGGCTCCCGAAACAACAAGCGCCTTCTTCTCATAGTCCTGCAATCTCCGGCTGATCTTCGGCAGGTAACCGCGTTTACACCCCTCAAAGACGAGCAATGCATCGAGCGTTGATTCGACGAAGCCTCGAAAAGCTGGCGCCGCCATACCGAAGCCGTCTATGTTTGAGGCGGTGTAGGTTGACGTGATGACGAAGGACACGAATGAGAACGCGGGAGGCCTAGCGTCCTTGCACTTCGACGATTTGCGCAAGTATCGTTGTGAAGAAGGTGTGGAGGAGTTTGAATAGGGTTGTACGCTAGGGATCTACAAGGACCCAATATGCAAAGTCAGTGGTGTCCAAAGTCGAAGAGGTCGCGAATGTGGCCGTAGGCGTCCAGCGTGCGTGTTACTCACCGCGGCTGTGATCTTCTCGAGCTGGCGTGCGATAGAGTGCTGTCTCGTCTCTTCGCGCACTGGGCCTCTTGGAAATCTCTGGCCAACCGAGCGGGATTGTAGGTCCTACTATAGCAGTGTACTGTGGTGTGTGTAGGAGCGCGCCGGAAGGCAGTGCTGTCGGGCCCTCAGGTGAATCAGTCCCGGGTCGGTGGATGGGGCTTGACGCGCTGCGGGATGCTGATAGGCCGGCCTATAAACAGCCCCCGAGTCGTGATCGGATTGCTGGTCGCCTCAGAGCTTGAATCGATTGTCGAGCTGACCAGAAGAGATCGTTCAGCGGCAGCCCAACGGGAGAGCGACGAAGCCGCGCCATTTCCGTACCTCGCCTAATCCGCAAAGTTTCGCGCTAAAAGTTATGTGGGATCGCTCGCTTCTTTCGGACCGATATGCTCACTGTACCGCGCCGAACCACACCTTCAGCAAAGCTTTTCAGTCTGCTACTGTGTCACATCTTGTACGCAGAGAAGCGAACGAGGCTCGTCTATCCCGCGGAGACCTTACCTCTCATGGCCTGCCCAAGCTCCGCGCCCCACTCTGAGCACTAGTGTGGATCCGCTGCGCACAAAGTTTGTACAAAAAACACACTGCTCGTGCAGACTCACATGTTGCCCAGTACTTCAAAGATCTGCAAGTCACGTAATAGCCAGAGATATCGGTCTCCATGGCGGAATGCGCTGCGTCCGGCCGAGTCGCTCTGCAGCTGTGTCAAATCAAGCCTAACATGACGGGCTTCGGGTAGAATACGTACCGCGATAGCCTCTATAATGAATCTGGTCGCGCGCCGCGCACTCGTCTGATCCATCAGCTCTTATGTACAGTACAGTATGTACATCCTGTGCGTCGCCTGAACCAGCGAGACCTCCCCGGCCCGTCCTTGCCGAGTTTTTGCGGAGTAGTCCGCGGCCGGCTCGGGAAGCTGAAGCTCACTAAGTCAATGTGTCAATGTGTCACTGCTGTATTTGGTACTACGACCTCGAGAGGGTCCGAAGAAGCATGCTAATCCGCATTTGCTGCACACTTACTGTACTGAGCCGCGAGCAAGAAAAGACAACGCCATCGCGGTTCGCATGATTTACCCGCGCTGCACCTATGTCGGACTTTGAATGGATAGGAATGACTGGCTGAATGAACTGACTAGGCGACGACGATGTGCACCACAAGCTGCCATGTTCGCCGGGGTATAAATCAAATCTTGACAAGTCCCGCGGATTTAAGCGCTACCTCATATCCCTCGGCAGCTGTCGTCCAGCGTTCGAAGCTTGTTTACATCCGGCGTCCAAAGTTCAGTCAAGCTGTCAGGTTTGTCAAGCGAGACAAGAGCCAAGTGATTAATTGAAGGCGATGCATATTCGCAAAAAATGGATGTAGGGTTCGACGACCTACATCCGGCTCGCTCGACCTCACGCTAGCCATCCACTGGATAGATGCCGCCGAATCCGTACCTGAAGGCAATCGCTGGGCAAAGCTCGGCAAAGGCTGCAGGCAGTCCGGACAAATCGGCAGGCAAAACCGCGAAGCCTGCCAAAAAAACGCCAGCAAACACCAAGACGGGCAAGGACCACGGAGAACAGAGTGGTGCGCTGAGACAGGGTATCCTGGCGCTGGGCGGTGACGAGGAGGACTTCCGCATGCTGCAGGACGTAGAAAGCGGGAGTGAGATGGAGGAGGACGACGATGTCGTTTCAGGCAAGGGCAAGCAAGCAGGGGGCAACAGCAAGGATGTGAGTACCACTCTGCTCGTGTGTCAAGAAGGAAAGTTCGCGAGGCTGACGCAGGTTGCGCTGTATCAGAGCGGTCTCCTCACCGACCTTCGCTCCTTCGTAAAGGGACTCGACTTCACAGCTGCCGGAGCCCAAGTTCCTGAATTAGACTCGGCCGAGGAAGAAGCTGACGAGGTTGCAAGCGGCGCCGGCGATGCGACGGACGCCTCCAGCGGAACGGAAGACATCGCCAAACCGACCACCGTTGCAGCATCGGTTCCGACCAAGGTCGCCGAAAAGAAAGAATCCAAAACTGAACGAGAACAACGGCGAAAGCAGGAGCGTGAGGCAGAAAAGGAGCGGATTCGCGCGGCGAAAATGCACGAGCTGCCCGCGAAAGAGGATAGCGTTGAAACAGGCTATCTCGCATCAGCCTCTAAAGCTGCATCTCCTTGGGTAAGGCCAAGCTTTGTACGCCCGCTCCAGCGCGACAAAGATGCTGATCTTGGTTACATATAGATCGTTGAGCCCGTGCCGCAATGGTATGCGATCCCGCTTCCAACACCCGTACCCTCCGCGCCGCGACCATCTGCTCCTGTCATTTCGACCTTGCTCGCCCGCGGGTATGCTCTTCTCGAACGCGACAACAATCTATACTCCTCATCCCTGGATCCGAAGCAAGCCAGAGGTTCCGCGCCTCCGCCTTCGACCGGGCTTTCGAAAGCCGATCAAGTCTTTGTTCAGCAGATCCTCAGCTCTGGAACCTCGTCCGACAAGGTCTCAGCCCTACTGCTCCTTGTGTCGTCTTCGCCTCTTCATACCATGAGCTACCTTGAACAGCTCGCATCGCTCTCGCGCAAGAAGAGTCGCGACGAAAGTGGGCGGGCGCTCCGCGGTGTAGTGGATTGGTGGCGAGCGGACGGCGGAGGAAGTCCTTCGCGAAAGCTTCGCGCTTTTGCCGATCAACCTCTCCTGCCGACAGTTGCTCTCGCAATCGAAGCTCTCGAAAACAAGAGCAAGTCGGCGAGGTCTGCCCCAATGAGCAAGATCGAGCTCGAACGCTGCCTGGCGCTATTCGCCTTTGAAGATTGGTTCAAGAAGTGGTTCTTCCAAGTCCTGCAGGCCCTCGAGGTCAGTATCCTGTAGTCTGAACACGCCGACGAACAATCGCTCACCTTAGTCCGTGAATTCAGCAAATGTCTGTCGATCCCCTCGCTCATCCTCGCAACCTAGCCGTTCTTCATCTCTCGAACTTGCTGCGGGACAAGCCGGAACAAGAAAGCAATATTCTCCGTTTGCTGGTCAACAAACTTGTTCGTCGCTTTGCCATTCCCTCGCTTGAATTGACTGGTCCTCGACTGACATGAATGATCAATATAAATGATTGGATCAGGGAGATACGCAACGTGGAATCGCCTCCAAAACTTCCCACCACCTTCTTCAGGTGCTTCAGACACATCCCGGCATGACTCCTATCCTTGTTCGCGAAGTCGCTTCCTTGGTTCTGCGTCCCCGAGCGACCTCAGGACCGGCAGTTTCCGGCGGCAGTCATGTGCGCTTCGGAGCGGAGTCGGATAAGAAGAAGTCAGCTGCCGTCAACACACAGGATCAAGGACGCGACAATGCGCGTTATTACGGGATCATCACACTCAATCAGGTGATGCTCAACAAAGATCAAGGCGATGTTGCAGGCAAGATGATCGACGTCTACTTCGAAGTCTTTGGAGATGTTCTCGGTCGCTTGCCGGAGAAATCAGATGACAACAGCGATGATGATGCGGACGAAAGGGAGGCTAAGACCAAGAAAGTGCAAAATCAGAAGCGCAAGCGCGGCGAAAAGCAAGCTGGCGAAGCACCCCAGCCAGCTTCAGTCGGCGAAGCGGACAGCAAGCTCATTGCGGCTGTTCTGACGGGTATTAACCGGGCTTTCCCGTTCGCAAAGATCGATGATGATGCGTGCGTCTGTACTTTTGCTGTGCCCCACAGCCTTCGACACTGACCGCAATTTTCGCATATTGCAGCTTCAAACAGCGACTCGACACCTTGTTCCGCATTACTCACAGCGGAACTTTCAACGTTTCGATCCAAGCGCTTCTCCTCATTTACCACGTCTCGGCTGCTAAGCGAGTAAGTTCGAAGATAATCTTCCGACAGGCATTTTTCGTTCTGTGCTGATGTTTAGCGAATTTCAGGCAATCTCTGATCGTTTCTACCGTGCACTCTACGCGTCTCTTTTCGACCCACGTCTAGTATCCTCGTCGAAGCAAGCGCTCTACCTCAATCTTGTGTTCCGGGCCACGAAGCACGACAAGGATCCAAAACGAGTCGCTGCCATTGTCAAGCGATTGATCCAAATCCTTTCGACCATGGACGTTACCTTCACGCTCGGAGCGCTATACGTTATCGGCGAGGTTGGTCTATGCCTCTCTCTCGCTCCTGTTCTCGGCTTCCACTTGACTTGTGCTGAAACTCCCATCCGCGTTACCAATAGCTCATGTCGACAGTTCCAGGTCTCAGGGAAATGATTGCAGAACCAGAGAGCGCTAAGAGCAAGACAGCAGTACCATCAGACAAGACGGAAGATACGCCGGCCAAAGTATGGCCTACTGCTTATGACGGGAAGAAGCGCGAACCCGAATTCGCCAACGCTCAAAACAGCTGTCTCTGGGAACTCGTAAGTCCGGGTCTGTCCTGGACGTTCTGGCAGGCCCTGACTCTAATGTCTTTCTATCGCCTTGCTTTGCACAGGCTCCTCTGCGCACTCACTGGCACCCAACTGTGGCACTCTACGCGGAGTCCTTGCTCACGTTCTCCCCTCTTCCCGTGGCAAACGATCTCGAGCAACACTCACTGAACACTTTCCTCGACCGCTTCATCTACCGAGAGCCGAAGAAGTCTGTCACATCCAAGGGTTCGTCTATGATGCAGTCTGGACTGGCAGGTCAGGATCGTTCGGGACGAGTTGTGCTGGTCAAGGGCAGCGCAGCCAAGAAGGGAGAGGAGGCGGTCAACTCCGAAAAGTTCCGTCGGAAGAATGTGTATGATGTTCCGGCAGATCAGGTGTGTGCTCCATCTCGTGGGCGGACGTCCCCGTCACTGTTTGCTGACAGGTAAGTTGGCGCGACAGCTTTTCTTCCACAAATACTTTACGATGCGGACGTCTCTGGACTCGGAAAAGTCGAAAGCGACCTCGAAACGCAAATCTCGCAGAGGAGGGGACGGCGACTCTTCCGACTCGGAGGAGAGCATCGCCGACGCTGGCATTGCCGAGACCGGCGATAACTTCGATGAGGATGCACTTGCAGCAGCGATGGAGGAAGAAGTCGGCACTGGAAGTCCGGCAGAAGATAGCGACGACGACGAGATGGAGGCCGAGATCTGGAAAGCCATGCGGAAGAGCATGCCCAGGGAAGCCGGCGATCCTGATCTGGCCGATGATGGCAGTGATGGCGAAATCGATGTCGACGGTGACGACGACGAGGACCTTGCGGCGTACGATTACTCTGACTCGGATGCTGACGAGGCCCAGAACGAGGACGCCGTACCGTACAAGAGTCCGTTCGACGACGAGGAGGAAGACGAGGGTGACGATGACAACGTCTTCCTCGAGGAGGACGACGATCTTGTCGATTCGGATGCCGACATTCCGCTTTATGGATCAGATGACGACGATGACGCCGAAGCCCAGAAAGGAAGCAAACAAGCAGGAGGGAAGCAGAACAAGAAGAGGAAGCTCAAGCATCTGCCGCTCTTTGCTACGGCCGATGATTATGCCAAAATGCTGGGCGGCTCAGACGATGAAGACATCTAGTAGTCCGCGCTGGTCCCGCATGCTCTGCAATGGTTCCGTGTCAACTAGTCGAAGATATGTCAAGCTCCGCGTGTAGCCAGTCTCCGGGGGGCATTTGCGCTTGAAACGAACGTTTGCAGCGTCGTCCAGATCTTGCGGACCCGCCTCTCATGATACGGGAGGGTAAATTGAGTACGAGTCACATTTTGCAAATACAAGGGGTTCTTTCTGAGTACCAGTACAGTTCCTGAAGCACCTTTTCTACGTGTTCCTGAGGACTGCAGTCGGTGCAAGAACACGGCATCAGTGAACGTTAGTGGGACGCTGCGGAAGCGAGATCTCGCGACGACGTACCAAGGACCACGGAATCACCGCGAAGGACTGCACGCGAGGGGGAACTTTTCAGTGAATCGCCGCAGGATGGCAGAGTGAATCGTGCACTTACACATCTTGCTGACAAAGCGATCCTTGTTGACAGGCTTCCTGCCTTTCGCTTTCGGTGCTTCGGTCCTGTTGCCATCGAGCGGGGTCAGCATGTCGCTGCGCAGCTCTCTCGCGTCAGAGCCAAGATTCAGCGCACCACATCTCCTTGACGTTCTCGAGAACCTGGTCCGGCCGAGCGAATCGTGGTCAGCGGCGAGCACGCGTGATAGTGGGACCGAGCCGGGCGGACGGCTCACCATGTTAGCATGTCGATCGAACGCCTTGACTTTGCCAAGCAGCTTTCGGTTGTTCCTCAGGGCGATCAGGATTTGCGTGTTACTCCTGACGGCAGTCTGCAGGACGCTCAACGGTCTGGGCAAGTCGAGGCGTGGGAATCAGCAGCTGCAGGACAAGTGGTGCGAAGATCATTAGGTACCCTTGCGAGATCTGGTGCTCCTCGATAGCCCTGATCTGGGCTTCGTCCATCTCGGATCGGTTCATGTTCATGTCGAGGTCCTTGCTGCTGGACCTGTGCGCGCAAGGCGGCGAAGAGATCGATCAAGCGAGCGAATGTATCAGTCCTGTCACGCGGTGAGCTGCGCATTTCGAGACACTCACGCCATGATGAATGCTTGAGAATGGGTGAAGGAAGGCGAGGTAGACGCGCGCTCGTGGACGAGTAACGAGCAGAATCGGACTACTAGTCGATCGGATGACTTTCGTCTCTTCCGAACCTCACACCTTGCCCGCCTGCCGGTCTCTGCGGCATGTCTGAAGTGTGCGTAGATCTCTGTTCCGACGAGGCTACTGAGCAGAAACACGCGATACGCTGACCCGAGCGACCCGATACGCAGCTCCTCTGTCGAGCCCACCTCGACGCTTCCGCCGCGTGATGATGCAGCGGACACGCTGCGAGATTCGGCGCAACCATCCGAGCAAGACGTCGAGCTTGCCGTCCCTGCCGACGCGGACAAGGCCGAGAGCCGTGCCGGATCCGTGCCCGCACCCACCGAACCAATAGAGCCCGCGATGGCCGAAGAAGACCCCGTCGAGAAGAAACGCAAACAGGAGCAATTGCGACAAGAGTCCCGCAAACGGGGCAACAGGATGTTCGGCATGATGCTCGGGACGCTCAAGCGAGCGAAACAACAAGTCGACACTTCGGTCGAAACCGACGCCATGAAGAAGCGCCTTGAACTCGAAAAGAAGCTCAAGGACAAGCTCGACGGAGAGAAACGGGTCATTGAGCTCCGGTCCGAGACGGAGAGGCAGGTCAAAGACTTGAAGATGGGCATCCAAAAACGCGAGGAGGAAATTAGTTCTGCGGACGCCCTCGTGAGTATCCTCATCGATCGCGAGCAGGACACACGCAGCTGATCTCGCCACTGACGCGGTGCGCATAGTATCGGGTGCGGCATGACGCGAAATACAATCTCGCTGGATTTCTGTGCACCTCTTTCCCGCTGCCGCCACCGGTCGCGACCACCGATGCCATCTCTGTGCCGTTCAATCCTCGTCTGCCCCACGCGATGAACCTCTCGACCCCGACTACCTCGGCCAGTCGACCGATCTACTATCTCCCGTACCGCTTGCTGCCATCGCAAGAAGACCGCATTGAAGATCAGATCGACCTCGTCAAGAAATCGACGAAACGTGACCAGGATGAATGGCGGGATCTCAAGCTCGCGAAACAGAAGGAAGTGCGTCGGATGCGTGACGAGCTCGAGCAAAAGCTCGGAGAAGTGAGCCGACTCGAGCGAGAGGACCGTCAGCGGAAACGGCGCGAGGCCGAAGCACGCGAAGAGACGGACAAGCGGGAGCGCGACAAGCGGAGGCGGACCGATCGAGACGATCGGCAAGACACCACGATGAGGGACGAAACGAGTCCAACAGACACCCGCGCAACTGCGCAGCCTGACGCAGTCATGGAGACGGAATCGACAGACGTGCCTGTCGTGGAGAAGGAGAAGGAGACAGCCGCATCTGCTGAAGAGCGAGCAGCGGAGGAGGGGACAGATCGGGAGGAGCAAGCAGCGCGAGACGGACCCGTAGGCGGCCTGGAATCTGCCGAGGATGGAAAAGATGTCGCAGCGACGGGAGAGATCGCGGGCGATGATGATCTCGAATATTGATTCGAACGGACCTTGGTATACAAGCTTGAACATGAAAAAGCCAAGATCATAAATGTGTCGTGGCAGCTGGCTTCGCTCCGCAGTGCGGTGGAGAGAGAAAGGAGATTGGTCTGATTATTCACTATAATCATATCAAACAGCTTCGGCCGCGATTTCCTCCAACTAGGCTTGGAATAGACAATAAACGCCGGAACCTACGAATGAACCAAGGCGGTCCAACAACCTGTTGCCCGACTGTGAACGTAGTAATTTGTCCCCTTCGATTGCAGGTCCTTGTTTTAGCAGTGTCCTTCGCGGCAAGGCTCGTTGGAAAACATCGATCATGAGCCAATTGGATCACGAGGGTCTCTCCCTTTGTTCCCCAGCCCTTTCTTGCTGCCAACGCCGACTATATACCACGTGCACTTCCTCCACCAGGGTCTCACAGCAGCGACAGACATCGACGTGTCGTGCAGGCGACGCGTTGTCCAGACAGCCAAATAAACAACTGCTTGATCTCCTTCGGCGCCGCGCAGATCCCTATTGTGGCGGGTTGTAGTCGTTCGGGACCGCTCAGGCAGCACATGCTAACAAAGGCCGGCAAGTTCGGGCGGTGGCTTGGCTTAAAGTGCACGAACCTCTCCTCAACACGCGCACCAGCTATAAACGCGTGCACCCTCTTTCTCTCTCTTGCTCGTCCTCCGCGTAGTCTATTCGGCACGCCCTCACAGATATCGTGCCTGCTTGTCAGAGAGCTAGACACGCGTGCATACTTCGATCCCGCTCTCGGTAAACGACTCACTCAGTATGGATCAACTCGCACACACCTCGCCCTCGACTCGCTCACGCGTGCAGCTCCAGACGGCCAAGCTAGTCAAGAAGGCGCGCGAGAGTAGATACCTTGGTGGTGGCGCCAACGAGAGCGTCTTTGGAGACTCGTCTCGGGGATCGACCGCGAGATCAACAACCACCATGGGCGAGGAGGAGATGGACGAAGAGTTAAGGAAGTGTGATGATGACTGGTATACGCACAAGCATCCCCTCCGAGGACGGGAACGTCAGCCGTACGCCCGAGACCTGACGTACGTGCTCTCTTACTCGCCCGCCTCGCTCGACTGGTGAGTGCAAATCACGATTCCTAGCCAAGCCTCTCAAGTAACTCACACTCAAGCAACCTACCTGGTCTTTTCTGCAGGGATTCACTGCAGACGTCCCTGTTTGAGAGCTCTGTCGCACACCAGGCGGCAAGCACGAGCGCGGAATCGGAGAGCTTGTCGAATCGACTGCCTCACGCGGTGCTCGATGTGGGTTGTGGATCTGGACACTGGATAATGAGTCAGGCCTTAGTGCCTGGCTGGGAGGAGACGACGTTTGTCGGTGAGTGCCCATAGGGAGCCAAGCGCTCCCTTTCACTGATTGAGCATCCTGCAGGCCTCGACGCACAGCCTCCTCGCTTCACCGATGACTTGTTACCGTCTCGTATGGCCGGAAGGATCTCGTATGTCCAGCACGACTTTCGCGACAAGCCCTTACCATTTGCCGACAACTTGTTCGACTATGTCCGACTCTCTCGTCTCAATCTGGCGATTCCAGGCAAGTGTCGGACCGTTCTGGCTGCGTCCGAGTATGCCACTGACCTATGTCTCGCATACATAGAGACCAACTGGGGCAATCTGCTGGAAGAATGCGCCCGAGTGCTCACTCCCGGATGTAAGTCCTTGGCATCGTTCTCTCCCTTTGAGTCTTCCCGTATACCCGCGAGAATTTCATTGAGGATGTACTTGACACACAGCTGCGCTCGAGATTGTCGAAGTTGATTTTGCGGTCTACCAGGGCAACCCCGAGCTTCAAAAGGCGTTCGAGAGTGTGCTCGAGCACCAATTTATCAATTCGCGTCCATTGACCGTCATCCCGTCCAACCTCGCTCTCGTCACTCGCAACATGAAGTCGACTGGTCGACTCTCAATTCAATTGCCTGCTCGGCACCCGCCTCGAGACATGCCGCCTCTCGCTTGCGAACCCCAACTCTTTAATGCTCCCCTTGTGCTCAAAAAATTCGCCGCTGGAGTGGACCCAAGTGTCGTCGTTCCCGAGACAACATGCACTGCTCGAATTGTGCTGCATGCCTACGCGGGAGCGATCGCAGCCTCGTCGTATGGCTTTGCAGGCGCCGCGCTTGAGATCCGCGAGGAACAGCACCACGGAGATCCCGACGAGAACGAGCACAGTGAAAAGCGAGCAACAATGGTTGTGACGCAGAGGGAGCGGGAAACGGAGCGTCTCGTGCGCGCGATCGACGATTGGGCTGACGACCTGCGCGAACGAGCCGGGTTTGCGCAAATTGTCACAGACCGACTCGGATGGCAACCGACATTCGACCTCAAGCTCGAACGACAGCTGTCGACGATGCAACCGCTTTTGAATGATCGCCTTTCGAGCTTCGCACATGCCAGGAGGAAGCGCAGCTCGCTGTTCGGAGGTCAACGCGACCCTGACCTCGAGTTCAGGTTTCAGCAAGCCGATCTGGCGAAACGCGAATGCGAGCACGAGTTGAGAGCGGTCAGACGGAGGCTCGAGGGTCGAGCGGGTACTCGGCCAGAAGCGGAAGCGACCCTCGGCTCGCTCGATTTCGAAGTATTTGTTGCTCGTGCGCCCTGAACGCGCGCTCTTAGCTCCTTGTATGCTCCCAAGCTGGACTTGAGTAATTGTAGTCTTGCCCGATTTCATCCGAGGCTGATGGATTTCAAGCGAGAGAAGCTTTACCCGGCTAACTCGCTACCTGTTTTCCGACTTTCCGTCCCTGCACTTCCGGCTTTCCCTCTACGATTGCACCCACACCCCTTCGCTCACATCGAGCGCTTCCATCCGCACGAGCAGCCTGCATATTGCCCCGCGCCCCGCGCATCTTCTCATCCCCGCATCCACTTTCTGGCTTCCGAACCGACCCCTGATCTCCGGCTGTTCTCTGGCGAATACCTTCACTTCGCCGCCTGTGCATCACATCCACTCCTCTGTTGATCCGAGTCCGACACCAGCTGTCTGTCGAAAATGCCCGCCGAAACCAAGAAGAAGACTCCGATCGGAGTTCACCTACTGGCTGGTGGAGGAGCAGGCATGGCCGAAGCTCTCGCATGTCACCCACTTGACACGATCAAGGTATGCTGGATTGGCGGCGTCGCGATTCGCATGTTTGCAGGGCGAGGACTGAAGCTGATGCCGGTTCCCGTTCGACCCGCGGCATTGCACAGGTTCGCATGCAATTATCGCGCAGCGGAAAGCGCACGGGTGTGAGTGCAGACCGATCGCCACGATCTATCCTGACTGTCTGCCAGATCTGAGACGCTGCTTGCATCGCGCAGACGAAAGCACGGGGTTTCTTCGCGACCGGTGCTCATATTGTCGGCAAAGAAACCCCGCTCGGTTTGTACAAAGGTTTGGGAGCTGTCGTCACTGGTATTGTTCCCAAGATGGCGATACGATTCGCCAGTTTCGAGCAGTACAAAGGCTTGTTGGCAAACAAGACGACGGGTCATACCAGCTCGTCCATGATCTTTCTCGGTGCGTTCTCCTGAACGCAACTTGTGCTCGATTTCCGCTGACACATCTGCCTGGACGCGTACAGCTGGATTGGGAGCCGGAGTTACCGAAGCCGTCATGGTCGTGTGTCCAATGGAAGTCGTCAAGATTCGCCTGCAAGCGCAGATGCACTCGATGTCGGACCCTCTCGATGTGCCAAAGTATCGCAACGCCGCTCACGCACTCTACCTCATCCTGCGCGAAGAAGGCCCGGCGACTCTATATCGAGGAGTCGCGCTGACGGCCTTGCGACAGGCCACAAACCAAGGTGAGCTGCAGAACCACGTTGAACGACCGAACACCGCTGAGACTCTTGCTTGTGAACTCTGAAAGCCGCCAACTTCACCGCCTATACCGAGCTCAAGAAGCTGTTGCAGAAATGGCAACCAGAGTACCCCGATGGAGGCCTCCCAGCTTGGCAGACCTCACTGATTGGTCTCATATCGGGTGCGATGGGGCCGTTCACGAACGCTCCTATCGACACAATCAAGTGAGTCCCGTCAATCCGCATGAGCTTGAGGTTGCGCGAAACTTATGTCTGATGCCGCTCGGACCCAGGACGCGCATCCAACGTGCAACGGCGCTCAAGGGCGAGACTGCATGGACGCGATTCACCACTGTATCGTCTCAGATGTTCCGAGAGGAAGGCCCTTCGGCGTTCTACAAGGGTATCACGCCTCGAGTTGCGAGGGTTGCGCCTGGACAAGCGGTGGTGTTCACCGTGTACGAACGGATCAAGACCTTTGTACGCACAAAATTTCCGCTTTCGAGCTCGCGAACGACGGCTGCTGACACATTCCGACAGATCGAGAAGCCCGAAGAGGTGAACAACGAGTACAGCGAGTAAGAGCCTTCGAACCTGTCTGCAGGGCTCAACGCCAAGAGAGATGAATCGTGAAATGTAATGGAGATCAGTGCAATACCTACCTTTGGCCCGCCAATGTATATGGTATCGAGTGACCGAGGTTTGCGAAAAAAGCGAGAACGGAAAGCGCTCAAAGCTCGGCAATTGAAATGCTATAGTTGCCGAGTTGGAAACTGCAATTGCCGGACATTTGTGCCGTACCGTCGGTATCGTCCCGCTACGCGCGCAACCTCCTCTCCGGCACCCTTACAGCTTACTACGATATTCGTCGGCCCCTTGCAGCGAGCGGCTTCAGGTATTTGCCCACCGCAGAACGTCAAGGTTCTCCACATCGATACGACAAAGCCGAGCCCGCCATGACGAGGATCACACTCTGCTACGACATTGTGTCGCCATGGTCGTACTTTGCATACTACAGTCAGTCCTTACCGGACCGGAGTCTGCTCGAGATCGAGACCTTTACGGCCTAGCTGATTTCTCGGATGTCTTCCCCGCTTTCCCTTCCTCGCAACCGACTGCAGTCCTCCGTCGGTACGAGCAAGCGTGGGACTTTGATCTGGTCTTGAAGCCGATGTTCTTGGGTGGCGTCATGAAAGAGAGTGGGAACCGACCGTGAGTGCCGATACTTCGCCCGAGTCGCGACGCTTCCTGTCGGACTCACGCGCGATCGCCCTTGTTCAGCCCTCTCACGGTTCAGAACAAGGGGACTTGGATGAACAAAGTCGATTTGCCGCTCTTGTCCAAGATGTCTGACATTGGTGAGTCGACCGACCGACCCACCATTCAAGAAAGGATCGCGCCCTTTGAGCTGAGCACGGACAAAACCTTTCGGTTTTCCCGCTGTCACCAGGTTACAAGTTCCCCGAGACGTTCCCGATCAACACGATCGAAATCGCAAGGTGCCTCCGTGCGATCGAGAAGCTGCACCCGGACAAGCTGCAAGCTTCGACCGAATTCTTCTGGGCAAGTCACGCGGTTCTTACGTAGAAAACCCTTTCGCACGCGACGCTGACGATCACTTAAGTGGTCTTTTAGGAACTCTTCTGGAAGCGAAGTGAAGGCAACACCGCGAAGGAGGCGAGCGAGCCAGAATTCTTCGGGAAGAAGCTAGTTTCGTCACGTCTGTTTACGCAGGACGAAGTATCGAAGATTACCGAGACTGCCAAGTCGAGCGAGAATAAAGAAGCTCTCAAAAGCGAAGCGACTGACTTGGTTCAAACCGGTGGCGCATTCGGATTCGTGAGTCCGCGGTCAATTCAGGCATCGTTAGCGAACATGGCACTCACTCGCTTGTCGATGACGGTTGGGGCAGCCGTGGATCATTGTCGAGAAGGAGCAAGGGGGGGAGAAGCACTCGTTCTTTGGCGCAGACCGATTCGAGCACATCGCGTTCGTCCTGAACAAGCCCTGGTCGGGACCTCGAGGACCGAACCATATGGCAAAGTTGTGAGACGTGTAACTTGTTGTCCCTTGTTTCCAGCCATGTTTGTAATCCAGTCGTCGAGTATCTCTAGCTGCTCCGAGACGAGTCCAAGATTACCCTCACGGTTATTCTGAACCTTGGGATCCGGAGGCAGGTTCTGGGCTCGAATACACACAAGGAGGTATAATTACGCAGCATTGTTCGGATGCCTCGTTATAGATAAGACGCTACGAACGAGAATACATACGTCAACGATTAGGAAAAGAGTGAAAGTGGACGTGTTTCCGAAGGGATTCTACATGATACAAGCTGCTAGGTTCTTTTTGGGAAAATGTTGTCGAATGAGAAATGCGGGTGGGTGACAACAAACTATGCGAGCAGTGCGCGAATCTTGGCCTCGAGAGCCGAGTCTCCCTTGGCGTCGATCGTGTACCTCACGGTCGATCTGCGGAATCCGTTGAACTGCAGGAGAAAGGCGGAGAGGGTCAGCGAGTGCGAATTGATCAAGATGTAAGGAGGGGGACGAGCTCACCTGTGAAGCCGCGCAGATCGTGTAGGCACCCATTTGGTCCCATCGCAACCAATCACCAACTTGGACCAAGTTCGTAGGGAGCACAGCCTTGGGCTGAACGCAATCGATCGAGTCGCAGGTAGGTCCCCAAACGGAGCATTCCTCAAAGACCGCCGAGTCGACCGGAGTTGCCGGCGTGACTGCCGTTGCCTGGAACTCGTCCGAGAGGGTCAACACGTGCGGGTGAACGATCTGGTGGTCGAACATGATCGAGTTGAACGAAGAGTAGACGCCGTCGTTGATGTAGTACATGACGGTGGGCTTGGTGTCTTCATCGTCCGCTTCGTTGATACCTTCCATCATGCTCTCTTCGTCGTTCGTACCTTCCCTCGCTGAACGTTTCGCGATGATGTTGGTCGCGAGTTCGAATGCGCGGCAGACGTAGTAGCGTCCCGGTTCGGCAATGATCTTGATTCCTTCCTCGACGGGGAAGTGCAGGCTGATCGCGTCTCGGAGGACGGCTGCGATCTGCTCAAAGTTGTCGTCTTCGAATCCACCTCCAATGTCCAACAAGTTGAAGTCGAACCCTTCCTCCTTGCCGACATCGAACGCCCATCGAGCCCTGCGGATCGCATCACCAAAGAGCGACGGGTCCTTGCATCCACTTCCACAGTGGAACGAGATACCAACGACATTGACGCCAAGCTTGCGCGCCTGACGCAACAGACCGCGAACTTCGGAGAGCGGCGCGCCGAACTTGAGTCCAAGACGACACAACGAAGACGAGTCGTCGGTGAGGATGCGCAGGACCATCTTGGCATCCGGGTAGTGCTTCTTGATCTTGACGAGTTCGTCGCCATTGTCGAACGTCATGCAGTCGACGTTGTTCCTGGCGGCATGGCGGATGAAGGACGCGGCTTTGCAAGGGTTCGCGTAGATGATGCGCGACGGCGAGACGTTGCCAGGGAGGTTCAGCACTGCCGCAATCTCGGGCTGGGAAGCGCAGTCGAAACCGAGACCGAGCGCTGCCATGAGGCGGAGTACATAAGGGTCGGGGTTCGACTTGACCGCTAAGAAGAACACACACATGCAGAATCAGGTCCGTCAGCCACTGGTTCTCCTGTGTGCGAATGGGTCAACGCAAGAAGGCGTACCAAAGAAGGGAGTCACGCGCTCGCCCAGTTCCCTCATCCACCGCATGTGCTGGCGGTACACCTCGGCGAGATCAGCGACGAAAAAGGCGTTTTCGCCGTGCGCGTCGCAGTGGTCGAGGTCGATCTCGGCGAGAGCCGTCTTGAAGTTGTGCATGATCGAACCCGAGAAGACGGGCGGGAGGAGCTCTGCCTGGACGGTCGAAGCGAGCGGGCGGTTCGCCGGGGTTGGGCGCGGCTGGGTGTGGGAACCGAAGCTCTTGCGGTGCGGCTTGGCAGCATTGACGGGGAACTTGGCGGCGGCGGCCGACGGGGACAGCGAGAGCTGGTGCGCAAACGGAGAGCGCGAGAGCGGGGAGCACGAGATGGGGAAGAAGGACGAAGTTTCCGAGTCCTGGTTCGGGTTGAACGGCTGGCTCGCGGCCGGGATTGCGATGGCGGTCATCGTGGAGGTTGGTGAAGGGGGAGAGGTTTTGTGTGTGGCCGAGGCGGGTGAAAGGAGTGTGGACGAGTGTGCGGAGTCTATCGAGTGCCTGCGTGTGTGGAAACAGCTAGACAGGGACCTGTCGTGCAGGTAGACTTCTCTCTGTTACAAGAGCGGGCCGCCCCCTGCAGAGAGAGCGAGAGCGAGAGAGAGCGTCAGTGAGGCCGATCTCGCTGCGATGTGATGCGACGACGTACAGAGCCCTCTTCGAACGATCGGCTGATGCGGCAAAGGTCTTCGCCCCCGTGACGGCGAAGCAACTTGCGGGTGAAGCGAGTGGGAGGGAGAGCGAGAACGATCCTCGGGTGGTGCGAGAGGACGGGGTTCACGCCTCGATCAGGGCGGTTTCGGTAGCGCTTCCCGCTTCGAGAGCAGGAACGACGACGAGAGGTGCGCGAGAAGAGTCGAGAGCGAACCCTTGAGCTGGATCGTAGACGGTGGCGAGCGGCGACAGAGGACGGGCGAGGTCGATCTGCTGCGAGCTGTGCGATGAGGGAGAAAGCGAAAAAGCAGCAATTCGGCGGCGACCCCCTTGCATCGGTCTTTTCTCCCCGCTCGAGCGCTGATTTGTTTTTTTCCTGATTCAAGGCGGTGTCAACTTCGTCACCGGGGGCTAGGGCCTCGGTCGCATCGATCCGGATTTTCGCTCTCTCGCATGCCCAAAATACTCGCGAGGCATATTCTCTCTCTCTCGTCGTCGTCGGATCATCGGGTCATCGGGTCATCGGGCCGCAAGCGAAAGAAGATTTGCTATAGCTACTACAGGTTGCGCCTCGAATGAAAATCTACCAAGCGCTCTAAAAGGAGTAAACTTGCGTTTAGACCTCGGCGAGCTCACGGAGACGACGGACGGTACTGCGAGATGACGTGCATGCACGAGAGTCAGTAGTCGAGTCGCGGGAGCAAGCGCGCAGAAAGACTGTAAGCCTCACCTGCGGACAGTAGCGGCGGCGGTAGTGGAAACAGTCCAGGCACCTCCGGCGGTGGTCTTCTTGCAGGCCTTGCAGTGCCAGATACCGACAGCGGTGCGCTTGACGGAGTCCTGTAGAGATGAACCAAGAAAGCCCGCATCAGTCGCGCGTCCCTAATGTACCCTCATCCCCGACTTGTCCTCGAGCCAGAGGCTGTTCTCCTCGTCATCTAGAATCTAGAGAGTCGTGACTGACCTTGCCGCAGAAGGTGCAACTGGAGAGGAGGCGTGAAAGGTGAGCATTCGGATCGGACGGGATGTTCGCACGAGGGCGGCAAACTCACGTGTAGGTAGCGTGTTGGGTGATTTCCATCTTCTTGATGGACTTCCTCAACGTAGCACCGTAACGCTGATTGCAGATGAACGGCGAGGATCAGACTTGGTCGCCCGTGCCGCTATACATCCAGAAGGTTCCTCGCTACTCACGGTTCCGTACTTTCCGGTAACTCCGACCTTTTTGGTGCGCTTGGTCATCTGAGCGAAGGGTTGAAAGCCGTGCGCGAGCGAGAACGAGCGACGTTTGATCGAGAGTGAAGTTGGAAGGGCGCGTGAGAACAGCGAGGTTTTCGGGGTGCGCGGTTCATTCCGGTCACAAGATTGCGGCAAATCGAGCGTATGTGCAGGTACAGATCGATCAAGAGTCGAGTGGGAGCGAGGGTGCGCAGGCGAGGCGGGAGTTGGATTTGAGCAGATTTGAGTTTTCAGGTTGACAAGAGGCAGGGAGCGAGAGAGCAGCGAGGGCGGGCGATGCCAGGTGAGCAGACCATTCGGAACGGGCACGAGAGAGCGAGGCGGGAGCGTACCTTTCCTGAATGGACCGAGAAAGAAGGGCGGACGGAAAAAGAGAAGAGGAGACCGCGAGACGGCCCCGTTCGCCAAACTCGACTCGCCTCGCCAAAGTCGACCCCCGGCCGCGCTCATCACTCGCCAGACACCGCCTCTCTCGGTGCCTACCCCATTCTCGACCCGACCATGACGAAACCGACTCGACTCCCGCGCATCTATGTCGTCCGCCACGGCGAAACGGTGAGCACTCGCACGCACTCGCCCGTCTCGCATTCGCGCGGCCTCTCTCGCCGAGCAACGTCATCTCACCTCGGCTCGTCGTCTCGCAGGAATGGTCCCTCTCGGGCCAGCACGTAGGTCGTTCTACCGCAGCTGCACCCAGCCGCTGCGACTGACGCTCGCCTCGCTCGTGCGCCCCACCGCAGACGGGCTTGACCGACATCCCGCTCACCGCGAACGGCGAAGAGACCATTCGCGCGCTCGGCAAGCGCATCGCTGGACCGGGCAAGATCCTCGACCCGTCCCACATCAAGCACGCGTTCGTCTCGCCCCGTCAACGCGCGCAAAGGACGTTCGAGCTCCTGTTCGAGAACTGCCCGAACGGCAAACCCGAACACTCGCTCGAGGACCGAGTCCGCGAGTGGGAGTACGGCGTGTGCGAAGGCAAAGTGACGAAAGACATCAAGGCGCACCTCGGCGAGGACTGGGCCATTTGGGACGACGGCTGTCCCGAAGGTGAAACCCCTCAGCAAGTTACCGACCGCTGTGACGAGATGATCAAGACGATCGTCGACTTGACTGCGTGAGTCACCCGAGTCGAGAGTAAAACACTCGCGAGCTAGAACTGATCCGATCCTTTGCAGTGCTCACCATGGCGAAGAAGATTCGCCCGGACATGGCGATGTCCTGATCGTCTCGCACGGGCACTTCTCGCGTTGCTTCCTGTGCGTACCTCGACCACCGCATGTCTCGCCTCGACTGACTCGAGGGGTAATGTTTCTTGTGCGCAGGACACGCTGGGCTGGCTTGAACCTGTCGCAAGGCAGGATCTTTGTTGCCGACGCCGGTGCCATGAGCATCTGTACGCACTTCTCCACTTGTTTCCAGCACCCGTGACCGTTTCGCGCTGACCCTCCTGTGCGCAACCTTGCCCTAGGCGGATTCCAACATCGCAACTTTGAAGAGCGTTCCCTGCTCGGGCTCAACCTGTTTGGCGCGATCGAAGCAGAGTAGGATCCGTTACAATACTGTCCGTACATAGGCATAGATGCTTGAAATTAAAAGTGACCTTGTAGCGGTCTCGGTGGCAAGTGGTGCATGAGCGCGGAACGACGCGCGCCCGTTTCGCGCCTCTTGACTGGCCTTGTCGCCCTTTCGAAAGTGGATACCGCTCACGAGGCGGCATGTTCAAGTTCTGGAAGTCTCCCAAGTCGTCCTCGCCCAACCCGACCGCGTCGCCAGCGTCGACGGGGACCACTTCTCCGCGCGTTTCGAGTTCAGTCAACAACGTCACCACACCTGCGCCTCAACCCCAGGCGACTACAGGACTCGGTATAACCGACGAACGTGGAGAACTCGGGCTACAGGGCACCACAGATTCGAGCTTGCCGGCCTCGGTCGAAGCGAGTGCCGAACAGAGGCGCGTGCCGAATGGGTCATCCCGCCGTCAAACCCTCGAAGTGCCCCATACGCAATCTACGGGACATTTGCAAGGCTCGACTGGCACGGACAGGAGATCGTCAGGTTCGACCTCTGCCGCATCGGTCGAGGGTTCAGTCAACCGCAAGGGTCGACTCGAGGCCAACCATCATGCAGATGCAAATCACGTCGATCAAGTGCAGCTACATCCTCGAGCAAGGTCGCTGACTCCAGGCGAGAATCTCGGTTCAGCGCGAGCGATCTCTCCCATGTCGTTCTCGCCATCCGTCGCGAGTACTTTTCACAATCCCTACGGACCCAGCGCGACGGCTTTGACAGAGCGGGATCCGAACCAGATTTACGGTACGCGTTTCCCGGACCGCGAGGGTTTCAACATGACACTAAACCCACGACTTGTCCTGTTTAGCCCCTACGACCTGGAGCGATATGGCCCACCAGGAGCTCGTCGTGAACCTGTCGGCAAGAGAGAGGACGCGACAGGAGATCCTGTGGGAAGTGGTCGCCAGCGAGGAACGGTTTGTCCAGTTCTCACTCAGACTCGACTTGTCCAGGTCAAAACCGAGGTCTGATCACCTGCCATGATATAAGCTATGTCGCCGAATTGCGTTCTCTCGTGGAGCACTACGTGAATCCGTTACTACATCCTCTCCTCGCGTCGTCGCCTGCACTGTCGAGCCCTCCGCTCTATGCCAAATCGTCCTCTCCGGCCTTTACTCGTCAATCCTTCTCGGCTGCGACTTGTTCATCGACAGACTTGCCGATAGCTTCGCGCTTCAGTCGGTCCTCGCCAGGTCCACTCTCGTCAGCCAGTCTTGACCATCTGCCCGAAATCGACACAACCGACGAAAACACTCGCAGGGACTCCGATGTGCATTATCTGCCTCGTCACCCTGCCGGATCGACGCCTACCCTCGGTTCTTCCAACTCGGCTTCGCGCTCTTCGCCTGGCGTCACCCAGCGATTCGCTTCCTTCGCTCTCGGTCGTGCCCGACAAGCTTCCTCCAAATCGCACAAGCAGCAGGCGGGGTCAGCTCCATCGCTGCCACCTCCCCTCCCTGAAGCGTTGCGTGCGCTCCTCGTGTCGATCGCAGACATGCTGAAAGGCCACGAGGAACTCAGTGCGAGACTCAAGGATCAATGGGCGAAAGCTTTCCCTCTTGTGCGAGGTCTAGCTGCGATCTGGAGCGATCAGGTCAGCCTCCTGCCATTCACACCGGGGACGCGACTCACGAGAGCTGAACTTTTGCACCACTCTGTCCAAACAGCCGTGGTTCTTGCAAACCTATGCGACTTACATCATCTCACTAGAAGAAACGCTCGCGATCGTGGACGAGCACCTTCCTTCGACAAACTCTCTCGCGAACAACGCTTCCTCCTCTCTGCCCGGACGACATTTCCGCATCCAGTCAGCAGAATCGAAAAGGCAAAGCAAGCTCGACGATCGCTTGACGCGCTACTTGCAGCATCTCGAGGAGGAAGCAGCGATTGCGGGCGAGAGTAACCTGAGTATCTGTCTCAGCAAACCTCTCATGAGGATGTCCAAGCTTCCGCTACTCATGCAGGCTTTGCTGTTCCATACCGGTGAGTCGCTTCTGGGCGTTCATGGCGCAGTAAACATTTCTCATAATTGGCCGCACTATGCAGACCCGACAACACACGAATGGGAAAAGGTTTGTGCTGCTCTCCGCAACGCCCTTTGCAAACTTGCTGACGATACTTGCGCGCCCTACAGACTCGTGCTATGGCACTCGAGGTCGATGCGTTAGTGAGATCTATCGAGGATGAAAAGATTCAGCTAGATCAACGGGAACGAGTACGTCTGGCAATCTTCCCCACGGAGCCACTCACCCCGCGTCATCTCTGACAAAGCCTCGCTCCAACAGACGCGAGATGTGCTTGCGCGGATCGAGGGAATCAACGAAAGGGTGACTTCCGATTACCCTCCGATTCGAAATATATCAAAGCTGACTAATGCATGATCAAGGGTCTCATGGCTCCCCGCGCTTCGCGCATTCTGATCTCGGAAGCGCCAGCAATGTCCGCTACACCGGGATCTATACCTTCCGGCAAGTCGAGCTCAAAGCGCACAAGCCGGAGAGTCTCGGCTACCCCGAACGGGACCAACACGCTCATGAAGAGCAGCAAGCTCGAGCGAGAGTGGCTCATTACTTTCACCGACGTGGTCATCCGCGCTCGAAAGACTGGGGAAACCGAGTAAGTTCCACAACAAACTCCCTACCGCGGTTGACGGTACTGACAAGGGCTCTGATGGCCAACGATTCTAGCGTTCCAGGAAGTTTCTCAAGAGAAAAAGAGAAACAAGGCAAACAGGGCAAAACCCGCAAAGCAGGCCCGCTCCGAAACACTTGTAACATTGAAATTCCGCTGTTGTTCTCGTTGTGGTACTCCTCAGCTACTGACACCGTTGTATCGTTCGACAGATCGTTTCGTGCGGGTGGAACATTGGGAGACTGCTGAAAAAGCTGAAGAAGCCCTGCTGCAGTACAACGAGCGCGAAGTCGAATCGGAAGACGATAGCGAGGCTGGGGAACAGACGATTAACTATGCCGAGTCGCGCATGAGGTACAAAGGGTTTTTCTCTTGTTTGCGCGAAGAATCGGAAGAGAGCTGACACTTTTTCGACGACAACTGTCACGCAGCTTCCGCTACGATTCGGATGAACCGCAACCGACTCCTGCACGAAACTTCTCGTCGCCCAAGCGAGCGACTCTCAACAATGGTCGACGAAGCGCTTCCTCCCCAGCTCCTGCCAGTGCCAAGTTCGCTGGTCGATTGCGTGTAGGCTCAGAAGAGACGCATGCGTTCCGGTCTCCTACCCCGCGCAATCGACACCGCTTCGATTCGCCAACTTTTAGTAGTGCTCTCAAGTCTCACTCGACTGCGCCTGTTTCCGCCTCTCGACAACAACAAGATTGTCGAACAGCTCCAGCTGCCTCGCGAACGAATGTCGAGAAAAAGCCTCTTCCAGAACTGGCTGTTCAACCGCCACCTCCGAACGGGGCAAACGTGCACCCGCTTACACACTCGAGGGACGAGTCGACTTACAATCTCTACAAGATTTGGTCCTCTACCCAAGAATAGTCCCGACCCTCTCCTAGCCAGGCATTTATATCCAACCAAGATCGTTGATACCCAAGTACAATCTTTATCGCAATTATACCTTTTTCGAAAATAAAAAAAGCTCGGTCGAGCTAGGGGTCTGATTGCAGTAGAGAGCAAAACAGGGTTATCGTGTAGAGGGGAGAGAGCGAGAAAGGTCGTTAAAGAGGTTCGTAAAAAAGAAATTCAGGATTTTCCCAGGATGGGGCAAGACAAAAAGTTTGGGCTCGAGAGAGAGAAAGTTTACGTATGCCGTCTAGGCGTGTGAATGAAACTCCTCTTGACGTTCACGTCTCGCGTGACAGTCGTCTCGTTGATCGGTGTACCTCTCAGAGGTACACCAACGACAGCGCCTCGACGAACCTTGATCAACCGTTGTGCAGTCGCGAGCACGATCTCGCCATTCTTGCACTGAGTACCGGGAGCGACGGAACCCATGAAGGTGCAGTTGTTGGACGAGTCACACAGGGAGAACGTCACGAGCGTGTCGCAACGGAGGTAAGTACCTCCCGCTCCTCCTCCTCCCTCGCTCTCGTCACCCGAGTCGGAACCCGAGCCAGAAGGCTCAGGCGATTCGGCATCTGAAGTAGGAGTACAGGAGGCAGAAGACGTGACGGTGGTGGTTGCGGTAGTGGTCGCAGTAGTGGTCGCAGTTGTCGTTGCGGTTGTTGTCGTGGTGGAGAATGACGTCTTGATGATGGTCCTCGTAAAGCGGATCGGTGCGCGGACTGGAGCTCCGGTGGGATTCGCGACATACGGTGGACGCGTGACCCCAGACGTGGAACTGACGTCTGGGGACGCAGACGTGCTGCTTGAGGAAGGCGAGGGTGTCGACTTGAGGGATGGAGATGCATTCGATACCGTGGGCACCGGGCGCCACAGAAGAGGAGAAGATTTCGTTCCAGACGACAAGGATGAGGGGGAAGAAGCCGAAGGGGAAGGAGAAGAGGAAGTTGAAGCAGGCGCGGACGCAGCAGCGGTGCGATCCTTGAACGGAACACGAGTCGAACGCGGTGCAGCAATGCTCGTCGTGGTCGATTCAGAGACGGGTGTGTCCGAGACTGTCACGAAAGGCGAGCTCGACTCGCTCGTCGCGGACGGGAGCGAAGAGGCAGCAGAGGAGGCCGACTTCGTGGACGCCGTAGCAGAAGAACTTGCGACAGGCCCAGAGGAGCCTGAAGGCGAGATTGTCACGTCGCTGTCTTGCTTCAGGCTGCAGTTGTCGAGCTTGGTCACGGGCGAAGTTGCGGTGGTCGATCCCCCGTATTCGATGGCCGAGCCAGGATTGGGAAACACCGGTTCGTCGCCTTCGATCGTCGTGCACGTGCCATCTTTGAACGTGTTGGCACGGTACAGCGCCGGGCCCGTGTACGACGTTGCGCTTGATCCAGCAATGTCGACAATGGCGCAGTTCTGGTACATCTCGCGATTTCCAACCTTGTTGAACCAGGTCCACGAGAAAGTTGCAGATTTCGCGGATGGAAGGTTGTCAGGGATCGGGACCGAATACTTGGGCTTGAGCGGGCAGCCGCCTTCAACCGAGTAAATAACGGCGAATGTTTTACCCTGGTCATAACTGAGGGGCGATGCAATGGACGGGTCAGAATGGATCATTCTCGCGCGAGAAAGTGTCAGATTCGCTGAGATGCGCACCTGACGGAGAATTGGCACGATCCTCCTTGATGCGTTGCGCCTCCCGGGGCAAACTCGATTTCGAAGTTGGACCCGGCTTGGACAGTAGCAACTGGAGTCAGAGTCGAGTAAGCTTCCGGGGTGTTGTATCCCTGCAAGTCGAGAGAAGGGTAAGATTCGTGTAATACACGGAGCATCGGCAGTGTCGGCAGTCGTACTTTACAAGGGTAGTTTGAGCCGTCCTGATTGAGCGGTGAAGTCATCGAGTAATCGATGTTGGCTTCGAGCGTCTGCTTGTCGAATTTTGAATTAATCGCTACATCACATTGGATAATCGTCGGTTAGTTCCTGGTTCAGCCTTTGTTCTCCAGCTTGTCCCCATTCCCCGGACGCTCGCTCGGTCCTTCGACAGAAACGAACAGTTCTCGCGCCTACGAGGCAGGGTTCCGGTGTCCGTGCGGCCCGCCTCGACGCGCCGCCAAAGAGCACAACATTGTGATGTGAGGACAGAGGGACTCACGTGGAGGGAAAAGCAGCTCGATATGCGCTGTAGCAGCAGCAGCGGCCAGTAGGGCCGTCAAGGCAAGCCTAGCGATGCGAGCAGAGGCGGTAGCAGGCATTGTTGAGTGATCGCGCGCGAGAAATCGGGAATGGGTTGAGACGGTTCGGCACGCCCAGGTTTGCTCAGCAAAGGCAGGAAAGAGGCAGCAGGCTTCAAGCGCGCTGTAGGTCGGAAAGGAGAAAGGAGGGAGCCGGTCCCGTGCGTGAAGAGTGAACGAACGAACAAAGAGAACAAGCGACCAAATGCTCGCGTGTGCACTTTGGTCATGCATGGAAGTTCGGCCTGCATTTTTGATACCCTCACAAGTTCTCTTCCAGCAACTCAGCCCAGTAGCGACATCAGTCTACGCTGCCAAGGGAGTTGGGGACACTTCAAGCCAAAATTGAGATATCTCCGCGGATATTTAGTTATTTCGGGTGATCAGTTGGAGTATTGGCACTCCAGCTTTTTCAGGGCACAGTACACAAGACCCATTTCGCGGACAGGACAGTCTTGTAGGACGCATCGGTGAGAGAGTCTTGCGACTGCGCACCGGCATCCGGAACCTCGGCCGCGGTAGAACGCGTACGGTTTCCTCGTGTTTCGTCTTGCTAGCGATTGCGGTCACGCCCATACACCAAACCCCGCACTCCAGCATCGACGCCGAATATATATTCGACTTGCCGACCCCTTAACCCAGTCGACCCTCCGCAGTTGATTTCAGAACTCGTTCAACTGACAATGGCTACGTCAAGGCCTTCACCGTCCGACTCGATCCTGTCCCAGCTCGAGGCGAGGGCAGTACCGATCGAGAAACTTTTGGACGCTTGCAAAGCCTGTACCGACAATTGTGACGAAGACGAGGACGATCATGACGATGAACCTGAATCTTATCCGCGAGGCAAGCATGAGCCGATTCCTTCTCGCCTACGCTGATTGATCGAGCCGACGCCGAGTTCTCCCTCTCGATCTGCAGGCTTCGATGTCGACCTCGATTCGGACATGCTCGGCAGCTTCAAAGGCTTCGCAAGGTACGCTCGTCTCGTGTGCACACTCGGCGATCTCCATCCATGAGGCTGATTGCGCGATTGCTCGGACAGACAAGTCGTCATCTCGACCGGCAAGGCAGATTGGGAGCGAGAGGTGACGGACGAGACCGATTCGCTCGCCCAGCTCTTGCGAGATCAGTACGCGACTTCGCTCAAGAAACCCTCGTTCCTCGGCTCTCTCGCACGCAAGTTTAGCAGCACGGTCAATCTCAGCGGCTCGACCACTTCCTCGGACGAAAACAAGGAGGTTCCTGGCGTCCTCCCGACTGCTGCACGACCAAACTCGACCCTGACTACCAACAATCTCTCGATCGTGAACTCGTCCTTCGTTTCGAGTTCGCATCATGGACACAAAGAGTCGGTCATGATCTTCCCAGACTACAAGGTTGTGCACGACGTCGAAGCGAAGAAAGAGCACGCAGACGAGATGGTCGACAAGTATCTCTCGATCGAGAACGGTCGAGCTGGATCGTCAAGCTCTTCGCTCCGAAGCTGGTACGTCGAACTTTACAGCATTGTCCCTTGACCTCATTCTGACTGGGTGAACTTTTCGTAGGCCATTACCGTATCGAGCAGTCATTCTCCTATGTTCACACAAGAAGCGTGACAAACGGTGTCACATCGCCGCACCGCTGCTTGCAAACCAATTCCACCACCATCTCTCGAAGCACGACTTGATCGTCGACGAGCACGGTGAAGACCTCGAAGTGGGAACCCCGATCGAAGAGTGGGTCGGAACGGACGACGAACGAGAGACGCAATTGAACAACGCCCTGCGAGATGAACACATCAGTGCAGGAGAGAGAGTTGGGGTGTTCAAGATAAGCCATATTGGTGGTCATCGGTACGCTGGAAACGTGTGCATCTATTTCCCGAACGGAACGTGCATCTACTATGGTCGAGTAACCCCTGCCGATGTTGGCGTCATTGTGAGTGCCTTCTCGCCCAACCCTGCCCTACTTCTCTCTCTCTCTCTCCGATGCAGGATCGTGTGTCTAAGCTTGCGCCTATACGAATGCACAGGTGGATCGGACGATCCTCAAGGGCAAGATCATCCCTGAATTTCTGCGAGGGGGAATGGGCATCGATGGCAAGAATGGAGCACGAGGTATTCTAGATTGGTAGCGAACGCAGGGAAGACCTGTAGCGTCCGCTCGCTCTGATAGAAGTTTTGGCTTGCGCGGCAAGTCAAAAGTTCGCGGGAGGAAACGAGAATGAAAGTTCCGAGTGTTGCACAAATAAATTGAGAACATAATTTCCGATCCGAATGAGCTGGTCCGAACAATAATCTAAATAGGAAACAGAAAATGAGCGTGAGAAGGCGTTAAACAAGTGTCCATCGAATGGCGATTGTGCGAGCGAAATCAGGGAGGGGGTGGGGTTTGTGGTGTAGGAAGAAACGTTTAAACGAGGAAGGCGAGGAAGGCAACCGCGAGCACAACCGAGCCCGAGATGATCGAAGTTGTTGCCGACGAGGCTCCGCTGTTCGGGGTGGATGATTGAGCTGCTTTGGTGGCTTGGCTGGCCGAAGAGGCCGAGCTGGAGCTGCTGCTCGACGAGGAGGCGTCCGAAGACGACGACGACGATGCAGCAGTCTCGACAGCCGTCGAGGAAGTGGTCGTAACGGTCGTCATACCCGAAGCTGTCGCAGAGGCAGCGGTGCTCGAGGCAGCCGAGGCGGCGGAGGATCCCGCTGCGCCGGTACCGGACGAAGCAGACGCAGAGCCAGCTGCCGCATTCGAGCTGAGAGAGACGGAAGCTCCCGAAAGGCGTCCAGTGCCGTAGCCAACCGCGACGCCGTTGACCATGGTGGTCTCGGGAGGCGCAGTCTGAAAAGTACGGCGAAACAGGTCAATGCAACCGATCGCAGAAGAGCGAGGGAGTGAAATCCCCTCACAGATTGACCGTTGGCATCAGCGATAGTGAATCGGGTTGTCCAGGACGTGTTGGCGCCGGTTTGGGTGAATTCTGCGCAAGCAACGAGGTGAGCTGGAGAACGGAAGATCGCGTCGGACAAATGCCTCACGGTAGAAGTAGATCTGGACATTAAGCAAGAGGCGTCAGCGTCTAGAAAGCGATGCGTCCAGACAAAGAGGCCGACTGACAGCAGAATTGGGGGTGACCTGAGGGCAAGTCCACTCGAGCTTGCCAGTACCTGCGGATCCGACATCTGGTCAGCTCGCTCACGCTGCGTTACGTGCGATTGAAAGCGCCGCTCACCAGTTGTGCCGTCAAGACCCGATGCGACAGTCGCGAGCGGGGTCTGCGAGTAATAGTATCTGGCGTCAGTCTCGCAATCACGAAGCTGGCCTTCGATCTCTGGCTGCTTTGTCTATATTCGAGTTGAGAGACTCGCCATCTGAAAGTTGGATCCCGTCATCAATCTACACGATTTCGGTAATTAGCGAAACGTTCAAAATTTCGCGAGCAGTGACGAGGTGCGCACTGGATCGTGAAGTCCTTCCACGTGCCGGTCGTGTCCAAATTCCATTGAACAGTGCAGCTGGTGAGCGAGACGAGCGCGTTGAATGACAAATTGAACGCGAGGAGCGAAAGTTGAATGACCCGAAAAGAATGTGATCGCAAAAAGAGGTGTGAGCGCCCCAGAGGAGAGCGAAGCGCGATCAGCATGGTACGCATATGGTCAAGACATTGAGCACGACTTACGGCGATCCTTCCTGCAGGGCATGGCACGTGCGGTGCAGAGCAGAGGAAGCCGCGAAGCAGAGTTAGCACACGCGCGCCAACGCACCCTCGCTCAGGCACATTCTCGAGTAGACGCACATTGAACGAGTCACCGGGTCCGGGAGCAGTTGGCACGACATCTGCATGCACGCTCGTGGGGAAGAGGGCCGTGGACGCGAGTGCGGCGATTCCGACGAGTTGAGTGACCGTGAACATGGCTGCTTCGAACTTCGAGAGATGACAGAGAGGACAAGCGAGTGACGAGAGTTGAGCGATGTGCGAGAGAAAAAAAAAGTCGATTCCGATTCCGACGGGCGACAAACAGACGGCGAGGATGAGGATGGGGGAGAAAGAGCGAAGAGCGCTAACGCCTCTTGCCTTCTTTGCGGCTGCGGACGAGAACTCGGCAGCGCTGAGTCGCCTCGATCGTGTTTGTCGCAAACAGGCAGGCTACTCGCTCAATAATCTGACCATGTGGACAGTCTCTGCCTCCATCTTCGGCGCAGGAACGAAACATGCATCGGCCGGATTCTCCGACAAGAGCCGGAAATGTCAAGGACCTGGTCTCCGACTTGATCGACGAGGACTCCTTTCGTGCAGGCAACAGCGGCGACAGAAATCGAGAGTCACGTCAGGCGAGGCCACCGAGTCCTTTCTTGGCCTGTTCAGTTGTTGAATTTCTATGATTATTGGATCTTGCGAGCCCGGCGATCCCTTCCCTCCTGCCCTGGCCTGCCCTGGCCTGCGTCTCGCGTTACTATTCCCGTATGTTTACATGTGAAACAGGAGTGGCCCGTCCTTGCCCATCACCGCGACGACGCCCTCCCGAACTTTGACCCCAACGTGCAACCCTCCGTCCTCGTCTTCAACCGGCACGAACCCTTTGCTGACAATGATCTGTTTCGCTCGTTCATCGTTCGGCAATCGCTCGCCGTTCGGCAACAGTGGTGGCAACCTCGATACCGCACTCATGACCTGAGCAGGTTCAAGCTGACTCGGTTGACCGTCTTTTGCCGAGCTAGGTATCGGCAGTGTTGGCACACCCTGGGTTTGGACGTCATTTCGAGCTGGCATGGGCATATTGTCGGGTTCGACGGGCATGTAGGACGAATCGTCGTCGGCATCTGGAAAATCTTCGTCCTCGACGAATTGATCGTTCAAGGTCGATTCTCGTCGCTTTTGTTTCGATTTCTTCTTTGCTAGCCGCTTCTTGCGATTGCGTTCTGTTTGAGCAGGGTTGCAATGGGGTTCAGACTCTGTAGCGGGATTTGTTGCGTCTTGTGGGTCAGAGCCCGATCGAGCGAGGGGCCCTGGCTGAGCCGAAGAGAAGAAGGACGAAATGTAGGAGAACATGGCTTGAATCTCGAGGGCGAGGAAAGAAGATGGCGAGTGCAGGAGGCACAATTCGAGTTGCAGGAAGGCAAAATGCGTAGGTGTCCGAGAGATCTGCGCAAAGCCGACGTTGTCTTATGAGCAGCAAATCCATCACTCTCACGATATAAGGGCATGACGTACCCTGAACGAATAGGACGGCTTCTGAAGACGAGGTTCCGGCAAGCAGCCGAGATGGATCGGACGAGAAGTCCGTTTGGTAGACGGCTGGCGATGTGCAGCTGGACTGAGTCTGCAAGCTTCTTCCTGTACGTCTTGCCGTAAACGAGACCGCCGGTCGGGGATGATTGAGAAAGATGAGATTATTCGATGAAACTGACAATTTCGCTCTCTCATCTATCCATACCCATACTCTGCTAGCTGACTATGGCGGAGCCCTCGGCTGCGGCTTGCAACACGCCCACGACGAGTGACGAGCCGATCAAAGTCACAAACTCGAACATCGATGATTCAACTTTGGTCAACGCCGACTCTCCAGCAGAAGGGAAACCCGCCGACTCGACGACAACGACAGCGGCAGATGCGGAGTCTGCTCCTGCCGTACCTATGACAAAATCGGCTTTGAAGCGGCAACGGCGGCAGGAGCTGTACGAGTCACAGAAACTGTTGCGCCGTGCGCGTGAGAAGGAGAAGAAGAAGGAGAAAGCAGCAGAGAAACGCAAACTGATCGAGGAAGGAGTGATCGAGCCGCCAGAACGCAAGAAGCGCAAGAAGGGAGAGGTGGATGCGAACGGAGGCAAGAAAGTCGAGTACGGCGCAAGGATCGTGATTGACATCGGGTTCGACGAGCTCATGCACGAAAAGGTACAGCACCTCTTTGACCCTCGGATTTTACCGTGTCGAGCTCACCCCCACTCGAGCTCGCCCACAGGAGGTCAAATCAATGTCGTCCCAGGTCGCCTACTGCTATGCCGCGAACCGCAACGCGACTCAACCTTTCCCGATACTCGTCAGTTCGTTCAACAAGCGACTCAAGCAGTCGTACGCCCAGCGAGACGATCACCTGCACTGGAAAGGTGTCGAATGGTGGGAAGAAGGGTTCGAGCTTTTGTACGAAGGCGCGGAAGAACCGCACGATCACGCAGCAGCAGCAGAACCTGCCGCACCCGTTCCAAAAGGAACGACAACGAAAGAGGAGACAGCCACGGTCGATGATTTGAAAGCGGTCAAGCTCGGAGTTTACGCAGGGCAGCCGCGATCGACTGCACCTAAATCTTCTGTCATCTACCTCACTGGCGACTCTCCGAATGTCCTCACCTCGATCGAACCAGGTCACACGTACGTTCTTGGAGGCATCGTCGACCACAACCGCTACAAAAATCTGTGTCTCAACAAGGCGAACGAGCTCGGAATCCAGCATGCCCAGCTGCCGATTGGCCAATACTTGCCCGAGATGGCCACACGGAAAGTGCTCACGGTAAACCAGGTCTTCGAGATCATGGTCAACTGGGTCGAGAGCGTGCGCGAACGCAAGCAGGAGATGAAGGCTGCCGGCAAGACGGACGAAGAGATCGCCAAGGCCGAAGGGGACTGGAGGGAAGCGCTGAGGAAAGTCATGCCCGAGCGCAAGTTTGACAAGGACGGGCGGGCGAAGAAGCGAGCCGAGAGGAAAGCCGCCAGGCAGAAAGAGGCGAGGGAAAAGGCTGAGCGGGAAGGCGAGGTGTACATCGTCGAGCTTGATGATGAGGACGACGAGGAGGATAGCGAGGGTGAGAACGATGCAGTTCCACCAGAGACTGCGCGTACACAAAACGATGCACCAGGACCGACCGATCAGGCCCAAGCAGAAACTCCGGTTCCGGCAGTAGACAATTGAGCGATTCTCCGTTGTGTTCCGGCATTTGCAACATGCATATCATTGAATAGACGTGACCAGATAGCATTCGGGAGATGAATTTTGCCCGCTTAGTCGAGTGCGTTAAACCAGCTCATCGCAACGGATTCATCACTGTCATTCACCAGCTGGAGCACCTTCGACAATTTCCGGCTCGCAAATACAAGTTCGTCGCCTCTGCACACTGTGGTTGCAATGAACTCGACACGCCCCGGGATCCCGGCTCCGCCCACCGGGGTCGTCCTGATGGACCCCACTTGTCGCGATGATCAAGCAACAACTCCGACCAGATACTCTCAGCTCAAATACGTGCTGTTCTCATGGACGCATAATCCGCTCACCAAGCGAGATCCACTCGCCAATCAATATTTTAAGCAGTCGGTGCAGATGTCCAACTTTGCTGCGTCGATTGGCGGATACCCTCTGGTCATTTACGAGGCGTCATTGGGTCCAGACAAGCCGATCGAGCTATTCTTGTCGAGCAACCAATGCGAGACGCTCATGGACGGCTTGGTGCAGAAGATGGGTCCGACACGAGCTCGTCAGACATGGAAGAAAGACGCTGTGCATCACCATTCGAAGCTCTACGATTTCAAGACGTACCAGTTTCCAGATCAGGAGAGTCTCGAGAAACGATTTGCGCAGCTGAAGCAACTCAACGACTTCTTCGAGACGGCAGGCCGGTATACGGCCCTCGTAAGGGCGCAGGAGATTGTCGGTCACATCGAGCAGCACCCAGGAGACAGACAAGCACGATACATCGCAATCGACATCGAAACGTACGAGAGGGATCATGACCTAGTGACCGAAGTCGGAGTCGCAAAAAGTACATGGCGGAATGGCAGTTTCGAAACAATGCAGACGGAGCATTTCGGTCAGCCCAGCTCTTCCCCGGCCCCCCCGAATGCGGAAAAGCTGAAGATTGTATCTTGTGCAGTCGTTGCTGAGAACAAACAGTACAGGAACGGCAAATTCTGCCCCGACGCTCGAGATGTAAGTTCGAGTTCTCGCTCGAAAGCGGATCCCGACTGATCCGTGGACTCGTAGCACTTCCACTTCGGCACATCGCGGACACTGTCGTCCCAAGCTATTGTCGACTTTCTCACCGCCGAAATGCTCGCTCCTGCCGGTCCCGTCTTCCTGCTCCTGCACGATGTGCGCTCCGATCTGAAATCCCTCACGCTTCTCGGGCTTGCACTCGCGGCGTTCGTCCGGACTTCGCCCTTGCCTCCTCCCGCCGATGAGACATCCTACCTGGATCAGGAAGCGCGAGGGCGGTTTATCCTTGATACTCAAACACTGTACTCAGGCTACAACCGACTGAAGAAACAGGCGAGGCTGGGTGACTGTCTCAAGCAGTTCGACATTTCGCTTCGAGACGAAAAGAATACGCTGGACGGTTTGGGAGGGTACAGCAGCACGACGACGAAGACTGGCAAGAGCGACGACGATGAGCTCAAACTGCACAACTCGGGCAACGACGCTTGGGGAACGCTCATGCTCTTCTGGAAGCTGGTCGAGCTGCGGAGAACACGGTGAGGCGAGGAACCACTGCGGTAGGTCCCTCGCAGGTGGCTAGCAGTCGGGCGCGCGGGCGGAAATTTTGGCAGCATGGGAATGCGCGAGCTGGCCTCGCTTTATGCAATTATCTATTCACAATCTCACATGCTCCAGCTGTCCTTTTTGCTACGAATGTCAACCTGAGTATCAACCACGGTTCGGCATCACGCCAACACGGACCCCTTCACTTGCTAACCTCATCCGGAGTCTCCCGTGGAGCACAGACCTCTCGCACGAACCCTGAGCCGGTGCCTCTGGGCGTATCCCGCCTTGCATCTCCTCCCTCCATCCGGTCTTCAGATCCCTCTACATGCGCTCGACTTGGATCAGTCCCGCATATCTCGACTCGTCTACAGCTACCACGTCCTCCTCGACTCCCCAGCCTCCGCCTGATCCGGTTGTCGCGACAAAAACTCCGACGCCTTGACTTTGCATCTATGCCAAAACGACGAGGAAGCGTCTCGTCGACCGAGTCTGAATCCGATTGGACCGACGATTCGAGCCAGGAACTGGAGACTCGACACCGTCACGGCGAACCTGCTCCATCTACCTCTTCTGCATTGCCCTACCTGATTGTCGGCGCTGTCTTCGTCATTCTGGCAGCCATCGGCGCCGCAACTTGGGTCACCACGCGAGGAGGCGGAGCACTCGAAGCAGCGGGTAGCCCGGCCCGATCAACGCCTTCCGTGTCAGACGCGGCTGTTCGAACTCCCGCGGAGAACCTAGGAGCAACAGCTGGAGGGAAAAGTCAAAATGAAGCGGAGGAAACGGCAGGTGAAGGAGGCGAAGACGAGGACGTTACTGCACCGGCTTCGTCAGTAGCAGTACCGGCTTCGTCAGCAAACGCAAGCAATACTCAGACTGTTTCGTCAAGCGGGTTGTATGGAAAGGACTTGCTGCTCGACTTTACCACGCTCAAATCGGCTTCTGAGCTTTTGCCGTACCTCACCAAACACAAATTATCCATCACGAACGATTTCATCGCGTCCAAGCCAATAACGCACAGCTTCAAGAAGGAGCTGGTCGACTGGGAAGATGGTGCACTGCGAATGACGGTCAAAGGACAGAGCGGAAACGACGACATAAAGAGCTCTGAAGTGCAGACGACCGATGCTTTCCTGTGTGAGACAATCTCCTTCGCTGAAAGTGCGGCCACTCTGACGCTATCGTGTCCTTCAGATGGCCGAGTGACGACGCGCTTCAAAGCGAGCCCGGTTCCGGGGGTATGCCATGGTACGTGCAGAGCTTTTCAAATCGGCTCAAGCAGGAGACTGACTAAGATTACATGCGGCTTTGCTGCAGGCGTCTTCTGGTATATGGTATCGAAATTCTCTATGTCAGCTATGGAGAACGGCGGACTGACGAGGGTTAACGCGCTCAGGACGACAATCACGAGTCAGACTTTGAATGGTTGACGAGTCAGTCAAGCATTTCTCATAGCCACGGATGTTTGGTGGTCAACGTTGACCAGCAGATCGCGATAGGTTACTATGAGACCGGACGGGGCGACGAAGTCAAACCTGGATTACAACTCACCAATCAGGCCCTCAAGCCCGGGGAAAGGGTTTCGAATATGGTCGTTCCATACGGTTTCGACCCTGTGCGCTCGTCAATCGCCTCAGGCACGAACTGTCCACAACACTGACGCCACATCCCCATGCTTAGACGGCAGACTTTCACGACTATACCCTCGAGTGGGCAGAGGGCGTTACGATCTTCGAGGTTGACGGGAAAGAGGTTGGAAGGTTGGATTCCAACGTGCCGGCGACGCCGATGAAGTTCATCTGGAATGTAAGTTAGTCGCATTCAAGTCCCCCAAGCTTTCCGCTCATCGTCGTCTCCAGAGCTGGTCAAGCGGTGAACCCAACTGGTCAGCCGGCCCACCTCGTGAAGACTCGATCGCTTTTATCGCAGGCATAGCGGCGAATTGGACTGTGGCGAGTTGAGCTGCACTTTCGCTCGCCGTCGGCATCAGCGGGCTCCGCGCCCAATGCAAATTCCAAGCATGATGTATATTACAACAACAGTACTGACGAGTGTATGTCTAGTCGCCGTCCTACACTGCTCCTCCTTTTGCCTGCTTCCTGCGCTCCTCCGCCACGCGCAGCTCCTCCCTCAGTCTCGCACCCACCTCTCCTTCCTTCACCCTCTGCCTCTCTTGCTTACCCATTTCTCTCAACTCGTGCCTGACGAGTTTCTCCTCTGCCTTCATCTTCCTCCTGTTCACCTTATCTGCTTCCCGTTGTCGCTTCAAATACTCCCTCTTGACTTTCTTGACATGCGCTATTCCTCCATGTTTCATCCGACTGATCAAGTCTGAGGCTTGTCCCTTCTTGAGCTCGTCAACGTTGACCCACGTGCCCATCTTCTTTCCGAGCCAGATGCCTTCGATCATCCGCTCGTTCTCGGCTGGGTGCGAGGTCGAGTTCGACGGTCCGAGCTTCTTGACGATAAAGTCGAGCTGACCTTGCGATGCAGCTTTGTATCGCCAAGGGCTGTTGCGAGCGAGGCCGATCGCATGGAACTCTGGCTTTGAACGGAGATATTGATCGGTTGAGCGTAGTAGCTCAGGGAGGGACCTATGCAAAGCGAGGAGACGAGGAGTCATGTAAGGTGATGGAGGACCGCTTTGCGAAAGCTGCGAGAGACGGTTGAAGGGCGAAGGGGGAAGTTTCATGTACAGGGAGGCAGTATAGCCTACATCCATCTCCAAACATTGTCAGAGCAGACTCGTGGGAACGGCAAAGAGCGAAGAGTTATCTCACCGTCGGGAGTTTTGGCAATTTTGACATGACCCTTGCCGAGCAGTTCCAGCACGAACGTCTCGCTGCCGCAATCGATCCAAGCCAGCTTGGTCATACGACTGATATGTAGCCGAGCATTGCTCTCCACGTCCGGCTCGAATTCGCCATCGATGTCGGCGGCCGACGAACTGACATAATCGAACGCAGTCTCGTATTCGGTATACTCGATCTGGAGGTCCTCAGTCGGTTCAGAGTCGACAGCTTGACCTTCATCAGATATAGCGGCACTCTCTGCCGACTGCCGTTCACGCTGCTGCTCTTGTTCCTCACCGAGTGCTTTCAAGCTCGAAGTCGACTCTCCTGCGCCAAGAAAGATGAGTCACGGGAAGCTCCCTGACATTCTCGATGATCAAGCCGATGCGTACCTTCGATATCGGCATCCGGGTCGATTCCAAATAAGGTCGGAGTGCATACCATTCCACCTGCGCTCGTCCCGCTACCGACCAGGTCAAGCACGAGGCAATCCCGTTTGCCTGTCTCTGGCGACAATCTCAACCCTCGACCAAGCATCTGAAGGAAAAGGGTTTGTGAGCGAGTTGGCCTCAGAAGAAGAATGCAATCGATGGCCGGGAAATCAGCTGGGAGCGCGAGTAAAGTGTTCTTTTCAGTCTCGTCGGCACGATCCATTGCACCGGAAGCGAGACTCGGACGTACCGCCTTCGGTCAAGATTCCGCAGTTGACGAGAACCTTGAACTCGCCTCGCCGAAACGCCTGATAGATCTCTTCGCGTTCGGCAGGTTTCGTCTCTTGATAGACAAAGCGAGCATCAACGCCATACTTTCGAAACGTGTTCGTGAGAGACAGGATATGCGAGATCGATATGGCGAACACGAGGGTCGATCTGCGATCTTGCTCGGCACGAGAAGATTCAGTATGAACAAAGCGCGTCGCTGCAGAACAAACAAGAGAGCCTCACCTGACGCTTTCTCGAACCAGCTCGTGACTGCAATCTCGTTGATTTCTTCCTTGTCGACTTCGCGCGCAAGACTGCCAAGAACGTAGTCTCCCGTTTGACTCGACAGCTCGACATTGTCGAGGTTCATGCCTTGAGACGGTGCCACTTTGAGCGTTGTGAACTTGAGTTCGCTCAACCTGTCATGCGTTTCCACGGCACTTGAGTGATCAAGGATATCCAGCTCGGAGCGTGAGTCTCACCATTTGGATCTGATCATATCCAACCACTCGGCGTGCCACACGATGCGCTCAAACACTTTGCCGAGTGCGAGCCCATCCGCCCGGTTCCACGTCGCCGAGAACGCGAGAAGAGGTACTCGCGGCCTCCCGAGGTCGTCCAGTTTCATGGGAATCGGATCCAGCATACTACTTGGGAGAGAAGCGAGGTCTTTGTCGGATTCGGAGAACAAGGCCTGAGATGGCGAAACCTCCTCTGTAGCTGTCGATGAGGACGTCGGAGCTGCAGCGATTGGAGAAGCAGATGGTCCATAAGGATCGTCCTGCGTTGCAGATTTGGCAGAGAAGGATTCCGAAATCTGAGAATCGAACCGAGACAAAATTGAAAGGTACGTCTTGGAGACGGAATGGTGGGCCTGTTCCCGCAGCCAGCATCATCAGTGGATGATTCGGTTACGAGACTGACTGCACAGGGGTTCGTACCTCGTCGACAATGACCGCTTTGTAATACTCCGTCTCGAACTTGTCGAGACGCTTTCCGCCGTCTCTGCCGAGTGTCTGAAACGTCGCGATCGTGGCGTCGGCCAAACCACTCGCCTTGTGTTTCGTACCTTGTTCGATCTCGATGTGCCACGTCGGATACGCGCGCGAGATGGCCGCGTGCGTTTGATGCGCGAGCTGGATCGAGTTGACGAGGATCAAGACTCGGGTCGCGAGCTCGTTCGTGGTCGGATGCCTCAAGGGCGGGAGTAACGAGATCAAGTGAGTGAATATCGAGGTTTTGCCGCTGCCTGTTGCCCCACACGACGGAAGAAAGCGCTGTGAGAACACACTATCGATGTTGGCGAAAACGGGCCGTGCGCACCTGTCGGTGCCGACACTCCAAGTCGCGTGTGTCGCCCTTGAGCAAGCTCGTCGAGTACGGTCGTGACGCATTCAACCTGATAGGGCCGCAGCGTGACCCTCTGCGAAGGGACAGGTTCCTCAGCTTGATCTTGTAGGACTGCATCGCCAAGTCCTTCGCACGCCTTCGCTTGCTCGATGCTCCTCTGGACAGCCTCATTGCCGCGCGTGGACTTCCGGTTGGAGCTGGCGAGAGATCGCACGGCAGCACGGGTCGCGGTTGAATGAACGAATGCTGGCAAAGTCGGAAGGCCAAGCAGCAGTCGGCATCTTTGAGGTGGCCGCTTGACGCACCTCGCAGCTCTGAGCATACCTGCTCGAAGTAGAGCGAGACAGGCTATGAGCAGTAGCGGGTCGATCGATATATCGCAGTCTTTTGTTCTGCACTCGTCGCCTCGTGCTCCGGCAGCAACCTCGCTGTTGTCCATTCAGAAGATCTGATCGTCATGTGAGAGCTCCTTTCGCCGCTGTATCGGTTTCCATGACTCGAAGTGCACCCTGTGAGGTCAGGAGCTGCATGTGGGGGAACGCGCGCACACTCACTCGGAGGCCATCCTACAGTGCAACTGATTCGAATACTTGTCTTGCTTGGTCAGATCTAAGAGGATGCGTCTCGCTTGTGCAGCTCTGGCGAGCATAGCCGCCCTGCCGTTCACGTCTGGTCGCCCCGCACGATCAACTTTGGACGTCCTTCCTGCCCTCGAACGGGCGGACACACGCGATGTTGCATCGATTCCGGTGCCAGTAGTCGTCAGTCTTCCCCTAGGAACAAGTTTCGCGCTGGAACATCCGACTGACCTGTATCTTCGCACTTCAGCTATGGCACGGCTTAGGTGACCGCTACGATGCTCCTGGACTCCTGTCGCTCAAGCGAGACCTGGAGAGTCGTTCCAACCTGGAGGGCATCTTTGTACACATCGTCGAAGTCGGTCATGATGGCGCTTCCGACCAGTTGAGTTGTGGGCCATCTCGGCGACACCTCATCTCGCTTCGATCTACGGATGACAGTCCTGACACTTGACTTTCTCACAGGAAAGCGACGTTTTTCGGCAACGCGAACGCGCAAATCGCTCAAGTTTGCGAACAGTTGTTAGCCCTCCCCGAGATCACCGACCCAGCATTGAACCCGAGCGGCAAGTTTGATGCAATCGGATTCAGTCAAGGTGGCCAGCTGCTGCGAGGCGTGGTCGAGCGATGCGGGGGACCCGGAGGATTGAACGTGCGCAACCTGATCACCCTCGGGAGTCAACACGTATGTCACTCTAGTTCTCCAGGCTCCTCTCTAACTATGCGCTGAGCATGTACCGGTGGGATCGCAGTTAGGGATCTCGGCGCTGCCTCCATGTCCGCCAAACTCATCGCCCTTTTCGCCTTGCCGCCTGATGCACCTCTCGCTCGTGCATTCGTCGATCTACTCGTCGTACGCGCAGAACAATATCGTACCCGCCCAGTACTTCCGCAATTACGCCAACGAGGGAGAGATGGAAAAGTACCTCGCCGGGAACAGTTTCCTGAGAGATCTCAACAACGAGCGTCTCGGAGACGAGCAAGGGCTTCTCGAGGATACACCGCAAATGCTCAAAGTGGATGTTGAACCCCGGAACGCCACTTACAAAGCTAATTTGAGCAACCTGAGCAAGCTCGTGCTCCTGAGGTTCTCGTGAGTCTCAACCGTCCTGCCGAACTCAGTCTTGACGCATACTTATCACCTGTGTGCGGTTCTTTAGCTTTGACCAAACTGTCGTGCCCGCAACTTCGGCTCACTTCACCCTTCCGGCGGCGAACGCTTCGACAAACGTTCCTTACGACCCTCTTCCGCTCGATCGTATCCCTCTGTACGCTCGAGACTACATCGGTCTTCGAACCCTCGACGAGAAGGGCTCGCTGGTGCGAGGAGTGTGCAAAGGCGTGCATATGGAGATTGGCAAGAAATGCTGGAACAAGGTCGTCCAGTTCCTTGGACCAGAGCGTGACGAGACCCTCCTCGATCAAGCGCATTGGTCCGAATTCGACGACCTTGATGAGCGAGACGAAGCTTTTGTCAAGCTTGGCGATTCACATGCACGTGATTCGAGCAGGTTGATCTTCCAAATTTGACCTTGTCTTTCGACGCATGTAGCTTGTATACTATGATTTTGTTTCAACGTGTAAGAAGTATTGTCGACTTGTGTGCTTGTCTTTGCTGCGGATGATCCGATACGAAAAAAGTAATAATCGGTATCTTCAGCGTCCACATACTCTCCGTGTACCGCTGCTGCTCGACTTGTTGGCCTTGAAGATTCGGTCAGATACCGACCAAGCTGTTCTGGGATTCAGCAGCGCACAGGCTCGACGTCATCTAGCTAGTCAAGGTCACTCAACCTCCAGATTCGGCCGCTCCAGCTTCCGCGATACTCTTGGGATAAGTCAGGCAGGGTTGTGTTGATAGTAACCAGCTTAAAAATTCATTACGAGTGAGTCAGGATCCTTCAGGGGCTTTTGCAGCATCGCTTGACCCTTGTCCGAGATCAAGAATGTCTCGATCACTCTCTTCCGCGTGCGCCAAATACCATACGGACAGCTGACTGGGTGCTTAGAGTGAGCAGACTACGTTCATGAGCTCATCTCTGGGCTCGTCGAATCGCGCAGCTGCCAGTACCGACATGATCGCGCTCGGCCTCTCGCGCATCACGAGACTCCTCAAAGCGCTCAAATCGCCTCACTGCCAAACTCCAATCGTGCACATTGCCGGTACGAACGGGAAAGGTTCCGTCTCGGCGTATATCGCTTCCGTACTACATCACAGCCACCTCAAAGTCGGAAGGTTCAACAGTCCACATCTCGTCGATGAATGGGATTGCGTTCGACTCGAGGAACAGGTGGTGGACGAACATCAATTCCGACAGGCGAAACTCGAGGTTGAAACTCTCAACGCACGAGAGGGCTTCGAAGCGACCCCGTTCGAGATTTTGACCGCTACTGCGTTCTCGCTCTTTGCCCGAAAACAACTCGACATTGCCGTCGTCGAAGTCGGCATGGGTGGAGAAGGAGACGCGACGAACGTTGTGCCACAAGATCAGACGTTGCTCTCGGTTTTGACTGCCGTCGATCTCGATCATCAAGGGTTTCTCGGCAACACGGTACAAGAGATCGCTCGAGTCAAGAGTGGGATCGTGAGGCGAAATGGAAACTTGGTCGTTTCGAGGCAGGTGTATCCGCAAGTGCTTCAGGTGGCGAAAGAGGTCGCCCGAGAGAGGGATGCAACGGTTTGGCCCGCCCAAGGAGCTACTTTTTCGGATGATACCACGCTCGCTTCGATCCCGCTAGCATCAGTTTTTTCAACTCTGCCACTTCGAGAATCTGCTCAATCGGATCGTCGGATAGCAGTCCACCTGCCGCTTCCAGGATCGTACCAGCTCGACAATGCGGCGACTGCAGTCCTCGCCATCGAACTACTTCGCAACTTACCACGGACGACGCAGCTCGTACCCCAACTCGCGACAATAACCGACGAAACGATTCGGTCTGGGATCCAACAGACTCGCTGGGACGGACGACTGCAATGGCTTGACCTCACCCTCGCACCTTTGTCCCCCCCGCAGCGGGTATTGCTAGACGGAGCACACAATCCTTCATCAGCAAGTGTCCTCGCCGAGTACGTGAAGAGCCTTCCAGTTTCAGATCGACCCTCGACTCTCATCTTTGGGTTGTCGGCACCACGAGCTGCCGCCGAGGTTCTCACTCCGCTGCTCCAAGTCGAAACGGGGATCAAGCAAGTCTTGTGTGTTGGATTCTCTCCACCGGTTGGGATGCCTTGGGTCAGAGCGACACCAGCGGACGAGTTGGTCGAAGCGGTCAAAGCGATGAAAGTCGAATCCGAACTCAAGGTCGTAGCGGCGTTCAACAACGTTGAGGAAGCATTGAAGGCGTCCTCCTCGAGCACGACTGTTGTCGCTGGAAGTTTATACCTCGTTGCGGACGCGTTGCGGTTAGCGAGGAGGCAAGGTCATTCCAAGAGTACAGAAGAATCTCGTTCAACCGCGGACGTTCGATGAGGGGTCTGATGAGGTGGGAAAGGTCAAGAACCATGTTTGCTATAGGCTGTTCAAGCGCTGAATAAGCCACGGTGATCATGGGGAAAAGATTCGATGGACGCTGGAAAGCGATGCCGGAGCGCTATTCTTTGTATTGATATATGTTATGCAGGATTACAATCATTCAAATTCCTGAGATTTGTTAGGTTGAGCCAAACATCGACGAGAGCCATTTTGGCCTGCATACGTCAACAAGAGAGAGAGAGAGATCGATTCCAACTGCGGCCTTAACAAGCAAGTGATCAAGTATGTACACAATTTTTGGTTGTTAGGCCAGAGATAAGAATTTCAAGCGGGGAAATACAACAACAATTCGAGAGCTAAATCACATGCACGACGACCCTCGATATCCGATTGCGAACGCGACTCTTGCACTCAGTTTCGACACGATATTTCGCTCGTCCGCCACCCCGCTTCTGCCTTATGAGGGCTTCCCCCACGCGGCACTCGAGCCATCGACTGTCAGGACACTTCAGCGGGAATCCGTGGTGTAAACCACCGACCCTCCGACCCGCGCTCGTCGCGACCCCCGCTCGGTCATCTCGAGCGCCGCATGGGTGAGAAGCCCTCATGAGTGGAGCGGGTGCCGGAGGGGGCTGCGACATCGGGACCGCGAACCCCTTGGACCATTCCATCCTTCGTGCACAGGAGGGCGAGCGGGTCCTGCGATCGGCGTGGCTCGCCGAACGGGGTCAGTACAGTCAGTGCTGACGTGCCCCAATTTCTTGCATGAGGTGCAAGGGGACTCTGGAACAGGCTGGCGCCGAGTGGAACACCCGATTCGCCACCAACACGAAACCGCATACTGCCCACGCTGTCGATTTGCGGGACACTCGGCGCAAGGCTGCCCCACTGTCCCTTGTCCCTTGTGTAAGAAATTGGGACACGTCAGTACGGACTGCACTGATCCTTTTCGGCGAGCCACGCCGAGTCCAGGATCCGCTCGCCCTCCTGTGCATGAAGGATTGATGGGCCAAGGGGCTCGCGGTCCCGGTGTCGCGGGCTGTCTTTCAAGCTGGTTCCTTTGTCAGTGTGTTTGTTCATGAGTGGTGCAATACCGGCACTGCCCCAAGTTTCCCTGCACTTCTTGCAAGAAACTGCGACACGAATTCAAGGGTCTGAAGCGCCAAAAGCCTCTCTGTATTACAAGCGTCGCCTGATGGCCAAGGGTTCCAGCGTCTTGTTGGACAACCATCATAGAGACTGCTTGGAGATGGTGTGCCGAGGGATGAAAGCGATTTTTATTTCGATACAAATTAGAAGAAACATATGCGTGCAGAGAGCAATCGAGAGAAGCGACAGCAAGAGACTACGAGATTCATAGGCAAGAGGGAGAGTCGGTGGTAGAAAAGGATGCGGCATAGAGGCTGGAAATACAAGGACGGACGGACACTGCTGAGAGAGAGAGCGAGGTATCTATGCCCGAGGGCCTTCCTCGATTCCTCCGGGCTCAGGGACACCCTGGTTGATGCCTTTGCCCGTCACTCCGTCCTCGATCCCACCGGGAAGATCGACCGGACCGGGCGGAGCAGCACCGAACGAGACCGAGTGATCATACTTTTCACCGAAAGGTCGGTCTCCGAGCAGATTGACCATGTCGTTCCTGAATACCGTGCAACGAGCGTGAGTGAATGATCAATGCAGAGGTAGGAATGGCGCTGTGAGCGACTGGGTAATGCGACGAACCTTGTGAGGATCTCCTTCTCCAAGAGTTGCTTGGCAACGAGCTCGACCTGTTCCTTCTTCTCGGTCAAGAGCTCGGTCGTTCTTCGGTGCGCCTCAAACACCATCTTGCGAACTTCGTCGTCGATCAGTTGTGCAGTCTTTTCCGAGAACGGCTTCTGGAACGATTCCTGGTCCTGTCGGTACGAGAGGGGACCGACCACCGAGTTCATACCGTCTGTTTTTGGACGATATATCATCAGTCTCGAGTATCGGAAGAACGGTGACCGCAGCGGGTAAACTTACAGTTGGCAATGATCTCGGCTGCCATTCTCGTCACTTTTTGCAAATCATCTTGCGCACCCGTCGTGATCCTTCCAAAGAAAATCTCCTCGGCGACTCGACCACCAAGCGTCATGCACATTCGGTCGATGAGTTGCTCAGTCGTGTAGAGGTAACGTTCCCTGCGGGTTTCCACATCTTGTCAGCCCCGAAGCGTTCTGAGCATCAGAGAGAAAATAGCATACTTTGGCAGACTTTGCGCATATCCGAGCGCACCAACGCCTCGAGGAACGATAGAGACCTGTTGAAGCACGAAGGACCCGAGAATCAGCATTTTTGGTCCCGATGAGAACGAAATTTTACAGGGGCTAACCTTGAGCAAGGGATCGCACCACTCGAGGAACCAACCGACGATAGCGTGACCAGCTTCGTGGTACGCAACCGTCTTCTTCTCCTCCTTGTCGAGGACTCGACTCTTCCTCTCCATACCGGCAATGACTCGCTCGATCGCCATCTCAAAGTGTTTCTCCTGAACGCTCTCGGCATCGAGACGCGCGGCGATCAACGCGGCTTCGTTGCACACGTTGGCAATGTCGGCTCCCGACATGCCGGGAGTGTGCGCTGCGAGCTTCGAGATGAGGCGGTTTAACGGCGAGTTCGGATCGGTCGGTTCCTTGTCCTTGATCGTGTACATGGACTCAAAGTTTGACTTGGACTTGGGCGCAGCGGGTTCAGAGCTTGTCGAGGGAGCGTCAGAAGTAGGAGTCGCGCGGAGGATCGACGACGAAGCGAGTTCAGAGAGGATCGGAGACGATGAGATGGAAGACGAGAACGTGGTAGAGGCCGAGGTCAGAGAGGGAGAGGCAGGGGAGAAATGAGCGACTGCGGGTTGAGCTGAGGATCCGTCGACGATGCCTTCCTCCTCGTTCGTCTCTTGCTCCGAGGTCGACTTGGCTTTCGCCTTCTCGTCTTTGGGAATGTCGAGAACCAACTTCTTGAGATGCACGCCAAAGATCTGCTTGCGACCGGAAGCGTCGGGGTTCGAGACGGCGATCTGTCGGTCGAATCGACCAGGACGGATCAGAGCGGGGTCGAGCACGTCGACCCTGTTCGTACCGGCCAAAAGCACGACATGTTCGCCGGTTCCGAAACCATCCATCTCGACGAGCAACTGGTTGAGGGTCGATTCTCGCTCGTCGTTGCCGCCAAACTGTCCTCCCTTGCCACGTGCTTTTCCGATCGCATCGATTTCGTCGATAAAGATGATCGCGGGTGCGTTCTTCTTGGCCTGTGTGAACAGGTCTCGCACTCGCGAAGCACCGACTCCGACAAACATCTCGACAAACTCGGATCCCGAAACCGACAGGAACGGCACGCCAGCCTCTCCCGCGGTAGCCTTGGCGAGAAGAGTTTTACCGGTACCGGGAGGTCCAGACAAGATGGCACCACGCGGGATCTTGGCTCCGAGGCGTTCGTAGTGCTTCGGGTTCTTGAGGAACTTGACAAACTCCATAATCTCCTCTTTGGCTTCGTCCATGCCGGCAACGTCGTCGAACTTGACCTTGATGTCGGTCTCGTGGTTGAACATTTTCGCGCGCGACTTGCCCACGCCAAAGATTCCGCCGGGACCTCCACCACCTCCCATGCCTCCTCCTCCACCGAGCATACCTCCTCCAGCTCCACCTCCCGTCATCCTGCGGTAGATCCACACGGTCGAACCGATCAGGAGGAGGGTCGGAAGCAGGTTGAGAATCGTTTGTCCGAGCGGCATCTCGTCGTGGAACGCGACGGGGATACGTTCGCCGACGGGGATGCCGAGTTCGGTTTGAGCATCTTCGAGTTTCTTCTCGAATCCTTCGACCGAGCCGATCGAGAAGTAGTACGAAGCAACATTCGGTCCGCCGGCGGGCGATCCCGATGGGTTCTGGCCGGTCGCGTTCGAGTGAAGCGAGACTCGGACGCGTTGCTTGTTGACGACGGTGAGTTTGTCGACTAGGCCCTTGGAGAGGAACGCCGAGTGGAACTCTTGCCAGGTGATCTCGCGCGACGAAGGGTCGTACGAGGACGAGAGGCGGTACAGGAGGTACAGGGTGACGGTCGTCGCAAGGATGGTCGTCGCAGACGGGTTCGGCGGTTGGGAACCGGGCTCGCCGCCACTGCCGGGAGGAGGTGTAGGACCTCCCGATTTCTTGTTGTCCTGATCGCCGTTCTTTTTCGGATCGGGTCCAGGTCCTCCCGTGATGGATCCTGCGGGGAGTCCCCCGCCACGACGTCCAAACAGGCGCTCCTTGAGTGCGTCTGCGGGCGGAGGACGGTCGATCGCGCCGGGTTGAGGAGTGGCGTGGTCGCGACCTTTGCCCGACTTGCCGAGCAGTCCACCAAAGAAGTCTTCGAGTCCGACCGGCTCGTCGTTGGATCGCTTGTCGTCCGATTTGGACGGGCGCGATGATGACCGGAGCAGGGCCGACGGCGCGAGCGATCGGAGGCTGAACGCGCGGTCCTGCAGCGGCTGACCGAGCGATCGTGGCCGGGGTAGCGTGCGCAGGTGCCTTGCAGTGGTTCGAGGTAGCATAAAGTAGTGTGATTGAGAGCGAGAGAGGAGGATGCCGGCCGCGACTTCGATTCGCAAGCGACTTCGGAGTGATCACTCGCAACTCGCCATCGGAGTGTTTCTCTTTCATTCTCGTTCTTTGAAGTACATATTGACTGATTCCATGACTATGTGTGTGCTCGGACTCGTCAAGAGAAAAGAAACGAAAAAGGCGAGCCGAATGTCTCGGATTGTCGACATCTCCTCGACGTACGCGCGCTGGCAGCTGTCACGGCTAATTCTGATCGAACGCGTGTCTCGCTGGGCGCCGTCACAGATTCGCATCGATTCTGCGTCCTCGTACAGCCCCTGAGCACCCCTGAACGCAGCCATGTCGGGAGAGAGCCGTTCCGAGTTGCTCGGTTGGATCAACGATCTCCTGCAACTCAACTACACCAAGGTACGTTCTGGACCTCTCGCGTACCCCATCCCGCTGAAACACCGCTCAACTATCGCACTCGTTCAGGTCGAACAATGCGGCAAGTTTACGCGCCCGCACCTCGCGTCGCCTCTGTTGCTGACCCTCTTCCTGGGGGAACAGGTACTGGAGCCGTGTACTGTCAGCTGTTCGACTCGATCTACCAGGACCTGCCTATGAGCAGGGTCAAGTTTGACGCCAAAGTGCACGAGTACCTGCACAACTACAAGATCCTCCAGGCGAGCTTCAAGAAGCACGGGCTCGACAAGGTACGCTCAATGGGCTCGCTCCTCTTGTTCCTGATCTGACTCAACAGAGTCGAGTAATCCCTTAGGCGATTCCGGTTGAAGCATTGTCGCGGTGTAAACCCCTCGACAATCTCGAGTTCTTGCAGTGGTGCCGCAAGTTCTGGCTCAACACGTTCCCGGGGACGGAATACGACGCAGTTGCAAGGAGACGAGGTCTCGGAGGAGTTCCGAATGAAGGTACGATCCCCCCTCCCCGAATTCTCGGCCAAATTTAACTGAAGACAAACACATATCTTTTTCAGCACGAGCTCCTTCGGCCGCCGGAAGTCGTTCGGCCTCGGGTTCGGGCGCTTCAGCTTCGGCTGCTGCTCGTCGACCAGTCGCAGGTCCGTCGATTATTTTACCTTGTCTCGTGACTTGCACACTCACTCTCATGTCTTGTCTCCGGCGTTGCGTCCTACAGCAGGTCGACCCGCTGCGACGACCGCAAGCGCTCGACCTTCCGCCGCTCGTGCTTCGGCTTCGAACGCGCGGTCGACCGGACCTGCGAATGGAGGCGTCGACCGGGCAACGTTCGAAGCGCTCTCGGCCCAAATGGGCGAGATGAAGATCAGTGTCGAAGGGCTCGAGAAGGAGCGAGACTTTTACTTCAACAAGGTCAGTCTTCTATTGGGAGACCCCTTGCCTAGAGTGCCGCCGGGAAAGCTAAAAACTTCGTTGGGGTTTGTGAGCAGCTTCGAGAGATTGAAATCATTATTGGAGCTCGGCTAGAATCGCCTGAAGCGGCCGACATGCAAGATCTTGAACGAGACACTCTTTTGCAAATGCAGGCAATCCTGTACTCGACCGAGGTACGTTGCAGCTCTCCCTTTTTGTTCCTTTTGTCTTGGCCTGCTCACCATCAAAGTTTTGGTTCCGCATTCCCATGTGCACTCAGGAGGGATTTGAAGTTCCAGACGAAGAGCAACAAGAGGAAGGACTTGTCGACGAGGAGGAAGAAACGTTCTAAGACTGCAAAAACAGACGCAACTATCACGCTCAACGCAAAAATTCTCCCCTTTAGTCTCTGTCTTTCGCGCTTCTTGTCATTCGTTCTTGCTCCCAACTCTTGATCCTCCCCCTCATCGAAAAGTCTTTTGATCGGCCGTACCTCTGTTCTGTCCTGCCTTTTTCCTTCTTGGCTTGCTCTCTTTTTTTCCTTTGTGGCCAGTCAGGGTATACCCCCTTTCGTTCTCCCAATCCTCGTATCGAGCAGTATTCCAAAATTATTCGACGCGAGCGATCCAGGAGACTTTTGACGCAGACTGGATCTTTGTTTCACGTCGACTTGACGGTTACAAGTCGTCACGAATTGCGAGTTTCGATCCAGGTCAAGACCTCGATCAGATCTTGCACCGTATCGATCTCGTTGTGGGTACCCTCGACCTCGTCGACATAGGTAGGATTCGCATGATCGACTTGTCGTCGTCCTTCTCCTGCTGCCGTTTCTGGAGCTCTTCTGCGAAGGAGGAGACTTTGGAATCCAGCTTTTCGAGGTGTCTCGTAATCTCTGAATATCAAAGCAAATAACTCCCCTTGAGAGTCAACCCTGACGTCTTCTGACCTCGACACGAAGAGAGAAGAGAGAATCCAAAAAGACTGACGCTTGCAGTTCGTCCCCAACGACCAGAACTTGTTCTGGTTTAAGTGCCTCCGAATCGCTCTCGCTCTGTCCTTGTTCGAGTCGAGTAAACACGTCTTGCCAGTACCGAACGTCTTGCTTCTCTTTCTCGAAATGCCAAGTCGTATAAATCTCTTGACTTTTGATCCCACTCGAACCCAACGTTCGTTCCGAAACTCCGAGGTGATCAAAGATGGTCGACAAGATTGGATCCGTGTTTGAAACGATCGAAGGAGGTGGAATGTCGAGAAGAGATAAAGATTGGAGGAAATTTGGAACTTCGGAATGAAGTGTGTACCCTGGACCGGCGAATCGATCGATCAAAGAATCGGACAACTCGTTCTCGACTTTTGTAACCTCTAGAGTGTAACCAAGTGCTGATCAGGGAAGATTTTGGGGACAAGTGGAACACAGGGAAAAAAGTACAGCTTTTTGTGCTTACCCAGGTGTGAAACGCCCGCAAATCGAAAAGTGTCGCCAATGACTCCTTTCCACCACCATCGGGGTTCAAGTGGAGGGACCGAATGTTTACCATACAGAGGATGGGTTTGTGCCCACTTCTTGAACGCTTGGAAAGCAAAGAGGAAAAAAAACCTAAAGTCAGTCTCGTTCACCAGAGTCGATCAACTCCCAGGAAAGCAGTCTTTTTGGGGGCTACCTCGTTTGAATCCAGCTCTGACTTGAGAATCAGTCACGTCGAGACCGAACGATCTTGCCACTTCAGCCTGACGTGAAGAGAGAAGTCAGAAAACGATGTCAGGGCCCAAAATGTTCAAGACGACGACGCACATATTGGGTATAGACTGGTTGCGTAGGGGAGAACACTGTTCCGAACGCATCGAGTAATACTCTTCGGATCTTCATCGACCGACGCTGACAATGTCGTAGCCTGTCTCGAGACAACGCGATTTGTTAGGCAAGCGATCGAAAGTCGGGTATAGATCGTGGTTGAAACTGTCGTAGCGCTCACGAGTCAGAGTAGCAACGGAACAATCAGCGCGGGTTGTCGGGGATCGCTTGTGAAGAGACCGAGTGGAGGGGAAAGGTGCACCAAAAACAGGGGGAACAATCGAGCCAGCGGAAAATCAACGGATCAAACAGTGACCAAATGATCAGGTTTGCTGTTGGTAAATATGCAGCTGCATGCGAGCATCATTGCACGATACCCAATGTGCCGAGCTTGCGCAGATTAAGCGAAGCAACAACTGAGAATCACACGCGCACACTTGCGAAAAGCTCTCGACAGCTGCTTGAACTGCTCGACAACAGAAGGCGACTATGCCTGAATTTCGCTACCTTGACATATTCTGGGAACAAAATGGGAGAGAGCGTTGCAAAGAAAAAGCGACTCCCGATTTACAATTTTTGCCTGACTCGGCAATTCTTAACGGATACGGATCTTAAGGTAAGGAACCTGATCGCAGAAAAAAATGGATCAATCGGTTAATGTGAGCAATTTGTCTACCCTTGTGAGCATGAAAGGAGAAAGAAGAACGCACCTCGACATCTTCGTCGGTGTCGTCCGTGACCATCACCTCGCACACAATGTCGCGAACATGCTCGGGGATAGGTTTCCTCGACACCGTCTCGACGAGTTGCGACATGCTTGAAATCGTCGCCAAAAGAGACAGGTTAGTGACAAGGGTTCAACCACTGAAGCGGTTCAGAGCATGCGAGTCGACTTACGGCATGGGGAGCCTCTCGTTCAATTTCGCTTTCGGCATCCAGCCCGAGTACAACATGCACACTCCGGACGAGAGCATCGTGATCTCGAGCTTGTGCTCCGTCTTGAACTTGTCGATCAGTTGCTGCAGCGTCAAGTCTCCCTCGATGAAGAATCGATCCCAGATCGTCCATTCTTTGTCATAGTACTGTCTCGTCGCGATTTGCGTCAGTTTCTGACAGGCTTTTCGGGCAGAGGGGAAAACCTCGCGGGCTGACCTTGTTCTTCGGGACGGCGATGGGCTCGGAGAAACCAAAGAAGGGTAGCGCCAAGTTCACGAATCCGTTCTTGTACTGCTCAATATCCGTCTTGCCGTCTATGATCTGCGATTGCAAGAGAAGTTTGCGTAAGTTGGAAAATTCGAGGTAATCGGCGAGAACTCGAGACAAACCTTGTACAGCTCGAGGCAGACCAATCCCGTCGCGAGACAGGTGGTAGTCGCGATAGCAGCTGGAAGAAAGTCACACACATGGATCAGCATTACGAAGAGGGCAAAAGCTTTCAATCGGGAGAAGCAGACGCACGAATGATTTTGCCAGCGATACCCTTGGTCTGATGCTTGTCCGCCTACAACGGTTGAACGAGAACTGTCAGCGTGTGCAGGTCTAGTGCAGAAAACTATAAATATCGGCCTCACGATCTTGATGCCATAGTTGAGCGCGCGGAGGTTCGAAGCGGCCGTGATGAAGTCCATATGGTGGTTCGTGTCGTCATCCTTCTCGAACTCTGCCGGCACCATCCTGTAACCAGCGAGCGAAGAAGGTTGCGGTAGCGCCGCCGCGATCTTGCCCAAATCCTCATCGTCGGCCTCTGCCGCCTTGTCCTTGTCGTTCGCGACTGGCTCATCGTCCTTGACCTGCACCTGCACACCCGATTTCGGTACAAACTCGGGCAACTGGATCGAGTCGAGGGTGCGGTGGAACTGCTGCGGGTCGTTCTCGCCCTTGAGCCCGTAGTTGAACGCGTGCAAGTTTGCAGCGGCAACGATGAACTCCATGTGCGCGGGCTGTTCAAGACACACAGATTCTCAGTCACCGAATACTCGAATGCTTTCATGCGGTGACAGGGGTCTGCGACATACCTCGTTGTAGTTGAATTTGAGGGGTTCAGGCGCACGTTTGGGTCCAGACCAGAAGGGAGTACCCTCTTTCGTCACCTGGTCAACGAGAAAACATTCAGCTTCGAAGCACGACTCCAAGACCACGCTAGGTACGACTCACGAGATCCTTAGGCAACGAGTGGAGCAATTGCTTGATCTCGTTGACATACTCGGTCTCGAACTGTTGCCGCGCCCACACGATGCACTCCTCGAATCCGAGAGGCTTGTTCTCGACAAGGTAGCTGCGAATCTTCAACAGCTGACCCGTCTCGCCCGACACCTTGGCTTGTTCGATGAAATTCGGTTGCGACAGGTACGAGTTGACCACCTCGGCCGGTTTCGTAAAGTACTCCTCGAACCGTTCCTTGGCCCACGCGATCGTGTGCTCGATCTGGTTCGGGAAATTCTTGATCGTGCACGACGGGTGAGACTTTTCAGGCGGGTCTTGCGAAGACGAGTAGGATTCGGTCACGTGCGGCAGGACGACCTGCACGTTCGCCTTGGTGCCGAGCGTGCCCGATTCGAGGAGAGCCTTTTCGTAGTAGACGCAACGCTGGTCCATGTATTGACCTAAATGCGAGGCAAGAGAGGTCAGATCGAGTTCTGCTCGTCTAGTGCGCGTCGATCTCAAACTGACGAGCAGCAACGTTGTCGAGGGCGTTCGTAACACTGTCAATGCTGTCGAAGAACGAATCTCCGAAAGTACCTGCAAGGAAATCTGATCAGTTCTCTTGACCGAGGGAACGACCGATAAACCGTTCGCACCTTCGGTATCGGCACCAACCGCGAGTTTGAACACCTCGACCTTGCCCGTGAGCGCCTCGTTCATCTCGGTCGCCGCGCGACGAGCCGCCTCACTCTTGAACGAGCCGACGTCCTTCGGTCGGAACAAGAACTGTCGGTTCAAGTTGCTCTTCTCGATCGTGTCCAAGTCGGTGATGACAATCTTGCCCTCGGGTCCGGTCGCGAGTCCCATCATGGCCCAGTTTTTCAGCATCTCGCATCCGATCGCACCGGCTCCAACGAGGAACTGCCGGTTGTTCTCAATCTTTCGCTGGAACGCGCGTCCAAACACGGCAATCTGGGCGTCGTAGCGCGAAGGCGGGTTCGACGGTTGACAGTCCTCCTCAGTCGGCTTCGTCGTCGGGAGCGCCTCGAGCGCATCGTAGTACAGGTGTTGGTACAACGGGCCAAACTTGCCCGAGCACGCTTTGAGCACTTCCTGTGCGACAAATCCTCCGAGCACGGCGTTGATCGGTGCGAGCTCGCCCGAAGCTTGGAATGAGAGCTCTTCGAGGGCTTTCGTGTCGAGATCGCCCTCGAACTTGGCCTGCGCTGCGATTTCTTTCGCGAGTTGGACGAACGTGGCGGCATCGGCAGGGTTGCGAGGCGCTGGAAGGCGCGACTCTTTCGACTTGAACGCCGACAGCGCTTGGAAACCAATGTGCAGCGTAGCGGGGCGATCCCACTTGGCGAAATCGGAAATGAGGAATTCAGGCGCGGTGATCGATTCTCGGAGAGGTTTCTGTCGAGTTTCGTATGCGGAGAGAGGCATCAGCAAGAGAACGCAGGCGCAGAGCCGACATCATACACTTACGAAATCGTACATCTTGGGCATCTTGACCTGGTGGAACCATCCGCCCTTTTTGTACTGACCAAGTCCGCGCGTGTCGCCGATCGTAAACGTGTAGGGACCTTTGGTTGTGACCTTCCTTGCGCCTTCGACCGAGTCCGAGTTGATGTTCATGCCTTCGACTTCGGTGAAGCGGACGTAATCACCGTCCTCGAGGCCGTGCCTCGTGTCGTCGAGGCAGGTCACGAGCGCTTCCTCGGCCTCTTCGATCTCGACGACCATGCCGGCGAGCGGAGTTTCTCCAGTCTGGTCGACCACTGGGAATTGGGCGCCAAAGTCGCAGAACGCCGATCCAAACAGTCCGGCAGTCTCGGCCGCGATGAACTTGATGCCGTTCGCGTGGGTGAAATCGTTCAGCTTGAGTTGCTCGTCGGTCGAGCCCTGCACGAGCACGACCACCGTGAACCGCTTGATGTTGTCGTGCGTAAGTTCGGCGAGGACCGACACGGGAGTGTACGCGTTGAGTTCGGCGAGTCGAGGTCGAGTCGCTTCGTCGCGTCGGTTCCCAATGTCGGACTCGCGCAGGAAGAACTGGGTCCCGAGATCCGGCAGGGTCACCGGAGTCGGATCTGAGAGGGTGACGGATTTAACTCCGGCGAGGCAGACGTTCTTGGCGATCTCGACTCCGAGTCCCGACATGCCGATGATGAGGACGTCGGATGCAGCCATGCGCTTCATTGCTGTCGAACCGAGACCGTCGAGTGAGCCAAGTTCGCGAGACGAGATCAGCACGAGCGAGAATAGGAGAACTCACCTTCATGACCCAGGACGTATCTGTTGAGATGTGAACACAAGGCACAGACATGCACAACCGAGTCAGCATGAGAGCTTGCGACGAGTCGTTCGGGAGATCCTGCTCGGTTCGGGTGCCGCGCTCGCCGCCACACCCGACTCCCTATTCGAGTGTACTGCACGAGAGCACCAGGAGCGGGTCGAAACGTTGATCGTGGCTCCTGCCCCAAGTGAGCGTTGGGGATAACCGCGACCTCGAACGCGCTGAGGTCATCTGCGAGCTGCACGAGACGGGACACTCACAGTTGACGCGAGTACAATCCTTCGTCGAGGGCATCTCCCCCTCCAGGTACAGGGTCGACTGGGATTGCTTCAGTCATGGCGGGTTGCGAGTGGGTGCGAATATGATGTGGAGAGACAACGATGACCAGCCGGTTCACGTTCCATCGCCATTGCGAGCCGCGACTCTCGAATATTCCATCTAGTGCAGTCACTCGCCTGTCTGCATGTCACGATCTTTCAAAATATGCCCAACGACCTGCTCGAATCATAAACACTGCGACGTGACCAAATTATCGACAATCCTCTCTCATGGCGTCCAAGTTTGAGCAAGCTTGGCAAAGATGCGACCCGAGTGTGACGATTGATCATCTATTTGCAGCATCCATCCGAGCGAAACGCGAAGGAACAGAAGTATCGAGTGAACTGAATTCTCCAGCTGGGGCCTTGGAGAAAGCCTAGGTACACAGGCAATTGCGCGCTCGCCGACTCATGCCTCCGTCTTGCATTGTTGTCCCACCTGAAGACTCTACCCGTATGAGCCGGAAATGGCGGCACTTCGACCTCAGCTCAGATTCGCTATATCGAAAATCTCAAGATCGAGAGATCCTTTTTAGGGGTTCGAGCGGGCTATCACTGAAGAGCAAACCCTGACACCCGTTGTACACGTTTGTCCGTCCACGAGCGACGAGTGCATCAGCAGAAGGTATACGCCTTCGGTCTACAATAGCAGAGGGATGCGTCAGCACAGGTGCACACAGTGGTTTCGCTCCTTCATGCTGACCAGCCCTAGCACGGCTCAGTTCTCGGGCCCATGTCTCTCGAAACCCAATGCTGAGCAAGACTGAGATCGAACGGCATAGCCGCACGAGCAGGAAGCGCAAGGCGTTGCTCGAGACGACGCCAAGAAATTTCAGAATCTCTCGCTGCATCCATAAGCCGGGACGTGAAGGTGTAGGAATGGAATGCATTGCGGATGAAGTACATGATGTCGTGGATAATCGCAGCAACTGAAACTGATGGTAGCCTATGAACAGGATGAAGCAAAACATCGAGTCAGTTCAAGTCGTTCGTCTCCGAATTCAAGGGTGCTAGGTGACAACAGCCGGAATGTTGTCGATCGTAGAGTGCACGTTGAGGATCAGATAGAGTTTGAAGACATTTGGAAACCTCTCGCGCCCCGTAAAACAGACTCGCGACTGCCCGACCGAGATCTGACGGGATCGATTGAACAACCGCAGGTCTGCACGAGACGCAGAGTGGCCCCATGTGATAAGAGGTACCAGAAATAAGTGTATGGGCGGAGAACATTGTTCTCCATATCATCATGTTAAAGAGGCGAGTGCGAGTCGAAAGTCGAAGAGAAGAGCTTTGAACAAGCAAGAGCCGCAAAGAGACTGAGACTGACGTTCAATAGCGTACTTGAAGGGTCGAAGGCGAAGCCAAAGAGAGTGAAGAGTAGAGAAGAGAGAGAGGAGTGGAACTTTTGCGAGGGCACACTCGAGGTGCGCGACGAAGGGAGAAAAAAAAGCGGCCACCGCTCACAGCGCCCTCTTCCTCCAGTCGACTCCGTCCTCAAGAGTTTACTCGACCTCGCCCGTTACTCACCATGGCCTCCTCCCAGATCATCTCCAAGCGCAGAAAGTACGTCCGCCTTTCCGCTCGCTCGTGTGCCCGTCCCCGCGAGGACCACGATTGGTTGGAAATTTGCAACATCCGCTGACCCTCACCCGCTCGTCCCCGTGTACAGATTCGTCGCTGACGGTGTCTTCTAGTGCGTTCAAAGTGACTGCTCGATTGGGCATCTCGAGCGAGAACTGATCGAGACTGTATCTATCGCCCTTGCCTCTCGACCAATCTCGCTTGCACTCGCTCGCTCTCTCGCCTACTCGCACACCTCGACTCGCCTGCTCGCCCTATTCAATCGACTCGTCATCTGTCGCACCGCGCATCTCTCGCCTCGCCTCGACCTCTTCGTCTCGCGTCTACTCTCACCTCGCCCTCCGACTCTCGCTCGCCGTCTGCAGCGCGGAACTCTCCGAGTTCTTCTCGAGGACCCTCTCGTCCGAGGGATACTCGGGCTGCGAAGTCCGTGTCACCCACCAGAGGACCGAGGTCATCATCCGTGCCACCCACACCCAGGAGGTGCTCGGAGAGAAGGGTCGCCGCATCCGCGAGCTCACCTCGCTCGTCCAGAAGCGTTTCCGCTTCCCCGAGGGCTCGGTCGAGCTCTACGCCGAGAAGGTCCAGAACCGTGGTCTCGATGCCGTCGCGCAGTGCGAGTCGCTCCGCTACAAGCTCCTCGGTGGTCTCGCCGTCCGCCGTGCGTGCTACGGTGTCCTCCGCTTCGTCATGGAGTCGGGCGCCAAGGGTGTCGAGGTCGTCGTCTCGGGCAAGCTCCGTGCCGCCCGTGCCAAGTCGATGAAGTTCACCGACGGATTCATGATCCACTCTGGTCAACCCGCTCGCGACTTTGTCGACCAGGCCACCCGCCACGTCCTCATGCGTCAAGGTGTCCTCGGTATCAAGGTCAAGATCATGAAGCCCTGGGATCCCGAGGGTCGCACTGGTCCTTCCAAGCCCCTCCCCGACATGGTTACCAGTATGTTGCGATTCCCCCCTCATCTCTGCCCCAAACAAGTCCGACCCTGACCCTTTTTTGTTTATAGTCTCCGAGCCCAAGGCTGACTCTGAGCAGTCGCAAACTGTTCAGTCGGTCAACGTCGGTGCCGTCAACGTGCCCGCCCCTGCTGCCGAGGCTTCGCAAGAGCCCGAGGCCCAGGAGGTTGCCACCGGTAACGCCGAGGTCGCTGCTGGTACGTCTTTCATGACCGGAAACCTACTTGGTTCGAGCTCGAACTCCAGGCTGACTGAATCGCTTTTATCGCTTTGCTCCGAACAGAGGGAACTTTCTAAACGATCTAGAAATCGCCCCCTTGACAGTTGTAGTTTCTTTTCTCGAGGCATCACCCACTTTTTGCAAAAAGGGAGAAACGCAATCAATATTTTTGGAAAACCCCCAATGTCGTCGTTCCCTTGAAAGCGCGAGTGTTTTGCTGCTCGCGAATGTTTGCAAAGAGTTAAATGGGTGTGAGCAGCGCATGCAGCTCAGATTTGCAGATCGGCGGACCCCCTCTTTGCCGAACCCTTGAATCACGCTCTGGCCTGTTGTTTCAAACCTCCTCTCGGGTCCCGAGCGCTTGCTCCTTGCAGCGAATCTACGCGTGCCTCTCCCTTTCGGGCACTCGTGGCCGCACCGACTAATTCGAGCCGAGTGACCGAGGTTCTCTCGTTCGCTAAACGAATCACCGATTGACGGGCTAGGGTTACACCTAAGGAGACATGGCGGTCAAGACCGTGCCGTTGCCTCCACCTCGGATGTACTCGGCCACGACGACTTCATTCTGGCCTCGGCTGACGTTCACGCAAGGAGTCCTGTTGGGTCAACTGTCCATGTAATCGCGTCCCTCTCTCTCTCTCTCTAATCTCACAGGGTTCCTGATTCTATCTCTGTTTCGCGTAGGGTCATACTCGCCGTCTTGTTCCTGCGTTACGTCGTGTTTGAAGATCCAGGCGCGGCCAAACGGGAACGCGAACTCGCTCAATTGAACGAGGACGGATCTTCTAATGGCAACGAACGACGCAAATCTGGAGCAGGTGCAGTCATGGGTACGGGAGAGAAGGATCCGAGGAAGAAACGACGGAGGACTCGCACGACGACCGATTCCAAAGTAAGGGTCCCTGTCTCTGTCTCTCTTGCTCGCGAGAACTACCGCTCACGTTGTAAGCGACTCCCGGATTGGCAGATCTCTGGTTCGGGTACCGCAGCGACAGTGTTGCCAGAAACGGCCAGTTCAATCCTCGGTTCGATCGGTTACGACCTCTCGTCGCATTCGCCTGAATCTCTCGATTGGCTCAACGTCCTGATCGCCCAACTCCTCTCGAGCTACCGACTCCTCGCTTCGAACCACCTCGCTGGAGGTGCGAGGGGACTCATTGAAGATGCGCTGAATCGCAAAGTGCGACCGAACGGAGACGAGGTCGACGATGGATCGAGCAGTGCTGGATTGATCGGATTGGACGAGATCCAGGTCGACGAAGTCGAACTCGGTGAAGGGTATCCCGAACTGAGCAACGCGCGCGTGAGACCTAGTGGCAATACGGGAGAAGGACTTCGAGTCGAACTCGATCTCGACTACACCGACAAAGTCTCGCTCGCGGTCTCGACTCGAGTCGTTATGAATTTCCCACGACCTCGATTCGCCGTGTTGCCCGTCTCGCTCGCGCTCACCTTGCAACGGTTCTCGGGCACAGTCACGATCGAACTACCGACTCCTACTGTCGCTTCTCCAACCTCGAACCCTTCTCGAGATTCTGCATCCAACTCGTCAAACTCTCCTCATCAACATCCTTCGATCTACTTGTCCCTTCATCCGGACTTTACGCTCGACCTTGCCACTTCGTCCTTGCTCGGCAGTCGTGCGAAACTCGAGGACGTTCCAAAAGTCGAGCAATTGCTCAACGCGAGGATTCGCTCCATCATTCAAGATCGAGTAGTCTGGCCCGGTCGAGTCGAGATCAGTCTACCCGGGATTCAACCCCATCACCACCATCACCACCACCATCACAAGAAGTCGTTATCCAAGGACGAAGAATCCATGTTGACGGGAGAACCTGTCGGAGGTATGGTCGACGATTGGACCATGATTGATCGACCTCATCCACTCGCGTGTGAGAACGAGAACTTGCCACCTTCATTCTCGGTATCCGATTTCAAGCACCGCAATGCCGATTCCGACACTGAAGAAGACGATAATGACGACGTTGAGCGTCACGACGAATCATTCGATTCGACGAGGAGGAGAAGAAGAAGACGAAGTAGCAAGTTGAATCAGTTTTCGACTTCAACTCCTCCACTACCACCCCCACCTGGCGAATCGAACCTTGGTGGTCGAGCGGGGTTTGCGAAACCTCGAGCGAACCAAGATGATGTGTTCAACGGCGCTCGCAATCAGAACCAACAAGATGACTCCGATCGAAAGACTGGAAGAACGCTTCGAGATCGTCGCAATAGCAGTACGAGCACAAGCACGAGTCGAACCCCTTCAGTCGATCTCGAAGACCCTTCAGGACCGACCATTTCTCTCCATCCTCGTATTCGCAAACGTTCAAACAGTACCGCTGCAAACAACAACAATACCACCACTTCTTCCTCTTCTCCAGCAACTCGATCGAAATCGAAACCTTCTGAACCAGCCATGATCAGGGGACAATTGAACGTCGAAAACCTGAGGTCTTTGGAACGAGGTCTCGCACCTGCTCAAGCTCATTCGAGACCTCCAGTTACTGGGGTTGGAAGAGGAGGAACGAGTCCAAGTGAAAAAAGTTTCCCAGGGTATTTCCCAGCGAGTGCGTTCAACCCCCCTGGAAGAGGTCATCGAACGACGGGTTCAATCACTGGAGGGATAGGAACGGGAACTTCGACGTCGACGACTGCTGCTAGGTTCAGAGGGATCGGGGGAGTTGGTGCAGTCGGTCTGAGTACAAGATGAATAATGACAAAGAGCGAAATCGCCCCCCTCTCTCTCTGTGTTCTCTGCTTCGATTCGGAGAGAGAAACGACACGGAATTCTATGTTGCACTGATTCACGAGAGACGGGGGAATAGAACTAAGAATCAAAAACTGATGAGAGGGGAATCGTAAACAACTAATTAGACAGTGGGAACGTGAACAATTTTCAGGCTCTTCCAAACGGTTTCTTTGGATCTGGAACTCGTTCTCCAGTTCCACACAGAACCGTCTCTTCCGTTCCGACCTCGGGATCGAGATCGATATGGGTCACGTTCGGTGACGAACTGTTCCTGCTGGTTTTAGGGCTCTGTCTCGTTCGACGACGTGGGGTGATGGGTCGCATGCATCCCAATTCGAGACCGGGCAAGTGTTTGGGGTTCGTGCGTTGTCTTGCTGCCGATAATCGGACAGTTGCTGAAACCTCTTGTTGGTCAACATGTTCGGGAGGAACTTTCTGGATCGGCGTGTTTGACAATTGTGGCGTGGCATCGTAGATCGTTTCTTCAAACTCTGGGGAAAGAGTCCGGGATGATGTGGTGGGCTCGTCACCCGAGATTTTCAAGTGTGAGGCTGTCGAACTTGTCGTTCGAGACAAATCTCCCGAGAGTGTCGCATAGCCTACCGCCTGATCATCGGCTGAATGACGAGAACTGCAAGTTGCAGCGTGCGAAGAGAGCCGAGACGGATGAGAGCGAGAACTCGACAAGGTGGTCCCAAATCTGGACTTTTCGGGCACGCAAAGTTGATGACTCGAGCCTGATGGCCAGAGAGGCGTTCCAGAAGAAGAAGAAGCAGAAGAGGGCGGGCCGCTTGGTCTCGGGCCTTTTTTCGCTATAGCTTGCCCTGCGCAAATCATCCACGATGCTTGTCAGTCGCTCGGAAATCGACACTCTGCAGCTGACATGAATCGCTCACTGAGCAGTTGTGCTAGTTCATCGTTGCCAGTCAAGGTTTTGTCGCGTCCCGCTTTCGTCGGGAGTCCGACTTTGCGTAGCTTGCGTCGTTGCTCTCCCAATTCATCTAGGAAGGACTCCATATCTGGAACTTCCGCGACTGCAGAGGCTCGACTTTTGTTTGTTTCGCGGCCAAGCGGGACCGCTCTGAGCGATGCCCGAGCCGAAAACAACACGGGATGAGCAGACGGTGCGAGTCGGCTTTGGCTGGCTGAACTTGACATGAGAGGCAGAGGCGGTGGCGGAGGTGGAGGCGTTGCTGTCGCACACATTGAAGACTTCTTTGCGACTGTGGGAGGTGCTATGTTCGGGGCGAGCTGCAAGCCCAGGTTTGTTCATGAGTGACGTCCAGAGACAGGTCAGAATCTGATGTTTACCTTGGTTTCAAGCTCACTGTCACTGGCATTTTGTTTCGGCTGCCATGCTCTGATTCTCAGCGCACTTGTCGCGCCTGATCCCGTAGGATCTCGTCGGTGAAGGGCGGACGAGGTTGAGGGTGCTCCGCTCGGATCGAGCTTTCTGCGTCCGCTCAATGAGCGAAGTCCCGTAGGTGCAGACGATGCCTGTTGCGCCGTCGCGTACCTCTTCTCTGAGGCGAGTGTCTCGATGTCGGATTGATCGTTGCAGGCGCGCAGTCGACGACGTGCGACTTGAGGCAGATTCGGCGAGGATGGGTGGACTGGAGGTGGCGGTGACGAAGACATGTGACGATTTTGTAGTGCAGGTGAGATTGGAGGCATGAGTGGTGGGACTAGGTCGCTCCGAGATGGCAAGACGTGAGCGGATTTGCAACATTGGACGAGCTGAAAGTCCTGAAACGGATCTCACCGTTGTCGTTCAACCAGGTTGAAACGTCAGGCTCGACCCTCCTTCGCTTGTCTCGACGTGTGCTTGTTCTTTGGTCCGCGTCGTAGGGTCTTTCTCCCCGTTTGTCGCCGACGTTCGCGAGTTGATCACCCCCACTCTGCTGCGGCAAGTTTGTTGTCGTCGAGCGGACCGCATGCAAGAACCCTTTCACTTCTGAACCCGCTACCTCTTTGAATCCAGACCACAACGACGAGATGCTCGAGAACGTAAAGGTCGAACTGAGAGTGGAAGCCGTCGAGGCGGTGGACCGTTGCTCGCTCGAGATGGACGTGGACGACGTTGACCGTGGGAGTCCATCGAGGTACGCCTCCATCGCGACCGGTTCGAGGTCAGCGACAAGTCGTGTCGTCCGCTTGATGAAGTAGAATCGGTTTGCGAGAGCTGGGAGTGATCGATCGAACGAAGCGCACGTGAATTCGCATTTATCTCTCTTCCTGTGCGCGCAGCTCTCATTCCGCTGCATGCACCTGTCCTTCAGTCAATTATGCGACTTTCTCAGCTACGAAATGAGAACAAGGTCTGCGTTGGACATTTTCCGCAGAAACCCGACGCGCAACGACCCGTCTTCTCGTGCACGTGACCGCGAACGCGACAAGTCGACTTTTGACAAGCCGAGGAGGCAGCAATGAAATGACAGCAAGGAGTGACGACAAGAAGGGATAGTGCTACGAGTTGTGCCCGAATGGGAAGCAGGACCGCTGAGTGGGAGGTAATCTCGGTGGCAGCTTTATCCACAGGGTTTAAACAACCGATTGTCCTCTCGGACAAAAGGGGAATTCCTGCGCCAGGCAGGTTTCCGAAGGGCGAAAGTGAGGGTTGGAAGAAAGAAAGATCGAAGAGAGAGAGGCGGACACGGGTATCGACGGGGTTCCGTGGAGAATGAATGAATGAGTGATGACAAGGCTTGGAAGCTGTATGGTTTGTGCGTGAGCGCGGGACTAGGGTCGGAGCATTCTACTTGTAGATCTTGATCGAGTTGATGCCTAAGCAGAGACCCAAGAGTGTCAGTCAAGGCGGAACCTTGGAAGAGAGCTCGAAAACGAGTGCACATACCCCAGTAGGCATTCTGGAACGCGTGTCCATTGTTCTGCACAAACGAGGCACATCTAGCAGGACATGAGATAGCTGGGTCAGATCTTTTCTGTACGGTCAATCAAAGTTGGTGCGCGAAATCGGAACGTACGAGGAGTGACCGGTGATCGCAGCGGGGGATTGGTTTTGTCCAGCATAAGACAAGGATGTGCCCCACACTCCGTCGGCCCAGGTGCCGCATAAGTTCGTGTTGATCACGAGCATCAAGTCGGAAAACTTTTTGAACGGGTTGCAGCTCGAGCCGGCGGCGTAGAAGTGAGGCGTTCCCCATTTCGATGAAGGCTTGGGTTTGCCCTTCTTGATCTGTTGCAACAGTTTCATCAGTCGATATCTTAGTGGACTGGATGGCAAATGGACATCCAAAATATGCCAAGGAGACGTACATCAGAGGGAATGGCGTTCCGCGGGAAAAAGTAGATCTTGATGCCCGAAGATGCCCACTGCAGGGCATAGACTCCTCCGCCTTGCTTGTTGACTGTCGTGGTAGCAAGAAGCCGGTCAGAAGAGGAACGCAAGCTGAAGAGCTCGAGGTCAAGAAACTGACAGGCAGGTCCGTACGAGACCTTGCTCTTCGACCGCACACCGCACCCTTGCGAGTCGGTCGCGCGCGCGTCGCAGTCGGTCTTTTGCGAGCTTTGCATCATGAACGTGCCGTAAAAGCCAGAGGTACCCATCGAGCAGCCGGCCGAAGTGTGGGTCGACATGGCGTTCATCGTGGTTTCGTGCACACCCTCGATCACGTCGATCTCGCCCTGCTGGGGCCAGTTGGCTCCCGTGAACCACATGGCGGGCCATGCGCCCTGGGCACTCGGAATGTTGTTGACATCAAACACGAAGAGGCCTCCTCCCGAGAACCTAGCGTGGCGAAACGATTCAGTTCAGCGGGTCGCGTTACTCGATTCGCAAGGATGGCAGCTCACGTTTGTTTCGAAACGAGTCGGACCGAGTCTCGAAGCGATTGCACCTGCTGCGTCGAGACTCGAAGTTGGACTGCTCCGGATTTGTCGACTTTGACTAGTCCTTTCGCCTTGGCACTCGCGAGCGAGTTGTACATGGCGACGCCTCCATTGTCAGCTTGTCTGCAAGCCCGGAATACCGCGACAAGACGGGTTCAGGACGGGGTAAACAACAGGGGGAGGGGTTGCGTCAATTTCCAATTTCCAATTTCTCATGTTGAACGATGCACAAAGGGACGCGTGCTGACCCCGTCTGCCAGGTGAACGCCGACAGGAGCTTCTGGCCTGAGAGTGATTGCGACAGCTTGTATGTCTTGGCGTCAACGGCGGCGAGGAGGCACCCGAGGCTGTACACGGCGAGGAGGATGCTGCGCATCTTTGCGAGATTGAAAGAAACGAGAGGGGGCGCAAGCGTGCGACGGGCCAGAAGGGGGGAAAAGGGAGGAAACCTCGATGCAGTGGCGTCGAGCTGCAATTGTACACGAGATCGAGAGTCGGCGGTCGGGGCGGTGGACAGATGCGAGAGAGACCCGAGCATTAATGAAACTCGAAATTCAGGGTTGGCTGCACGAACCGGATTTCGATTGCAACTAGATACACTGTACAACGCAGCTCAAGGTAGATCTAGCTACTCGACACGCTCTCCATCGCGTCGCAAGCTCTTCCTGGTGGTAGAAAAAAAGTGAGAGGTCCGTGTTGAACGACGTTCTCCCCGCGGGCGCGAGCGACGCGTTCGTCGCCCGATCCCGGCGCCTGGCTTTGTGCTTAGTTTCTCTCTGCTCGTTCCGTCTCGTCTCTCTCGCCTCACGCCTCTCTGACAGTAGCTGTTGATCAGCTGCTCCGACACTCGCTTCTCCTTCTTCTCGACTCCACGATGCATCTGCTCACCGCCGCCGTCCTTTCGACCCTTTCGCTGTCTGTTGCCGCGCACACCTCTTCGGCCGGATCCGTCCACCGCCACGAGTCGCTCAAGAAGCGCGCAGGTGGCTACCAGCTCACCGGTCAGCATGCCGGTCAAGCCTTCTTCGACCTGTTCAACTTTGAGACGCAGTCGTCCAACGGCGGACTTGCCAACTGTGCGTTCATGGCGCTCCTACCTATCGTTCTCCGCTCTCGCAACCGGCTGACCTGTGCTCGCGCTCGCACGCACCGCTCTCATCAGATGTCGACGAAGCTACCGCCTGGAAGGAGGGACTCGTCGCTGTGAAGGACGGCAAGTCGCACATCCGCGTCTCGCCTGATGGTTCCGGCCCGACTCGCGACACCGTCAAGCTCGTCACGAAGCAGCGCTACTCGGAGGGTCTCTACGTGTGGGACGTCGAGCGCATGCCCCGTACGCTTTCTTTCCTCTCACCGCGTTTAGCGCGTGTCGTCGCGACCACTTCTTTGTTGACTGACTAAAAATAAAACCTTGGCGCGATCTTTTACACCGAACAGAGGTCTGCGGTGCATGGTGAGCACAGACTTTCCTATGCTAGCGCTGCCAAGTCAGAGCTGACAGAACAGAATCGACAGGCCCGCGATCTGGAGTACCGGTGAGAACTGGCCCCAAGGCGGTGAAATCGTACGTGCGCGTGCGGCGATCCGAGCTTGCAAACGATCTGACCCCTTTCTGTCCCGACCTTGACCAGGACATCGTCGAGTACGTCTCGCACCAGACTATGAACAGCTTCAGTGTCCACACGGGTGAGGGCTGCTGGGCTGGCACGAGCGGGTACACCGGACACGCGATGCTCGCGTCCCAGAACGCGCTCAACTGCAACGCCGACGCGACCGCCGCCCAAGGCTGTGGTTTCCGCACCAAGAGGAAGGACACGGCCGGCATCGGAGCGAACGCGAACGGAGGAGGCGTCTACGTCCTCGAGTGGAGCAGTGCCGGTATCAAGGCCTGGATGTTCGAGCGCGACTCGATCCCCAAGGACCTCCTCAGCCAGGCCCCGAACCCTTCTTCGTGGACGACTCCCGACATGTACATCTCGGCTTCTTCGTGCGACCCTTCGACCTACTTCCAGCCTCAACAGTGAGTCTCCTGTCGCCTTCCGTGTTTCGTTTGTATCCACTCATGATGTCGCAAATCCAGATTCATCATCAACACGAACCTCTGCGGTACCTGGGCCGACGGTGTCTGGAGCACGGACAACTCGTATGCCGGTCAGCCCCAGGGCTCTTGCGCCGCCATGACCGGTTTCGACACTTGCGCCGCTTACGTTCAATCTCGCGGATGGGACTTCAAGCACGGTACGTCATTTTCCGCTTGCGAGCTTTACAGTCGATCGATTTTGCTGACGTTTCGAGTTGTTGGTGTCGACGCAGCCTACTGGCGCATCGCTTCGTTCTCGATCTACAACTACTAGACCTGATCGCTCTCTTATCATATACGATATCTTCGCAATCGTCGTTCAGGCATTCGTTCGTTCGTTCGTTTCGCAACACCCTCGTTCTCATCGATACCCGCGCTCTAGCAGCTGCACCTTTTCTTTTTTCCCTTTCGTTCTTTCCTCTCTCTCTTGCCCTTTTCTTCTTAGATGCCGTTGGATCCACACCTTTTACACTGTCTATGATTTTCCTCCTTTTTTTCTCTTTTTCTTCGTTGACACCGAATCTAGGACCGAGCTTTTTTTTTGGTAGCTGTGCCTCCGTTGAGCGCGTTCTTGAACCCCTGCGGAGGTCGAAGCTCGCTCGTTGCAAGTCGGAGTTTCTTCCTTTTCAAAAGTCGTTTGTTGCGAGAGGTTCGTTGGTACCGGGAGTCAACTCTCTCATTGAAAACCCAGGATTTGAACAAAGCTGGTCAACGACAAAGGTTCCAGGGAATCAATACTTATGTTGACGATGCTTTCCAATTGTCCGTAGAAGAAATCGATTCGAAAAAAAAGCTGCAGCGATTCCGTGTTTGAACACGCAGGAAAACCCATATCCTTCGTGCTCCGAAGAGGAGACAAAACACGAAGGTTTCCGGAAAGAAAGGGGCAGAGGAGACAGGGGTGGGATAATATAGCGACGACAGAGGAGAGCGAGATACATATAAAGGGCAGAGTGGAAAAAAGAGAGTTTGAGGGTTCAGGGATCAACCACGAGGCGATGCGCTCAATACCGTTGTTGGCGATGATCGAGACCAGCATCGAGACCGCCATAAGGGTCTTGATCGTCGTTGAGCTCCTCGCGGGGATCGTTCCAATCCCCTTCGTAGCGCTGTTGCGTCGAACCCCAATCGCTCCCAGCCGTCGTCGAAGTGCCCATGTTGGTCACTCGGAGTTGATTCCCCCCTCGTTCGCTGTCGCCCGTCGCGACGTAGGGACCGAGTGCTGGCATCGACATGTGCGAAGGTGCAGGCGAATCGTATCCGCTCGTTTGATTGCGACCGGGTTGGGGCGGTTGGTGAGAAGGTGAATCGTAACGGTTGAAGCGCGACTGGGAAGGTGGAACTAGGAAGTTTTCGGGACCTGGTTGGCTGTTTTGTCGGTAGTCCATGCCTGGGAGTGGAAGCGGCATGGGAGGAGGCATCTGGCTGCGTGGTTGAAGTTGGGAGGGACCAGCGACAGCAGACCCTTGTTGGCCGTTGAACGGCTCGTTCGCGACTGCCCATCCTCCGTCCCGCGCACGCGGATCGAACGTAGTGGCGTTCTCCATCATGTTGGCAAACGTGCTCTGTCGCTGAGGTTGTGGCGGCGCAATCCTTGAAGAAGCGACGGGACCTCCTCCTGTTGCTCTTCCGGCTCCAACTCCTGCAAACCCAGCACTGACAGGGGTTTCCTGTCTGCGCGGAGCTTCGGGTTCGACCCACGTGTTGCGGTAGTACGCGTCTTGTTCGTCTGCCGGTCTAGACTTGCCGCTCTTGCGCCGCTGCGAACCGTGTTCGTATGCCGAAACTCCGCCTGCAAGTGCAGCTCCCGCTCCTGCTCCGACAAACTTTCTCGAGAGCCTGCCCGGGCTGCCGCTGCTGCCTCGTTCACCACTGTGATACGCGGCCCCAGGTTTCTCTTCGAGATCCTCTGCACTGCTTGTATGGTGACCGTGACCGACCTCGCCCGTCAGGAACGGCGGAGGTGATCGCCATGTATCATCGCCATGGTCCTTGCGGCGGTTTCGGGCACAGCAACACCAGAACAGGAGTCCGAGGAGGATGATTGCACCAACTCCGCCACCGACGGAACCTCCGATAATCGCTGCGAGATTGTTCGGAGAGGTGGATGACGAGTTCGAAGAGTCCGAGTTGCTCGAGGGAAGAAGGGCAGTTGAAGAGGCAGACGAAGCAGACGAAGACGACGACGAGACGGCCGATGAGGTTGGGGTCGAGGTGGTGGTCGAAGACGGGGTCAAACGTGTCGATGTAGTCGTAGGGGTAGAGCTCGTGGTTGAGGATGTCGTTGTCGACGAGCTGGTCGGGACGCTAGACGAGGTGGACGAGACAGTACTCGATGTAGCTGAAGACGTTGGATTAGGCGGGCCAGGACAAGAATTGAAGACGGTCGATACCGGTACCGATGTCACTATGAGACTCGTCTGAGTGACAGTGAGCGCTTCGGTGGTCGTCCTGGAGAGGAGGTAATTCGGGTCAGCTGACCGGTTTAGAAAAACAAAAAAGGGGTTACAGATGAGAAGCGAGGATCCTCACACAGTCGCGCCCGTTACAGTGGCACGGATTGGTACGAGCTGACCACCGATCGTACTGAATGTGGTCGCGATGGTCTCCTGTTCAGGCAAAGAGGCGCGAGGGGTGAGCGAGCTCGACGAGGCGGGCCGGGCGCAGAAATGGGGTGCTCACCGCCTGCGGGTCGACCAACACATAGGTCGTCGAGCCTGATGCGGTTGGCACGAGGCTCGTGAGCGTGGTCGTCTCAAAGATGGTCGAGATCGGCGTGGGTTGACATGCTCCTGGCGCGGCCATGATAAGGAGAGAGTGCGGGGTCGATCAGCCGTTGATTGATCTGCTGCGCTGCGTACACTCAGGTTTAGATCGCTGAGTCGGCTCGAGAGTGGATCGTGACCCTAGCGGTGGCAGCGTGTACAGGCTCGAGCGACGGGATGAATGGGAGGGAGGATCGGGCTCGAATTTTCGGGGTTGGCGGGTCAAACTTCAAAGCCAGGAAGATGGCTTGCATCGCCTCCCTTCGCAATTCCGCTCGACTGCGTAACTTGCCGTCCTCTCCTCTCGCATCGATACACGACAGTGATCCACCAGCAGGTTGAAGCAGTGGGCGCCTCTCTCAAGTCCAACTTGCCCGATCAAGTATCGGCCGATACCGAATATTCGCGACCTAAGCGCGGATAGCCCCCGTCAGCGAACCAGCCGGTGCGAGCCCTTCAGAGCGTGGACGACGCTCTCATCGCTTGGATCGAAATACAGCAACGAAGCGGGCTATCGAGCGCGAACCGTGGAAGAGCGAGATTTGCGCACGGTTCCGAGCTGGTGCTCTGTTCGCCACTGCAGCCTACTCGACCCGTCGTCGTGATGGGATAAAAGGGGGAACACACTGCACACTACAATGTGGGCAAGTGCGATGTTGGCATGCTCACAGTCGGCCACACGTTGGCGCTCGTTCAATGTCGCAAGTTAGGAATCCCTCGAACCAGAACCTCTTTCGCACGAATCAGAACGCTCTGAACACGACGAACCCGCTCATATCGGATTCATTGTATAGAGTCACGTAATCGGCGCAGGGCAGGTAGGGCGATAGAGGACGAACATCGACGTGCTTGACGATGACTTGCAGCGATCAAAAGCGCATTCCCGGCTGGCCCGAATCCTCGAGCCGAGATGACAAGTCCTATCGTGCCCGACGTAAAGTATCCCAATGTCTGGCTACGAGAGAGCTGAACCACGGCCGAAGGACGGGCGCATGTTTCAGAAGCTTGCGCCCGCAAGTTTGTCTTTGCTCCGGGCGTGACTTGCATAATTGAGCCATCTTGGACAGCTCACGAAGCGTAAATAGTAGTGTAAGAGCAGAGAACGATATTCGGAGCGAGACGTAGAGACCGGCGCCGATTCGACCTGAGCTCGTCCCGCAAACCATAGACCTTTATTTTAGACTTTAGATGCTCTCGCCAAAAACATAAAACAGTGTTGTAACAGATCTCGGCACCCTTTGATTGTGAAAAGTAGGAGTGGGTTTTGCGTGAAAGCAGAGAGTACAGTACACAGTGGTCGTGAAAAATCGATCATGTCGCAAATTAATTAATGCTATTAGCGAGAAATCAAACATACACGCCATGGCGAGTAATAAAGAATACACGCCACAGGAGTCGCGTCACGCCGCGCCTAATTTCGCGTCCCCTGAGTCTCTTCGACCCTCTCGCCTTTCGATCTGCTTTCCACGAAATGACTCGGAGCACTCTGTAGCTAGCCTACAAGGCCTCATTCTCGAAATCAAGGGATTTGCATAGGATATTGATTCCGAAACTCGAGCCCCGGGCCCTCATGCGCGCGAACCGCCGTGCTCCGGCTTTACAATCCACCTCTCAAGCCTAGATGGGATTCTGCCGCCGTTGTGGTGAGATCGTGAACGCTGATCGATGCCGCTGTGGTGGAACCAGTCGCGGTCAGTCAACACCTTGTCTAGCGGCTTGCATCCGGGTAAAGTACTGTCATTCAACATTGCTGAAATCCCTCATCCTGCGACACAGATTCGACTACGAATTTACTATTCGGAGATCGAGGTAGTGACAAGTGGTCTCAGCGGTAAAGTTGCATAGCTCAGGTCGACTGGAAGGGGATGCGACGGCTGATCGGCTCGTCTCGAATGTGCAGCTACCTCGCACGCTCGAGCTCGCCTACAGCTTCTGTACCGTCAGCTACGGTCGTGCACCAGGTATCAGATAGCTCTGGAGCGCGCCCGGCCTCCACGGTCTCGACCGCTACTCCGCCCGCTCGTCCCCCTTCCTCCCCCTCCAAACTCGCCGAATCGTTCCTCAAAGGAGTAGATTCGGACGAGACGGAACTCTCGTGTGTGTTTGGGAGTGTCTTGAGTCCAAAAGACCACTGGCAGTGCTCGTCGTGTTGCGTCAAATTCCGACAGGTACGCTGCGCATTGACTGCCTTTTGTTTTTCGACAGCATACTAAGAACTTCTCGAAGTACAGGAGGAGGTCATTTACCCGCATCCCGAGGCAAAAACGGAGCCAGCGCAATTTGGCGAGCTGTACTTTTGCCGCGCCTGTTTTGCTGAGAGATTCCGTGTCGGAAACTGGTGAGACTCTTTCTCGCGTGTGACGACGGGACATTCGAGCTGATGTCGTCATATACAGCAAGAAATGTAAACTGGCAGTCCTTTCAGACGCCAAATTCATCAAGCATGATCAGAACCTGTGGCACGAACCTTGCTACGTCTGTTCGTACTGTCCTGTAAGTCCAGCGTTGTGACCGATACAACGCACACTTGTTAATCTAGTTCGCGAGTAGAATCTGTCGCAGACGAGCGTTGTGATCGATTTCGCCGCTCGCCCTGCCTGCGAAGAATGTTTCGACTCGTTCGCGTTCAAACGGGCTGGGCTCCTACCCTCCCCGCACTTGTCGCAGAACGAGTGGAACTTTAAATCAACTCAAGCACCTCCTCCACCGAACAAATGGGGTCGACCTTCGATGACGGGCGCCACGAGTGTCTGGAGCTCGGCAAGCTCAGCTTCACGAGATCCGAAGGCACTCACACCAAACGGACCGTCTACGAAACCGGCTGCATGGAGGATCAGACAAGAGAGGGAGAACAGTCCACTTGTGCGATCTTACGACGAACTCGGGGACAAGCTGAGAAAAGTTGGGCTCTCCTCGAACGATCTCCCAAGCTCGAACGCGGCATCGTCTCCAGCTCGAATTGTACCTCAGAGCCCGGCAGCTACGAAACCTTCACCGTCTTTGGACAATCAGACCGCGGTCAGTTTGTCATCGGCTCGAGAGGCTCTGCAGCCTGTTCACCAGAACAGCTCGCGTCAATCTCCGGTCTCGCCCGTCAAGTCTCCATCGACTATGCCAGCGGATGGATCTGGTCTTCAGACGGCGCTGAAACCGCGATCTGTCGACATTCCGAGGAGATGGGCAGCCTCTGGCGCTTCAATCACGCCTTTCGACTCGGACATGCCGATCCCGACAAATTCTCCTTCATCCTTGCGCGATCATCAGACCTGTCCCGTCTGTCGCCTCGAGCTCGGCTATGGCGATTTTGTCGAGCTCGGATCCGGAGCAATTCTGCACAAAGCCTGCTTTGCATGCGAAGGCTGCCAGCAAGCCATGTCTGGCAAATACATCGAGGCGGAAGGCAAGGCTTATCACAAAGAGGTGCAACTTTGATCTTTTTGCCTCGAGAAAAGCTAGCGCTCATTATATGGATGCAAACAGTGTGCGCCTGCACCGCAACGGATCCGTACGATCGTGACATCGCTCGGTCCCGCATCGACAACCTCGCCTGGCAATCCGACTACCTCATACGAACCTAGGACGGCTGATCCCGAGCAGGAAGAGCTCACTTGTGCTGCTTGTTCGACACTCCTTGGATTCGGCACAAGTGTCACCATCCCCAAGAGCGGCAAGAGCTATCACAGTCGTTGCTTTACTTGTGCAGCTTGCGCTCGAGGGTTCGAGAAAGGGTTCGTCGAGCATGGTGGGCTCGCATATCATGACAAGGTACATACGACCCAGTTGCTCGGGGCAGAACGTCTCACGAGCTTTCGGTTGATGTCATCGTTGTTAACTTCTCGCAGTGCATGCCGTCTATCGCGACGACAACTTTGCCACGTGAGAAGATTCCAACCAGTCCTTCTTCGCCATCTCGCACTTCTCGCCCCCCTCGCCTTCCAACCCTGCCCTCGTTCCCTCCCAAGCACGTTCCCCCTGTTCCCTTGTCTCCCGCCTCTCTGCCTGTGCGCAGTCTGTACTCGACGCGACAGAGACCGCCTTCGAACCTCGGAGGGCTGTTGGTTTGCGCTGGGTGCTCGGTCCGGGCTACCGAGAAAGAGACAGTACCCGGACCGAGGGGTAGAAGGTACCACAGGAAGTGTCTCGTGTGTTGTGGGTGCAAGAGAGAACTCGACAGTGAGTGCAGAGGAGGCGAGACGGGTGTGTTGAGATGTGAAGCTTGTCGCGTTGAGTCTCTTTTTCCTGCCCAATCTTGCGCCTCGCTCTTGGCAGTCGACAGTACTGATGATGACTAGTGATGGCGACGTAGAAACTCGAAGCGAGAAAATCAAACAGGATTCCCGGTACGACTTGATCCTGTGCTGGGGATTCACCGAGCTCTGTACTGTTTCTCCCTCTTTAAACCTCTCTCGTTTGTACTCTCCGGTCCGGGTCGTTACACGTACTCTCCTTGTTCTCGTTGCCATTCCTTCGCAGTTGATGACTTGAGATCTCGGACGAGACAGACTGAGAGCGCGGTCCTTGATTTTCTTCAGAATTTTCCTTGTCAGTGCGAATAGTGGTATGAAGTGTTTTTGGCCTGCTGTAACTTGTCAAAGGACGCGGTCTGAAGTTGGAGATGTACGCGATGCATGGCGCGACATGTGGCCTGGCTGCGGTCCGTAACACAGCTTGATCAACAGGTCTCGTAAACCGCCCTGACCCGCTCACATCTCGACACGGAAACGGTGGTGATTGCCTACCCTGAACCGAACGAGGAGGAGCACCTCGTTACCCATCTCTCCGCGTCTCGGTCGTCGAGTCGAAGATCTCTCTCGTATCAGCAACCGCGGCAATCATGGCAGGACCAGTAGCCGAGTTGACCCTTGACCCAGGTGAGTCCAGTACAAGCACCAATTGTCGCGCCAAGGGAACCCACGCTGATAGAGTTGTTGGACTTGTCCTCCCCCACTTGGCATGCCTGTTGCTGGATGTCAGCGATCCGAGATTGGGTCTTGTTACCCTTGACATTTATCATGCTCGCATCGGGTCTACTCAGGCACTACGTCTCGCAAATGATGAACTCGAAACCGAAACCTATCCCACTCTCGGCCTTGCGAGAACAGTAACTGCTGTGCTTTCTTCTCTCCGAAAGCACAGCATAGTTGACCAATTTTTTTAACTTTGTTAGGCGGGCACTCTCTCGAGGGCAGATTTTCAGAGCAAACCATTCAAACTTGCCTCGTGCCGAATCTGAAGCGATCAAAGCCCACCTCGTCGCATCGTACATCTCGGGCGCTTACCTCAAGTCTTCAACACCAACTGCAGACTCGAAAGGGAAGGAAGACAAACGGAAACAAGATTCCGACGTGCCGAACCCTCTCGATCCGGCCCAGATGGACGGGTTGATGGATATGGTCAAGAAGCAAGCGGTCGGGTTCTTGCCTCAGGTCAGCCCTAGTTTCCAAACAAAGAAGCGAGCACAATCAAAGCTGACGCTACGATTGCACTTGGGACAGACAATCCTCATGTACTATATCAACTCTTTCTTTTCCGGGTTCTTGCTCAGTGGGTCTCTCTTTGTCTCTCTCTCACTTCTCTTTTCCTCGCATCCCTTTCAAAATAGTTATCTGTAGATCCAAACTGACTGGTCCCTACCTCGGTAAATAGCCCGTCTACCATTCCCGTTGACGATCCGATTCAAAGAGATGCTCCAACGAGGTTTGATCGATGTTCCCGATCTCGACGCTTCGTGGTGTTCTTCCATCTCGTGGTTCTTCCTGTGCTCGTTCGGTCTCAACCCAGTGTACCGACTCTTGCTCGGAGAAGAGAACGGTTCGTCTAATTTTCTCACCTTGGCGCCAGAAGTGTTCTCTACCTCTGATATGCTTTTCTTTTCTTTCTTTTCCTTTTTTCCGCAGCTGCATCGGACTTGCAACAGATGCAGAGCCCAGTTGCGCAAATGCCTCAAATGCCAGGTGCTCCTCAAATCGATTACAAGAAACTGTATCGCGACGAACGAGAGAACCTCGACATTGTCGAACACCAGTGGGCGTGCGAAGGAGTTCAAGACCGCGTGTTGAAAATGTTTCGATAGCTTCTGTAGATGAGGCGGTGATCCCCTTCTTCATGTGGCGGAGCGGGCAATTCACACGAAAAATTTCTCAAAATCCCGCCAAAGAGAGATCTGAAGTGTGTATGTAGTAGCTCTATTTCGTGATAGAATTTGCAGTAATGCGACACAGAAGAAGGAATCCGGGGAAAAGTCGGGAAAATTGTCATATAATGAGGAGTGAGAGGGCTGAGTGGGGAGAGAGGAGAGTCAAGATGCAAAAGCCTCGACATGGTGATAATTTTGGGGGGGACACAATGCGAGTGGTTCGAGAAGAGCACAATTCGGCAGGAGAGGGAGAGAAGAGGAAGAAACAACGATTTGAAAAGTGTTCTGAACGAGGAAGATCGAAAGAAATTGGGGGAGTCCGGCTAACGAATGCAGTTTATTTACGTTGCTTGTTCTTGTTCTTTGACGACGAAGAAGACGACGAAGAGCCTTGGATAAAGTCGACGAGTTCGTCTACGCTCAAGTTGGCCTTTTGACCGTGTTGACGCGGAGCGGTGGCAGCTGCAGCCTCCTTCGCACCATTCACAGGCGCTTGACGAGCAGCGGGAGCGGACGTTGCAGAAGCAACGGGTCGGTTGCCGTTGACTGTCGGGAACTTGTTCTTGAGACGTTCTTCCCGCGCACGTTGCTCCATGTCTTCACGCGCAACTGATTGCTCGATGAACCTGACGAGGTTGGTCGCCTCGGCCGCCTCCTTGGCATCTTCGCCGAGGTGTTTCGACAAGATGGTTTGCGCAGCCTTCATGTGCTCGAGCGAACCGACAAGATCAGAGTTGAGCGCGTAAGCTTGACCGAGTGCGAACTCGGCCTGCCCGACGGCAACCGAGTCGGCACCGTAGACGGTCTCGGCGAGCTTGCGCTGCTCGAGCACGAGCGGGAGAGCGTCAGCCGGTCCCCAAGTCGACTGCACGATCGCCGCAACGTTCGCCTAAGGAACGCAAAACGCAAAGGGTCAGCCATGTCCAGTAGTCAGTCGGTATCCAACAAGCAGCACTGACCAAGATAGAGACAAGTGCGGGGTGAGCAGGGCCGTAGGCAGCGCGCCAAAGGTCCATCGCGTGCTTCGAGAGCCGGAGTCCGACTTCGACGTTGCCGGCAGCTTGCTCGAGAAGTCCAAGATCAGTGTACTGCTGGAGCGTGTCGTGCGCGTCGAGACCGCTTGTTCGCTCGCAGACCACGATCGATTGGCGAACCATGCGGACAGCCGCTTGGAGATACGACTCGGCTTCAGCGCGCGCAGCTTCGACGTTGGGTAGGAGCATCTCGCGGATCTGCACTTCGCGATCATTGTCGAGCTCCTCCGACTTGGGCAGGCTGGCAAACTCTTTCAGGGCTTGTTCAGCGAGTTCGTGGCGCTGGACGCTAGTCAAGAGGCGTTGAGAAAGACTGTGCCAGACTGGAACGTCAAACAAAAGGGCGTGAGCAAGCTTGAGGGATTATAGGCAGACGAATGAGTCGAGTCCTTACTGAGACCAAGCGAGTGACATTTGGAAGCGGCTTCCGGATGAACGGTACCGAAGACCTGATCACAGTAGCTCAGAGCCTCGTTCGTGAGCTGCTCGCCCGCCTCGACGTAGGCCTCGCTCAGTGCGCGTTGACCCTGAGCGAATCGCTCTTCAACCAAAGCGCTCTAGTAGGCAGCAACAAAAGAGATCAGCATTGGTTCTTGCCGCTTCACCAATTTTGATAGCAAGTGAACGAACCTTGAAGGCGGTCGACTTGACAACCGGCATGATGTTGAGGACATCGTCAGCGGTGAAGCTCATCGCCGGCAGGCTCGCCTTGGTGGCATCAGCTCCATTGGCACTAGCCTTTCCAGACTTCTTCTTGTTGCTCTTCTTCTTCGTTGAGGAGGATTCTTCAGGCGATGGCTTGGGTGCGACCTCAGCGGCAGGGGTCGAAACCTCGGCCGAGCTCGAACCAAAGTTGTACGCGCGCGCGACGAGCTGGACACCGACGCGCAGGCAGAGTTCCCTCGCGGTCTTGTTCTTGACCAACTCGACATCGAACCATTCCTCCGAGAGCGAGTAGCGGAAGCGCGAGCTGATCTCCTTGATGAGTTCAGCGCGCAGCGAAGGGGGAGTGAGTGCGGTCCACGCGCGGGTGACATTTTCGCTCGGGAGGTAGGGAGTCTCGGCGACGGGCGCCGGGTTGAAAGCGGAGCCGAGAAGGCAGTTGAGGAAGTGAGCAACGATGTAGGCGTGATCGAACGAGCCCGATGATCGCAAGAGGCCGTTCAAAATGTGCTTGGCCGCACGAATGACCATCTCGGAGCGGAGAGTGTGCTGTCAACCCAGCAGACATCAGTCAATAGTAAAGTCAGAGAGGAAGCGATTGCTGTAAACTAACCTTGAGCAACTCGAGGGTGTAGAGGGCCTCGCTCTTGCTGGTGCCCTTGCTGAACTCGTAGGTCGAACCCTCTTGATCGATTTTGTCTGCGAGCATACCGATGTAGCGCATGTTGATACCCTTGCGATGGAGGAGCCTCGTCATGAGGAATCCGTCGGTAATGTTGAGGGTAGCCGAGCCAGCCTCGATGAGGAACGCCTTGAGCGCAACCTCGCGAAGGTACTGACTCGCGAGACGGACGTTCTTCGTCGCTTCTTCCTCCTCGTTGTGGATCTGCTCAGAGTTGGTCGCACCATTGACCGGTTTCCGCTCGACGAATGCATCCGGGTTGAAGTCAAGGACAAAGTCGTCGGCGTTGATGATCGAAGTCGTTGCCGGCTTCGCATTCTCGTCCTTGTTCTCGGACTCCTGCTCCTTGGGGTCAGCAGCAGCCTCCTTGAGTTCGGCCTCGACAGACTTGTTGGCCTTCTCGAGGTTCGCTCGGGTCTTCTCAACCTGCTCCTCAAGCCACGGCTGAAGCTTGTGGTCGCGGTACAGCTCGAGCAGTTCAGGTCGGAGGAGAACAAGACGATGAGGGTAAGCAGCGAGAGCGTCGGAAGCGGCGACGTTCTGCTCGCGGAACTCGATGTCGACACAGTGGAGTCGGACTAGGAGGTCCAGAGCAAGACCGATCAGCTCGTTGTATACGAGGGTACGATGGTCGAAATCAGGGAACTCACAGCAGTCGATGAAGTAGCTTCGACCGTCCGGAGCGGCAATGCCGTGCATGTCGCTCGCGGTCCACAGGCTCACTTCGTTACCCTCGCGGTCCTTGACGTTGTGCTCGGCAAAGCGCATCTTCTTCGCAACCTTCTTGGCAAGGTTCTCGTGGAAGTAGGCAGCGTTGCGGATCTTGGCATCCGGGTCTTCGGGATCGGCAGCACCATAGATGATTCGGAAGGACGAAGTCGGAGGGTAGTCGAACTTGTTGGCGGTCTCTTCCGAGGGGAAAGGTTTGTCTTCAGCAAGGGCGGTCTTGGCAGCTTGCTGGGCAGCCTCGTCTCCCTCGGGATAGACGCGAGCGGGTTTCGCGGCAGGTTTCTTGCCGGTCAACTTCTCCTCTTCTTGCGCGGCGAGCTCCTCGGCTTCGTCACGTCCGGCTTTGAAGAGACCCGGGATGAGGGTCTGAACGATCCATCGGGATCCCTGGAAGTCGACCAGCACGGTTTGCATCATGCTGAGACCGTCAATGTCGAGACGCTCGAGGAGCTCGATACCCTTGAGGTCCTTGCCCGCAGCGTAACGGCTCGCCTCGTTGCCACCGAGGCCGTGAGTGTACAGACCGATCGAGTCTTCGGCCTTCGTGAACAAGAGGTTGTTGTGGATAAAAGTGTGAGCCGAAAGCGGCTCGTTCGGGTTGATCGGCGGCACATCTCCACGCGCAACTTGCATCGCGCCTCGGGTAGCAGCGAGGACCAGGTCGGCCTGAGTGCGCGAAATGAGTCGCTCTCGCATCAATCGCTGTTCGTCGTCCGTGCGAGGGAGGTCGTAGAACTGTCCAAAGTCATCGTTCCAGTCTCGCGCGCTCGGGAGCTGCTCGGCCGTAGTCGAGCCAGTGAGGAGGTATGCAGCTTGGGTGCGAAGAGGATCGGCGGCATGAAGCGGAGCCGGGACGAGGTAAGGAGCTGCCGGAAGGGTGTTGGTGATGGCACACGATGCGACGAGGTCAGATTGCGAGAAATCGGGTCGGGTCACTTTGGCGATGAGGGCAGTGAGGTTCTTGCGGAACGAAGGCGAAATGTCGGAGAGGAGCTCGAACAGAGAGTGGTAAGCGCCTTGGCGAACGCCTCGAGGAAGGACAGCGCGGGGAGAAGGGTCAAAGTTGGATGCGGTCATCTTTGAGACCCAGAATCCGGCAATCGAACCAGTGATCGAGTAGGTCTCGCTCTCAAGGGTCGAAATGTTGAGGTACACGAGATCGCCTCGGACACGACGGTGATGAGGAGGAGGCGACCAGGGAGAGACACCGAGAGCCTTGATGCAAGGGGACGTCGCAGCGGTCGAAGCGGCAGGGCCGAGGTATTTCAGATATTCGGAACTCTCGAGGTCTTCGAGTTTGAATCCAGTGAAAGCGTGGGTAGAAGGTTCGATAGTACCGTTCGAAGAAGTCGTCGGCTGCACGGACTCGGTAGGAGCAGGGGCAGTCTTCTTTGTCGCTTTGCCCTTCTTTGCTCCTTTCGAAGCTATAGCGAGCAAGAGCCATAGCTCTTTCAGCTTTTGCCCCACTCCGTGAGAGGAAGCTTGACTCACGCTTCTCCTCTACAACGTCTTCGTCGACGACCGGCAGCGATTCCGCATCACTTCCTTGCTCGCCTCGGACCTTTTGGTAGAGCGAAACTCCCGGGGCGATCGCAAGCGAGGTCGGGTCGTACGTGCAAGGGGTCGAAGCGAGGGTCGGCAAATTCGAGAACAGCACGTCACGGACTTTGAGGAGATGTTGGTGCATGGCGAGGGGAGTAAAGGCGGCTGCAATTTTTGTTGAACAGACATCAGGACGAGTGAATTCCCGCCGAAACTGATCAGAGTGGACGCCAGGAACGTACTGAACGCAACCTTCAATCCTCGTCTTTTGCCCTGCCAGAACTCTGGCTCGGCACCAAAGACCGCCGAGAGTTCGGCAAGATCTCCCAGAACGCCTTCGTTCGTGAGCGTCCATTGCTTTCCATCGACCTCGGCGAGGTTCTCCTTTGCTGGAGGAGGAACCACTGCCTTCCATTCTCCGTACTGCTGTTCCTCCTCGCCTTCCTGTGCGTCGTCTTGTACGGACGACGGGATCTCCTCGGCATACAGCGGCGCGAGGGAGAAAGCTCCGAGCCAGAATCCTTCAGGAGCTTCGACAATGATTGTCTTGAGATCTTGCACAAGGTCGGTCAGGTTCGAAGTGAACGGGAGTTGCAGATATCCATCGGAAGTCTTGGATGCGGGCGATTCGGCAAGGTTGAGGAACGATTGCGCCGGGATCAGAAGCACGAGATCGATGGCAGGACTAGCGGCGTCTTCAGCTGGTGTCGGTGATACGGGTGAGAATTGCGGGTTGGACAGGCGAAGGCCCGGGGAAGCGATCGAGAAAAGTTGAAGAACGGGTACTGGTCAGCTAGCCGCTCTGCTGTCGGTGCAAAAAGTGTTGAGAGAGCTCCTTTACCCTGTTCTGCGACTTCAGGAGCGACCTGGTCGACATGTTGAGGTTGTTCAGCCTCGGCTTGAGCGGACGACATGGCGGAATTGCAAGGTCGATCACTAGCTACGACCGCTCCTCAGGGCCGGTCAGTAGGGTCGACAAAGAAGAAAGGTGGCCGGAAGGCGGTGGAGCTCGAAGGGTGAGCGGAGTCGGGTGCGTTCGATCGACAGCGGTGCGCGGGACTTGGTCGTCCAAAATCTTCGGCAGGTACCGGCAACCCTTGCACATCGACAACTGCAATGGATGAAGCTCGTTCAAGGTTCTCAGGAACAAGGTCAAGCTCATCAACCTCCGTACACAGCTGCTAGCAACAGGAAATCTCACATTTTCCGTAAGCCCGCGGACTACTCCGTGGCTTGGAAGCACTAAGGTGATTATACAGGCACGATCACCTGCTGGTAGAACGGTCACGCCAATAGGTACGCTCCAGCGCTGCTGTCTACTCGTGCGAATTCCAGATCTGGCTGGTAGCACTGTGCAGCAATGACATAAATCGCAGCGATTCCGGTCAGAGCGCTCAGGAGTTTCTCGACTCGCTCTCTACTCGAGGGAAGGGCGTCGGAGCAATCTTCCAGAGCTGTACACGCTGACTTCGTGCTTACGAGCGTTCCGACGCCCGGTCGGGAAGTGCTCGATCGATGGAATTGTTTTGAGCTTGATTCTTCTGTCGAGGTCGTTCAAAACCCGTCACAGTTGTCTCCGTGGCGTACTGTACAGTAATCCTGATGCCTCATGGGCACGCCTGGTATACAACTGAATCGCACCTTTTTGCGAGGAAGAAGCCATCGAACGCAAAGTATCGGTTGTCGTCCGCTCAGGCAATTGCCACGCATTTCGCCAGATTGGCGGGTACATCGGCCAGTGATGCCTCAACCTCGGAGTTTAATCAACCTCGAGTGTAATGCTCTCGACTGGACAACGCGACGCCACGAGGGCCAGGAATGATTTTTGAACCCAAGATCGAAATTCCTTGACAACAAAAAGAAAGTTTCGACGAGACGTGGACGAGGATAGGTAGAGGAGGTAAAATGCAGGAGGGGTAGGTGTAGACGAGGTAGGACGAGGAAACAATAAAGGCAAAGAAGGGGATACACAGAAGTAAAGGAGAGAATTCCTTGACTGTCCGTTTAACCCGATCCTCCAGAGTAGACCTTTCCGAAGACGAGCTCCTGGAGTTTGTCGTACATCGAGAGGACACCAGCTCCGGCAACACCACGGAGGATGTTGGCTCCGGCACCCTTGAAGAGCGAGGCGACACCCTCGGCCTTGACGATTTGGCGACCAGCTATTCAAAAGGGAAAAGACGAGTCAATAACTTCGTTCGACTTGAGAGGAATCAGGAAGCAAAGGACGTACCGTCGATCATGCCGTTGTAGTGAACCTTCTCTCCCGAGGTCATCATCATACGACGACGGATGGTGTCGAGAGGGTAGGAAGCGATACCGGCACCGGTGGTGACACCCCAACCGAGGAGGAACGAGGCGAGGAAGGAACCTTGGAGGGATCCTTGCATGACGACGGGCTTAAGCGAGTCGTACATACCTGTGGACGGGGATGAGTGGGTGAGTGACGAGACACTCTAGGTATAGTGAGCGAAGGAAGAGAGGCGTACCGAAGTAGAGACCACGGTAGACAACGATACCGACAACGGAGGGGAGGAATCCACGGTAGAGACCGGCGATACCGTCAGTGGCGAGGGTCTTCTTGTAGACGTCGAGGAGACCGTTGAATTGGCGCTCAGCTTGAGCTCCACCCTTGGCACCCTTGTTGTCGGCAGCGAGACGGGTACGGGCGTAGTCGAGCGAGTAGACGAAGAGGAGCGAGGTGGCACCAGCAGCTCCTCCCGAGGCGAGGTTACCAGCCATCCAGAGGGCGTAGCCGTCCTTGGCCTGGGTGTAGGAGAAGAGCGACTTGTAGTAGTCCTTGAAGGCGAAGTTGAGCGCCTGGGTAGGGAAGTAACGGATGACGTTGGCGGTGTTTCCACGCCAGACTATTGTTGTCGTCGTCTCGAGTCAATGAGATGCACGACAGGGCAGTACGAGGTACGGGAGAAGGACGCACAGGAGACAAGACCCTCGTCGGCGTAAGTGCGGGAAGCGCAGTCGGCGATACCCTTGTAAGGGGTAGCAAGACGTCCGGACTTGAGCATCTCACCCTGGTTCTGGACCAAGACTGAAGACGAAGCAATGTTAGGCCTGGCGCGACAAACATACGCAGATGGTGGCAGATAAGAACGTACGCTTGATACGCTCAATGGGGGCGGCAGCGGTCTTGGCGACCGCGGCGCTAGAAGCATCAAGACGGATCGTCGTCAGCGAGCGCTCGTTGATGGAGGCAAGGCGCGCGGCGAGGGAGGGAGAGAACATCCAGCGCCACGTTGCGAGAATCGCGCAATCGGGCGAGGCTCATGTTCGTCGCTCCCTCCCGTCGCGCCCGCGCGCACAGCGAGAAGCCGAGACTCACGAGACACCACCCATCATGAAGTCGGCGAAGAACTCTTGCGGGGTCTTGGACTTCTTTGCCATTGTGAATCTGTTCGAGGGAGCAAGCCCGAGCCACAGCGAGTCGGAGAGTTAGCAGGGAAGCGACAGGCGTGCAGACAGTCGTAGGGTGTACCCCGGTCACGTCGAAGCGAGAGAGTTTGGTACGCACAAAGAAAGTGACCGAGGGTGAAGAAAAAGAGAGAAGAGGCGGCGGCGAGGGCGGAAAAAATCCCAGCGCGCCAGCGGGAGCGACCGGGCACATCGCTTTCCGAACCCCTGGCAGCTTTTCGAGCTCAGCTGGCCCGACGCGTCTTTGCTCGCAATGAGGAACCTTCTAGCTGGTCCGGATGGACATTCTAGTTCGTTCGCTTGACTCGGTCGCGTCCAATCTCTGGAACATTGGCCACTCGGGGCAGTTTGCACCGCGGATATCAGAGGCTGAAAGAATTTCTGTATTACCCCGGCTTTCAGACTGAACCCTTGACGTGGGCGCCTGTCCAGCAAGTCGCGAGGTCGACCTGACTCCTTCGACAGTGGTGAGGGTCACAACGCACAGGCCAAGCTTGCATACCATATCGCAACAGCGCACAAGGTACATTTGACATTGATGCAATTTCGCTCCCGTAACGTACGCTCGATCCTGGCAGAGTTGTAGTGCATGGTACGGACGAACGAGCAATAGAAAAGTGTAGTGATAGTGCGCAAGCAACTTGCGCGCCATTCTTGCATTTCATTCGTGCATTGTCCCGGTCTGTTGAATGAATAGAGACACGGGACGATGGAACCTCGACGTAAGGCTGGGTATTCGCAGCCTCCAAACCGAGGACGACTCCGCTGCTGCCCTTTGGAGCCAGTGAATCGCCTCTGCGCGCTCCTCTCGCCCTCGCCTCGCAAACCCTCTGCCGTTTCGCGCTCCCTTGATAGGAATGCTCCGATCAGTAGGCATCTCCCTCGCCTCCTTCCTCACCAAAGCCTTGCCGTTCAAACAGGACTTTCTCCGTCACTTTCTTGCCCGATGCTGCCTTCTTCTTCTCCGACGCTAGCAAAGCCGACAGCGAGTTCCACGGAACGAGTGTCAGTTTGGCGAGAGGCGCATCTTCCAAGTCGAGATCCTTGAATCACGTTCTCGAGATACGATCAGTACAACGGAATCTGAGAGCGATGAGCCTGGCCAATATGAACAGAGTCTGCTCACAACTTCTCCTAGGAGGACGACGTTCTCGCCTCGCACCAGAAACACGCCTCGATCTGTCTGTGCGTACGACTTTGACGGTGGGTGAAACAGCCGTTCGACGGTTTGGGTCAGGACGAGGTTGGCTGTTCCGCAATGCACGCGTACAATTCGCCTGTCAGTTTTCTAGTGCAAATCTTTCGCGTATCGTGGCAAGACCTGCGTGTTCGACTGACCGTATTGATCATAAGACCGCAGCACTCCGACGAGTTTCCGATCGTCCCGCAAGTGCACCAGGACCTTCTCTGCCGACGGGCAAGGATCACAAGCAGAGACGCACAGCTGTAAGTAGCCGTTTACATAGCAGGGGGGGAGAAAGGTCGTCACGACTGACTGTCCACGAGTCCGATGAGGGCACCCGATGTGGTGAACTGCAAGTTCGCGAGCGGGTCCATTCAACACGTGCCGTCTATGGGTATATATTGATCGAGTCCGGTGCAATTGTTGATTGGAGCGATCTGACACGGTCCTGTACGTGTGCGATGCGAGAGTTGACGAGTCGAGTTGCTGGTTGATCAAACCAACTCGATGTCGCGCGTGTATGTCGTCGCCTGACTTCCTCTCGTCTATCTATCCACTTTTGCGTATCGCCAAGCTCATTCGTGAGACCCCTGCTCCTGCCCGAGGCTCATTGCTGATGATCTAGCTCCGGTCGTCGACTTTGGGCCCCTTTCTTTCGTTCATGTTGCGGAATCGGCCTGTCCCGCTCCGCCTTCATCTACACTACAAGTTCGACTCAAGAGCATGCTTGCTTGTGTGCTATTGACAACACTGCTTGTTTCCGCTTCGGGCTTGTGATACTGGTTCTCGCGGCACATCAAAAGGTGTCTGCTTTGTCTCCTTGCGATGAGGCCATGTGTTCGACCACACCGCTTGTAACATTTGAATCCAACGTATCGTAACACTCACAGCCAGTACAAGATTCCAAGACTCCCAGTACAGAAAAACCCGAGACCGAGGGACCAACGCGCCATCTCAAACCTCTGCCGACCACAAGGAACCGAGCGCGGTCAACAATACCGCCGACTACCCCAAGATGGTTTTGTACAGTCGCCTGCATGACGGGCAGTAGGGCCGGGTTTCAGGTCGAGTGGAGCCTGTCCTGGGTGGAGCAGAACGTAAGCGGTTGGCTTCTCTGGACTATCAAGATCGGTGGCACAAGGCAGGGAGACTTGAAATAACGACAGCGTACCGGTCCGAGACAGCATTTCGAGAGGGAGAACCATGCGAAAGTTGGGAAGACGAGACTTGCGCTGGGCCCGACTCATACTCTGACGGTTTAAAGTCGTCGTGCAGGTAGATTCGACGAGTTTCGTCAAACACGGGCACCTCGAGCGGTTCGAGCTTGAGAAGCGCAATGTACGCCGGAGGTCTCCACTGTCCAGTAGAAACGCGATGGGATTCAGCTCGGGCCACATGTCTCTTTTGAAAGGGTAGACGAGCAGCAGACGCACGGCGATGTAACACAGATTGTGCTCCACAAGCTTGTCGAGGTAATCGTGAGCTTCGTCACCTTCTAGAAGGCGGTACGCATCTCTCCTTGCTTCCTCGTTGCGAAACACAAGGTTTCTGCACGCTCTTGGTCAGAGACAAGCAAGACCTTTACATAGCAGGGACGGAAAGCGTACATGGCGTCCAGGCGGTCTCGAATCAGCACTCCCGCCTTGACGAGCTGACCCAGCCCGATGAATTGCTGCACTCCTGTCCATCCGTCAACTCCTCGCTCGGCTTCTCAGAGACGCTTGCACGGTACTCACCTTGAGTGTACTTGAGACCGAGACTCCAACGATGGTCAACACTGGAGCTGCTGCCAATTCTCGACTCGACAGTCTCCTCAACGACCTTCGCGGTACTGGCTCGAGCGGATTCCTCGGCTCCTTTCGCTCTGCAGGCTTCGAAGCCATAGCAGGGGCGGGTCGAGTGGACATTACGAACTCGACATTGGCGGAACTCGGTCCTGCTACGCCGGAAATTGTAGACTACTGCTCGGGCGATCAAAGCGTCCGGACACTGCGGTCGACGAATCGAGGTTGACGGCGGATGCGAAAGGCCGCTGTTTCCAGAGAGACCCTAAGCGAACCAACCACTTGGCGGTTGAACGTACAAGCCCGTGGAATTTGGCAAAGTGAACCGTTCTGACCGAGATCCAGGAACTTTTCGAGACTTGCCCATTCTGAGAGCGACGATCCTTTTTCCTCCGAGCGAACTGCAAAGGATCGCCAGAACTTCTCGGCGCACTTTTTTTTTCGCAGAGCGAGGAGCCCTGGATCTGCAAAAGAATGGGAGGAATTAGAGTTGTATTCTTGAATTTTTTGCGATCGTCGTGCCATCGAGATGCTCAAAGCTCGAATTTCGCGTGCTGGACGCGCTTTTCATTTGTGGGAACCTTCTGACAGCTCCATGCTTCCAACCGGACAAGCTCGGACGTCCGAGTGTCTTGTATCTCGAGCGCTCTGAACACAAAATGATCAACTTGATTTTTCTATGAAGGTTTTGCAACAAATATGCGAAAGGTGTGGCGAAAGCTACAATCCGTGGCAAGAACAAGATGAAAGGCTACAATACGGTGGGGATCTCAGTCTACAATTTCTTCTTCACCGCTATCGACTGCGATCCATCCTCGACGTCCTCTCCAGCCGCCTTCACCTGCGAGGAAGACATGGTCACACGCGGCGTCTGCTGACGGTCGGTTCGCGAGGTCAATCTCGAGACAGCGAGTAACGAGGTCGATCGCATCCGCCATGGACGGTTCGTCGTGCAGGTCGTCGCTCAGCGAAGAGGATGACGAAACTTGATTCGAAGGCGATCCTCCCGCAACCCCGAGATCGCTATCGGGGAGTTTGAGCCGTAACTGCGCCAACGCGCGAGAGTCGGCAGCGAGTCCCCGCATGGCTTCCTCGGGCGACCAGAACGGACATTCTCCTGCGAGAATTTTTCTCGCACGTGCGTTAGTTTGACAAGCGCATTCTGCATCCTCCGTCCGCGACGAGAGAGAAGAGTCTTACCACAGATGAGGACGTAGCCCAATACGCCGAGCGCCCACACGTCTTGTTCCCGGCCGCTGTATCTCGCTCCTTTCAATACTTCGGGCGCTGCGAAGCTATTGTTTGATCCCCATAATCCATCAGTTTCGAGGCAGCTTGTTGATGGTGAAGTAAAGACTTACTCGAGGGTGCCAGAGAACGTGTCAAAGAACCTGCCATCCTTGACGTACGCGGCGCTTCCAAAGTCGATCAAGCGAACGTTGCCTTCGCCGTCGAGCACGACGTTCTCGTCCTTGATGTCTCGGTGCACAATCGAGTGCTCGTGCAGGAAAGCGAGAGCGTCTGCAACTTGGGACAAGATCCGAGCGATCGGTCTTGGGGGTAGTCCGGTCGGGTTCAAGTCGACAAAGTCGAACAAGTCTTGGCCAGGTCGGGATGGCGACTCCGAAGTGGGCACAGATGCTGTGGCTTGAGGCATGACCTGTTGCAACCCGCGAAAGCCATAGTCAGCTATCGGCGCAAATCCCGAGGAATGGGTGAGGGAAAAAAAGCTTGCGAGATAGTAAAATTCGCCATCCTCGAAGAAATCGAGCAAACCGCAGATATTGGGGTGACCAGTCGAGACAGCTCCCCCATCCTCTCCTCCATGCCACAGGTCAACTTCCGGTTTGATCGAGTCCCGTCTCGAGGAGAGACCGCCGTTTCGATTTCGGGCTCCATACGACAAGACCCTCCGTTCGCGATCTCGGTTAGATTTGAGGTACCTCAAGTGAGGTCTCGGCGAGTACGGTACCCGACGCAGGTGATCGAGAACGTGCACCTCGATCGGAATCGGTCCCAAGATCTTGTGCTTCTTCCAACAATCTGCGAGAATCCTTTGCTTGATCACATACTTGATGATCAGGTCGGGCTGCATACAGTCTCCACAAGTCAGTCGTCAGGTGTCACAGAGAAAACCCGAGTGGAAACAAGGGACAAGAAACTAACGCCGATCGGTTCGCCGTCTGGACCTTTCTCCCTCGCCCGTTTGACACTGCCATAAGCACCTTTACCAGCCTCTTCCCGCTCGACGACAAAGCTCTCAATGTTGCGTAACCCAGTCACGGCCGAGTACGTTCTCGGATCGACCGGTCCGGGCGGTTTCGTCCAATCGAGGTCGACGGCTTGAACCACGGCACCCGTCTCGTCTCGAGCTGGCGAAGGCGGCGCGAACGGAGGTTCGTACGGGGTCGAACCCTCGGCATTGATCGTTCCCGCGATAGGATCGAGACTGTGGTCCAAGTTTGGAGTCGGTGCGGTCGATAGTGGTGTGCCTCCTCCCCCACCTCCATCGTGTGCGATTAACCCTTCCTCGAGTGATTTGTACACGTTGGGAGGCAACGGAATCTTGGGGAGTCCCAACCCTTTCGGGGGAGAACACGATTCTTTGCCTTCCTGGTTGATCACGATCGGAGCCGACGACGACGTCTTGAGCCCTCCGCTGGCAGAAGTCAACGATCCTCTCGATAGTGCCGGTCGCGCGACGTTCGTCGGGTGAAGCTGAACTGAAGAGTCGCTCTTCTGAGGTCGGTGAGTAGGCTTGAACGTCTCGGCTGCTGGCAAAGGTTCCGAGTCGGGAGTCTTGAGCGAGAGTTTGGGAGTCTCCTCAGAGCTGGGTACCGGTGTCGGGAGTGACGAGAGTGAAGAAGTATTCGAGTGCGACACGAACCCTCCTGCCGCGCCTCTCCCGGTGGAAGAGTACGAGAACGAAGATTTCGGGACGTGCGAGTATTTCGGTCGTTCCGTCAGACTGGCGCCATTCTCTGGTGAGCCGATCACGGGCTTGGGAAGGGTCGAGGTCGAGGTCGATTTCTTTGTTTTGCCATTTGACGTAGCTCTCGAGAGGTTGAGGGTCAATCCGAGGTCATCCGAAGAGCTGCTGTCGTTGTCGTCTTCGTCTGACGAGACATCCCACAATGATGGTCGCAGCGGATTCCGCTTGATTTTCTTCGGGCTCCGTACAGGTTCTGCTGCTGACTGTGCGGTGCCGAGCTTGCCTGGAGAACTGTCCACATGATCCCTCCCTCGGTCCTTGAGCCTGTCCTCTTCCTTCCTCCTGAGTCGTTCTTCGTCCTTGGCTCGCAAGTCGGCCAATTCGCTCAATTTGCCTCCGAGGCTCCTCCACTCTTCGGTTGTCGGAGTCATGACCATCCCTTCCTCGGATTCGTCAGGTCCGAACCCTCGGTGCGGGTTCAACAGGGTCTGATCGGTCGTTGCGAGTGACAAGTGGAGTCCAGTCGTTTGCAAAGATAGCTTGCCCGACGTGGTCGACCTTCTCGAACCGTGCCTCGATCGACTCCTCGAACTCGGCAACGACTGTCCCGACAACTCGATCCCACCAAGAATCGGTGATCCTGCATCAGACGAAGTTGAAGCGATCGCAGAACTGTTGCTCCCCCACGCGCCGTACCAGTTTGTCCCACCGTTTGCACCAGTTCCTCCTCCCGACATGACAGTGAAGCTGCTGCCTCTTCCGTCATTCGCGCCAAACTCGGTTGAAGTGCCAGCGCCGGACGGAGACGAGACGAATCGCGGTTGTTGCGCATGAGTTCTCGCCGTGTGAAAGTACGGTGCTGAAGCTTGACGCCGTTTCTGCTGGATCAGTTGCGCCAACCCGATCGACGATCCTGGAAACGAAGTTTGAGCAGGTGTCACGGGATCGGTCGGTGGCAGTGCAGACAGAACCGTGTGAGCTGTGGTCGACAAGCTCGAAGTGGTCGTCGGGGCTTGATCAGGGGAAGGAACCGGGGACGATGAGGTCGAAGACGACGCAGTCGAGATGAGGTGAGATAGCGGCGAAGGGGAACCAATCGCCGGAAGAGTCTTGCGTCGATCACTGATGGTCGACGATTTCGTACGTGGCGGTGGTGGTGGCGGCGACGACGAGGCAGGAATCGAGATTGACGAAGACGAGGACTCGGTCGTCGCGGTTGAAGAACCAGGCGACGATGAACGGGTCGGAGCATCAGAATCGTCGGCTGCTTTGGCACTGCGACTGTTGCGAGCATCATCGTGCGAGGTCGAGTGATGATCGCTCCACGGGGTCATGCCCATCGATGCTGGCGTGCCATACTGGCTCGACCTTGGCGAGATGTTGGTCAATCTCGGCGAGGCTAGCCGGGGAGAAGGTGGCCCCGTCGGGGACAGGGACAGGGACGCGAGAGTCGAGAGGTGAGACGACGAGCGCGAGTGGTGCCTTGAGAGTGACGGCTTGCGCGAAGTGGGCGGGCTCTTGGACGGTGGAGATGGTACTGCGTCCGAAGCCATGATCGGCTCGCAGCGGTCGTTGTGGGCGTCGAGAGAGTCGTCAGGTGGTGCGGTGCAGCTGCGAGGGCAAGGTTGTCAGGCTCGGGCTTCGTCGTTCGACCGATCTCGCTTCGTGGACACGCTCGAAGCCGGGCGAGACCGCGGCTGGAGTGCTCTTCCCCGGAGAGGCTTGGGATCAAGGGAGTGACCTCGCTCCACTTGGCGCTCGGCGGAGCCAACTCGGGGTAATACTGAGGGGGGCCTGACTCACGGGTGTTTTGACGCGACGATCGAGCTCCTGCTGCAGTGAGGCCCTCTGCCCGGGAATCTCGAACGCGAGCGCGAGAGACGAGGGAAACGAGGAGATCCCGACGGCCCGCTTGATCCGAGGTGTGCTCAAGGGTTCAGCTCCAATCGGGGTCGCGCACTGAGCGAGCCTGTCGCCCTTTGCAATAGTCGGTGGCGAGCGCGATCAAGCGACACGCCCACGCTGTTGGTTGGCGAAGGTCACTTGAGCAATTAATGACCCGTCGATCGCCTTAGACTCTTGTGATTTCATTTTTCACTCAACTTGCATCGATTCGGATTATAAATCAACTTGCATCGATCCGGCTTATGATACTCGAGTACAGTACTCGAGTGTTTCGAACAGAAAGCGCACGAGCAAAAGCTCAGTGAAATACTCGTTTCTATACCACCTCCGCGGTCCTTGCGGTGGACCTTCCGAATTCCCGCCTCACGAGTGCTCGCTCATAATTTGCCCTCAACCGTAGAGGGCTCCTTCTTGCCCCCATTCGGCAACCCTTTGTAGTTGTCTGAAGCGGTTGCTCCAGCTTCTGTCACGCCGTCTTCGAGGATTCCATCCTCTTCGTACTCCTGTTCCATTACGCCACGACGATCACGCCGAATCGAGTCAGTGAATCGCTCCTTCTGAGGTTCAAACACCGTGATAAATCGAAGTTTGCCCGTGACTCACCTCGACAAACGAGAACTCCCAGTGTCGTTCTTCTCCCTGTTGCAAAAAGTCCGTCTTGCCGTTCCACTCGCGGTTCCACTTGATGTTCGAATCCGGCGATCCTGCTCGACGAGTGAACTTTGATACGCTGCAAGTCGCCGCTCGACACTCCAACCTCTTGGATTCGTCCCATGCTTGCCCTTCGACCTCTCCACTGATCCCCTCGAGATCTCCCGCGAGGGCTCTCGAGAGCGCGATGCATGTCGCTGCGTGACTGAACACGATCACGCGTTCGACTCCACGTGCCTCCAACGCGGGTACAAACTTGTTCAAGAATTGTCTCGCACGTTGGTGAATCTCGTACATGGATTCCCCCGTTCGAGGTGGCGTCAAGATCGAGTTCCACAAGTTGGTGTCGTCGACAGGCGCCAAGAGGCCGGCGGGGAAGAATCCAGAGAGGAATTTCGAGGTCGACAATGCTGGATGAAGACCTTTGCGCACAGGAAGGTACCATTCGCCTGTTTTGTTCGAAATACAACATCACCCGAGTTTTCAAATCCTTGTTAGCCTGTTCCAGGACCACGGTTTTTGTTTTAGAGAGAGAGACCGAGCTTTACCAAGTCCATTCTCGATGTGAATTTTGAGGTTCAAAGCTTCCGAAGTCGGTTTCGCGGTTTGCACACATCGGTACAGAGGTCTTTAATTACGAGTGCCTCTACTCATCAGCTCAGCCCCGACCAATAACTCGAAGAGGGAAATTTCTGAACTCACGAACTCAGCAACATGACTTTGCCACTCTCGATCTCCTCTGACGTGATTCCAAGTTCGTGTTTGAGGAAGTTTGCCAACTCTTTCGCTTGATCGACTCCATGTGCCGAGAGGGGTGGATCTCGAGGAACTCCTGTCGGGGAAGTCCAAGTCTGAGTCTCCCAAGAGAGCCTGTTCCGTTATTTCGTGTTGAGCGCAAGGAAAGGAGTGTTGTATTTTTTGTGTGTTTCAAGAAGATCCCACAGGTGATTCGGGAGAGGGAATTGATGTTGGTTGATGAGGGTTGAATCAACGTCAGCTTCGTCATCAAGTCACTCAAATACGTCCAACGGTGACAGTAGAATGCTCACCGGAATCCTGTAGACACATGATCAAGGTTCAGTACGAGGTTCTCGAATGCGCAGATCAAGGAGGAGAGCGCGTTATCCGGCGGACGGGAATAGACATCTTCCGGGAACCGGCTACCTCTCCCCCTCGAGAAAGAGGGTTGAGCACTGGCAGAATAAGAAAGACGTACCATGGCGAGCTACGTAGATGGTTTTGAGTGTCATGCTCTCGCGGTATTGCGGTGGTTGTCGAGGCGAGTCGAGACCGTCGCGCGCGAAGCGACTTGGCTCAGCGATGACGGCATTACTTCGAAATTTCTAGTTCGTTGGACCTTTTCTATCGCGAATCTAAATGCTATCCATGCACGTGCCAGTAGCCACGAAAATGCAAAAATGCGCGTCCACTTGTTGGCAAACGCCTTCGACAAGATCAAGCGCAATTAATGAACAAAACTTGCTCTGGTGGCGGTACACGATCCGAACGAGGTCTCAGAGAGAAGTTTAAAATTTATTGCGAACCAGGCATGCCCTTGGCATTGCTAAAGTCCATCTCCGGGTGCTGCGCTTGCAGCTTTTTGATCATCTATGGCAAACGAGCAAGTGATGTGCAAATGTTAGTTTCAGGCAGCCTTTGGATTGAGGGGATCCCATGGGTTCCGGGAAGTGAAAAGGTAGGTGAAGGCGCTCAGAACTCACTTCCTGCTGTCTCAGCTCGTCGGATGTTGGTTTGCCCATTTGCTACAGTCGCGTGAAGATTGACAGGGGTCGAGTGTGTGGCAAGTCGATCGCATAGGAGGAAGATAGAGAGAAGGAAGGAAACAGGGCAAGAGCGTCAGCGGATCTGACCAGAGTCGCCAGCCAACACGCGACAAAGGTGATCTCACCTTTTGCTGATTGTCGTACTATACAGTCGATTGTGCTTCAATGTCAGTCAACAACCGATATTCAAAGGAGAAGCGTGTCAAGCACGAACCATCATCTTCTCGACCATTGCCCTCGTCTCTCCATCGAGATCGCTCAGACTCGAATTCTCTGGGTTGATCTTGGTCGTATCAATCTTGGGTGCCGAAGTGACGACATGGGGCCACCACGACTGAGAGATGGACCCTTTCTCGAGTGAGATGGTGATCTCGCGCGAGTCGTCCAACGTCCAGGTGCAATCATCAACTTTGATCTCTTTCGGAAACTGTCCCGACAAGATGGGTTCTTGTCCCTTCATGCCTGCTTTGATTGAACTCTTCTTGATCTCGACGACGACTTGTTTCGCTTTCGTACCGGCAGGAACGGGGATTGTAATGGTCACGTCGGTCAAACTTTGACGCCATCGGTACGGCAGAGCTACAAGATCGTCAGAGACACAGGACAATGCGTCAGTCGAAACCCTTCGAGCAGTAGGCTTGGTTTTGAACGGTAGCGATGACCCGGATTCTCGTGACGGTCGAGATCGACCTCGCTGCCACCTCGCGTCCTGTTTATCCTCCAGGCAAGCACTCGCATTGCTCCGTGTCGTGCTTCCGCGCCGAGAAGACGCCCGGAAAAGTTGACTGATGCAGCTTGGCAGTGTTGTCAAGAACTCGTTGTGTCAGACTAACCCTCCTGTTCCTGTTTCTCCTTGGCAGCAGCTTCGGCATCGATTCGTTTCTGTTCCTCTTCACTGATTTGAGGCGTCTCTTGAGGTGGAGTCGACATGATGGTGGATTTATTGTGAAAGGTCAAGGTGGGGTTCGAAGTCCGGCCGATTACTTGCAAAATGACACTCGGTATCGAATTACGACACGGGCTTTAGAGCGAGATACTTGAATCATGGTCTCCACGTGGTCTAAGCCGGATTGCCTCGTCGATCTCTAAAAAACTGGTCCGTGCATTCAAACCTTGAATCACATGCTGGCAGTCTGCAGATTCCAAGGTGATATCATCAAGCTCTAGCTCTTCTCTGAGAGCCAAGTCCTCTAGAAGCAAACATTTACAAGAACACGAGAATGAAAAAAGGTAATGAAACGCGATGAGGGTATATACACTTCTAGATTTTTGGTCAGAGGGATCCCAATCGAGATCCCTGCTTCTTCTGCTGTCGTTGAGAAAGGGGATATTCTCGAGAGTTTGAGAGGTAAGGTATGCTGAGGAGCGTTCCCGAGGTGTAACGCTTTTCTTTCTCTATTGAGTTCTGGCTTTCTTGCTCGGTGCTTGGTTCTCGGCAACCCCGTTCTCTCGCCTGGTCATGCGACAATACCGGAATAGAAGAAGTGAACGGGAACGGGATCGATGCGAGGTGTGCAAGGGAGGAAAGCGAGTGAGGGAAAGAGCAAGAGTCAGCGACAGTGAATTCAAGCCGTTTCAAACCAGGTGCGGAGCGATCATGCATAGGAGCGCGGGTGGCAGTAAGGAAGGGGTTGATGAGGACGCAACTGGGCCTGGTCTCCGGGTTGTGCCAGCGCGAGATACGTTCCCGAGCCGAGCAACGAAAGCGAGAGGATAGCAAATAACGATTGGATTTTTCTTGTCTATGTACTCCGCGCAGTGGGGGAGTAGTGTATACGTCTACTGAGCGTTCAGAAGGAGGGGGGAGGGTTGCGGCGAGATAGTCTAAAGGAGGCAAGGGAGATCGGAGAGGGGAGGAAGTTTACTTCTTGTTGACCTTTTCGAAGTACTCGAGCTTCGACTTGGGGTCAGTCTTGATCGTCGCCTGCGCAAGATTGAAACCAACAAGCGTCAATTTAGCGTGTTGACAGGAAATCAGAGCAAGAGAGAGATGAGAAACGAACGTTTTCTCCATCGGGAGACCAGTTGGCGGGGCAGACTTCACCGTGCTCGTCGGTGAATTGGAACGCCTGGATGAGACGGATGGTCTCGTCGACCGATCGACCGACGGGAAGGTCGTTGATGGTGATTTGACGGAGGGTTCCCTTGGGGTCGATCAGGAAGAGACCTCGAAGGGGGACACCAGCATCCTCGATCAAGACTCCGTAGTCGCGAGCCATCTTCATCGACTTGTCGGCGACGAGCTTGAGCTTGAGATCAGGTCCGAGTCCACCCTCGTTGCGGTTCGTGTTGGCTGTTTGCGAATAGTCATTCATGAAGGAATATCGTCAACAAACACGCTGATCTCGATGAAAAGCATTCTATGCTGTAAAAATCAAGAGCGATGTGAACGTACCCCAGGCCAAGTGGGAGAACTCCGAGTCGCACGAGACGGCAAGGACCTCGGTGTTGAGCTTCTCGAAATCGGCGAGACGCTGGTTGAACGCGAGGATCTCGGTAGGGCAGACAAAGGTGACTATCAGAGCGTTCACTTGGTCAGTGGCAGAACGAGAACTGAAGTCGGATCACAGCGGCAACTGACAGTCGAGAGGGTAGAAGAAGAGGCAGAGCCATTTGCCCTTGTACTGCTCGAGCTTGACAGTCTATGATGAATACAGATAGATACAAGACGTCAGTCCTGGTTACGAGGAGCGAGACGAGAACAAGTCCGAAGATGAATTCCGGATGACTCCGAAGGACCGCCTTCTCGCGCACCGCAGACTCGACGAGAGCTGAGCGAGACTGTCCAACTTGCCTCGAAGAAACCATCCACGACCGCGGTGGCCTCGAAAGCGGGAGCGGGGTGTTGGACGCGAGCAACCATTTCTGCAGACTATCGCCGGATGTGCCGAGACAGAAAGAGAACAGTGAAAGCAGAGAGTCAGTCGCAGAGACGCGTGCGTGCAAAGTGTGGCGATGGAACCCACGATGAGTGATGTGTGGGAAAGAAGTTCGGAGAGACCTTTTGGCGATGACTGGTGCCAGTCTACTGCTTACAAATTGAAAAAAGAGGTCGCGCCGCGCTGCGCTTCGCCGCGATTTCCCTCGGGCCCGATATTGTCTTTCCGTGCCATTCCATTGCGTATAGTACAGTCGAAACATTTATACTACCATGTCTAATTCTGTTGCAAAGCTTCCCATTCCTTGACGAGCCCGCGTCGCTCACACCAGGTGAGAAACCTTGCCCAAATTCCAGCGTCTGAATCCGGGTCCGATTCGTTCCACTCGTGATTCGCCGCGAGTTTGAGCGTGTCCTTGTTGCCAACGACGAACAACGCGTCCCTCGCTCGAGTCAACGCGACGTTCAACCTGCGTTTGTCGGTCAAGAATCCGATCCGACCGTACTTGTTCGACCTGACCGTCGAGAGGATGATGACTTTCTTCTCGCGTCCTTGGAACCCATCAACCGTGTTGATCTCGACTCCTCTCAACTCGCTCGCGCGCGACCATCCCAACGATCCCGAGAGTCGTTTCGCGGCCCAGCCCGATTCGAACGTGTGGACCAACGAGTTGGTTTGAGCGATGTACGGCGAGATGATCCCAATGTCGCGTGGATCGAGCGCAGGGTTTCGGTGCAACAAGTCTCCAACAATCTCGAGGATGACGTCGACCTCGACTCGGTTTTGAGTCGAGCGCTTGCTTGTCGATTCGACTCCGCTGTGTGACACGAACGCGACCGGGACGGGATCCAACGAATGCTCGGCCTGGCCCGAAGTATCGAGTCGAGGAGTGAAGTAGGCCGAACGGGGTGCTGGAGGTCGATTCGAAACGGTCGGAGCGTCTTGGAGCGCAGACCGGTAGAAACTCAGGTTCGGAAAGTCCGAGATTGCCGGTCGCATTCGGTACTGAGTATCGAGAAGGACCGAATTGACATCTAACAGAAAGACGCGCAAGATTGAGCCGTCGGGAACGATCCATCGAGATCAGAGCAGGAAGAATGCCTACCTTGTGATGTGAGCAGTCGCTCAAAGAGGCTGATCTGCAACCGTTCCTTCTTTGCCTCTTGTGACTGTCATCGTATGTGCTCATCGGTCAGTGATGCTATCACCTACGAGTGCGCAAAAGGTCGCTTACAGAGACGACTGCCGGTAATTGCTTGTGGTCTCCGATCAGCGTGACCTGTTGGGCACCTTTCATGATCGGGATCAGAGTGACGGGCTATACATTTGACAAAGCGTTAGCGTTCAGCCATGCTTCCCGAAGCATAAGAAGCGGGCGTACCTCGGTGCACATTGCAGCTTCATCAAGAAAGACGATCGGGAAATCGACCATCTACCAGGCAGATCCCAAGCAAGGCGTCAATTGCTAAAGACATTTCATATAAAACCGACGAAGGAACTGACGCTGAGAACCTTGCTAGCGCCCGAACCGAGTGCGGTCGCGCAAAACACGTCTGCGGTCGCGAGCAAACTCGAGTACAGACGTTGTTCGAGCATGATGAATTTGCGCCACAATCTGCGATAAGCTTGTTCGAGCTCAACTGTGGCCAGATCGTAATTCATTCCATGAGTACCTGGACTGATTGACGAGGGAAACAAATTTTCACTCACTGTTTCGAGCTTCGGCGATTTTCCTCTCTTGAGGATCCAGGAGCTGCAACGTCAATTCCCTACTCCGTTTGAGTTCGTCCCGCGCCAATTCGGCATTGATGCGAGTTTCCTCGAGTCGATTCCACAGTGGATGGTGTTCTTGTCGTTTCTCGATCGTCCACTTTTCGATCTCGGGCGCAACCTTACTCGGTTTGCCGCATCGGAGCGGGTTGAGCCCGCGACGGACCAAGAGCGAGAGGAGATGGTCTGTCGAGACATGGGTTGGAGCCGCGAGCAAGATGGGTTGCGGGATCCGGAAATGGAGCTTGAGCAGTGCGATGAGCGAAACAATCGTTTGCGATTTGCCGGTCCCAGGTGGCTGCATCAGCCAGGAACAAGAAAAGGAAAACCCCACGAGAACGAAGGATTGGATCAGGATTGGTATAGTGTTGATGATCAAAGCCAGAGGTGTGGACGTACACCTTGAATGACGCTCAGCTTTTCTCCAATCGCCATCGCGATCGCTTTCGTCTGACTCGCGTTCAACCCGAGATCTGGATCACCGGGGAGACTCATAGGATCGTCCCGCATGTGACGCTGAACCCACGAATTGATCAACTGGTTCTGCGTGATGAGGTCGGACGGATGGATCGCCCTGGACGATTCAGTCCGAATGTCAGACGTGAATTGTGGTGTGAGCAAGGACTCGGGTGGTGGCAAGTGAGTGATATCAGCCGAGGGCGAGTCCTCGAGCGGGTCTTCCTCGTCTTCGTGCCACGCGCGCAGTTTCGGTGCACCATTCTCCACTTTCGGGACAATGAGTTCTCGCAGGTCCGTGCCTTGAAGGGTCCATTCTCGGATCGTTGGGGTTGAACCGCTCAAGTACGCCTGCTGAGCCTCGTGAACATGAGCCGAGTTCCGTAGTCGTTGTCGAGCTGGATCAAAGTGGAGATTGTTGATCGCTTGTTCTTGTAGAGTATACGACGACTCGTCGAGTCCGATATCGATTCTGATGTGCGATCAGCATTGTCAATATCGACGAGCTCAAGCTTGTCGAAGGGAAGCGATGGAAACTCACTGAAAGACATCGTCTTCGTGGATTGGCCACATGTCGGATTCGTCAAAGCTGACAACGAGTTGTGTGCCTCTTGCTTCGAGTACGGTCCCTTGCACAAACCAATCCTTCGGGTCCGATGAGGCCGAAGGAGGAGGTTGTGGTCCAGTCTGATCGGATTCCGATTCTGAAGCTGCACGAGAGATTCGAATTATCGTGTTTGCACTGCGTCGTGGTACACCAAAAGCTTGATGAGCTCGCAGTGGCGGAAAAAAGATACGCAAAACGAGCACTGCTTTACTTACGGGGCAAAGTCCCACAGGTCTTCGGTCAACTCTCGCCCATCTTGCGCTTGAAAGCTCGCCACCGCTTTCGCCGTGCTCGTACTTGCGCTAACCGTCGTTGCTGCAGTGTTTGATGACTTGTTGCGTTTCAGTTCTTGCAATTCTTCCGCTCGACTCGAATCGGTCAACCATGTAGCGACAGCACGACATAGAGTCTTGCCCTCGGCTTCTCGTTCGACCGGAGTTCCTTGTCTCGCCAAGCTCAGGCGGTACGTTTCTTCATCCGCCTTGCGTGAGAGCGCAATCAGTCGATCCAACCTGTCGGCGATTCGGACATCGTCAGCGCGGGGAGGAGAGAGAGAGCACCAACAGTGATGAACACACCTCTTTCTGTACAAGTCTGCCGCGGGCCAATCACCACGTTCCGAAGGATTCACTTTCGTCTTCCACCCCCAAGGTTCCGACCCTTCGACATCTTTGTGGCGGTAGCTTTTCGAGATTCGGCTCGTTTCGATCCCGACGCCCACGAGGTGATTGTGTCCTTGCGACTTGGTGTCGTTCTCGTAACGCGAGAACAACGAGTACGGGTTCGAACGAAACACTTTGCGCAGTGGGGACGAGAGTCGCCAATCTGAACGCGACAGGAGGGGCACCTCGTGAGGCTGAGGCGAAGGATGTACTGGACATGACGGCAAGAGGACAGGTGGAGGGATGTAGGGGGACACGGTATTGCGACGAAGTGGAGCTGCTGGTTGTAGTACGAAATCGTGGGTTCTCGAAGAGGTCGAGGTTCGCGCTCGTTCAGTGAAGAGCGGTTTTTCCGGCGTGCGAGCCTTGACATTCGAATTCTTCTGTGGCGGTCGAGGTGGTGCAGGCTGAGCGACTGAGCGAGCTATCTGGGTTGGTGGAGGATCTAGCAGGACTACCGGGTGAGGTGGCTCGTCTGGTCGGTAATCGTACCAATCAAAGTCGACCTGGCCTTCGAGATCCTCGGCGTAGACTGTGTCACCATAGTCCAAATTATGCTCTACAGGAGCCTGACGTGCGGCGGAATGTGACTCCCAGACTGGGAACGCGACGTTCTCGAGTTCGATTTGGGCTTCCCGAGGAGCGAACAAAATGGTGCTCTCTCGCGCGTGTTTCGCTGGATGCGGTGTGGGTGACGACGGGGGTAACGGGCCGCGCTCGTGGTAGCGCGAGTGCGAGGCTAGGGCATGAGCGCTTCTGCGTGGCGGAGTCGAATGCGAGGCCGGCGCGGTGCGCTCCTGTGCCCGGGTATGCGCATGCCTGTGCCTTTCAGGGTATATTGTCGAGGACTGAGCAGTGCGGCAAGTCCGGGGTGCAGGCGCTGCTTGCCGGAAGAGCGAGTGCGGCGAACTTTTGGACATGCGAAGCTGCTCGACGTGCTGCGTCAGCGTGGGCTACCGCGCGGCGAATCATTCTCGTATGCGCACCTGCTGCCCGTATGAACCGACTCTTGGGATGAACGTGCGCCGTTGACCTCGATTTATGTTTTGCGTTCGCGCGCGTCGACGAGTCCGCTCGTGGGTTATCGAGCAGTCGGATCTCCCGTGACGGGTTGGTACAGCTGATCGTCGCGCTGACTTACGCGACGTGTCGTCTCGGAGAGGTTCGTGACAGAGTTCCCTTTCTCCGAGAGTGCACTCGCGCGCGATCATGCGCCGAATCCCGCTTGCGCCGCGAGTCGATGCACCTCGTTCACTCTGGCCCTCCATTCCCCCTTCGCTTACCTTGACTCGGGTCTGACCAGAGTACCGGTTCCCGACTCGTCCATCCGAGTGCATGATCGCGCGTTACCTCGAGGACGGATCGCTGCCGAGTGGGGAGCGCGGGGAGTCAGCGCAATCGGTACGTTCTCCCTCCCCGTCGCCGTCCGCCCGGGTTCGATAAGCTCAGCAATCAACTGCCGATCACAGAAAGACCGATCTCGTTGCGCGCTGAACGAGAGGACCGATCCCTTGACCCTGACCTCGCCGCGGCTTCTCTCGCTTCCAACCGAGATCCTCTGCGCGATCCTCGACCAGATCCCCCTTGATCGGACCCTCGCCCGCTGCTGCCTCGTCTCTCGCAAACTCCTCCCGCTCGCACATGCGCGCCTGTATCGGACTCTTGTCCTGCGCTCGAGCACTCGAGGCTCGGCGCTCTCGGCCAGCGCCGACACCATCCTCGACGCCCGCTCGACTCGCATTCTCGACACCGTGATCGAATCGAGCTTTGGCGTGTTTCGCTACCCAACCCGGATCGATTTCGACCTCAACTCGCACTTTACCGCGTCCCAAATCGGTGCGACCCTCGCCGTCGTTCTCGCGAGTTGCCCCAACTGTGACACCCTGAGACTCGGCAAGGGAGATCGGGGTCATGGCATGCCGTTCTCGGCGCTGTCGGAAATGCTCGCACAGTTTGACCCTCGAGTCCCTCTGCCCCGAATCAAAGTGCTCAACCTCGAAGAGTGCGTCGGCAACGGTACGACCCTCGCGCGCGTGCTCGTTCGACTACCTCACCTCGTCGAACTTCGCCTCGGTCAATTCCTACTCGAACCTTCCGATTGGACTCCTCCCTCGCTCCTGCCGACGTTTCGATTGCAAACGTTTGTCGCCAAATACAGTTTGACTCGGTTCGCCTTCGCGTTCTGTACCGCATCGTCAGGCGACACGCTTCGCAAGGTCGATGTCCCGATCAACGAACGCAACGGACTCGAACTCTCGCACTGTACCTCGCTTGTCGACGTGTCCCTGTTCCTGTCCTTGTCTCCCTCGTTGACGACGACGACGACTCAAACTTCGTACTTTTCAAACAAACGTTCGAACCTGTCGATGCAGAGTCTCGTCACGACGGCAGGACCTTCACTCGTCAAACTCGGTCAACATTTTCGTTCGACCCTCTCGAGTCTCTCGCACCTGGTTTCGCACCTCTCGATCAAAGGCAATTGGGACACGGGAGATCCCGAACCGCTCGACATTGTTCGACATGGACGACTCTTGTTTGATTTGCCCCCTTCGCTCGAATGCTTGTCGATCGAAACAGAACTCAATTCGATCGCACTCGTCGAATGGCTCGATTCGATTGTCGCGGACAAGGGAGACAAGAGACAGCTGCACACGTTGCGGATTTGGCAAAAGACGACATTCTCTTCGATGAAGCGAGATTTTCAAAGAATGGTGAGGGAAAAAGTTAGTGATAAGGCGAGAGAGGCCGGAGGGATCGTGTGCGAATGGCACAAGTACGAGAAATGGTAAAGGACCAACCTGGCTGGCTTGTTCCTCGGATATCTATTCTTCTTTGCATCTGCACTGCATCGTTGTTGTTGTCGTTCTCTAATGAGGGGGGAAGAGAGTAATGGGGGTCTGAGCGTTGACCAGGTTGACGATGCTGAGGATGCGCTGACAGCGAACAGGTTCAAGCTCGACTCGGCTCTCCTAGCTGCGACGTAGCTCCAACGAGCGATTTGCAGCTCGAGTAAGACAGGAAGAAATCCAGCGCGCATTAGGGGAATTGCAGAAGGCATGAGCGTGCAAGAATTACATGACGCCACAGAACAAGGCGCTTCGCAGGCGCGTCGCCGAAGAAAGGGCCCTGCTGTGAGCAAAGCACGAGGCACATTTCGAACCGCTGAAACGGAGACGGTGTGGGAGACTTTCAGAGAGCTGAGGAATAGGAAATCCTCGCAAGAGGAGGGCTGGCATCAGCGACGAGGTCATTGCAGTTGCCGGATTGCACACATCTACGATGACCAGACTAGGTACTCATGATGGAGTATTTATTCTGAACCTCGACATCGAGCATGAGCCCAACGCCTCAATCTGTCCGGATCCGAGCGTGATCCAACCTCTCGACGCGTGGTAGAGATGCAGCGGGGAGGTCCCCTCTCGAACACACGACCAACCGTCGTCCGTCGTGATCTAACGCAGCCTTCCACTCGCCAACCGCTCGCGTTGACGGTTACGCGCGACAAAACCTTGAATGCCCTAAACCGAATGCTTCTCGACCGCGACACATGAAGCGGTAGGAAAGAGTACCCACTGACGCAGCGCAGGTATGATACCATGGTCGACTATGTCGCGCGAGCTCCGACGACGAGGTCGAAACTGCGGGACAAGGCGAAAGAGGCGGGTTGAGCGTGCTCAATCCTCTGGGAAGCTGTTAGCTATGTTGTGCGCTTTGTTCTGAGCTGTCTAGGCTATGGTATCGTGTTCATCAGCGATTTACAGGCTCGGTCCGAACACCATGAGTCTCCGGCACCGGCCAGTCCATCGACGAGGTCTGTGCAGAAGCGCAAAGCGAAACGGTAATACCAGCTCTCTCGTTGCTCGTGTGCAGATCGGAACCAAACAACAGTATGGAGGGTCCGGCTGGCACTTGTGTGTCAAGAGAAGGGTTGTATACGTAGCCATCGCCTAAAATAGCGGAATGCAGAAGCGGATGATGGTGACAATGTCGCTTTGAGACACGAGGCCCGTGTATGAGCGGACTGTCGCGGGGGCCATTCTCTTTTACTTATCCTTCTTTCTCGGACTCCGGCTCACGTTCCCTTGACACGAACCTCCTTCTTAGTCTGATCCCTGGAGGATCTTCTCTCTCTTGTTCTCTCTCCCCATGTCCTTTTACCCATCTGAGCCTTTATCGACTTTCTCCTCCACCGTTCTCCTTCTCTACGCGAGACGACTCGATGTCGACCAGCCCGACTTTGTGTTGACTTTAGTGTGCAGGATTACATCCGCATCGTGTCGTCACCGATCGTCGTACACACCCGACCTCGAAATCGATCTGGACTGGGTGTACAATGCACCTGAGTTCCCCGTCTACCAGGACACGCTCCTTACTCCCTCCGGCATCTCTGGAGGGTCCAATGCCGTGACGGCACCAATGCACCCTCCCCCTCCCCCTCAGGCCGCTTGTCGGCCGCATCGAGGCGCTTTCGTACGCGAAAGCGTCCAAAACCACGCCGAATATACAGTCTTATTCGATGCATACCAACTCCTGAAGTGAGACCGGGACGGTATTCAAGCAAAGAACCAACGCTTGCTTGATCATACCAGACTCGCTCGTTCGCGCTCGGTAAATGTCCTGCTCTCTCTTTTTGCGCTTTGACTGATTTCGTGTAGGAGCTCTCGAGCGCCCTTAGCTCGCCTGAGATGGCAGTCCACACGGCAGAAGGCTTGAGCTGTCGATCTGCCTTAATCTCCCTTTTCTCAATGGAAGCCTGAAGGGACCAATCGAACCCGTTGATACCAAGCTGAAGCTGCTCGGACGTAACGAGTTCGGTTAGTTTCTGCAGGATTCCATCGAGAAGAGGGAAATTAAGGCAGATGGACAGCCCAAGCCTTCCGCCCTGTGGATCTCCATGTTCAGCGAGCTAAGGGCGCTTGAGAGCTCCTACACGAAATCAGTCAAAGCGCAAAAAGAGAGAGCAGGACATTTACCGAGCGCGAACGAGCGAGTCTGGCCTTCAAGCAAGCGTTGGTACTTTGCCTGAAGACAGTCCCGGTCTTGCTTGAGGGATTGATACGCATCGTATAAGATCGTATATTCGCTGTGGTTCTGGACGCTTTCGCAAACGAGAGCGCCGTGGCGAAGCCGATGAGCAGCCTGGGAGAGGGGGGGTGGGTGCGTCGGTACCGTCGCGACAATGGCTCCTCCAGAGGGACAGGAGGGGGTAACGAGCGGGTCCTCGTAGAAAGGGAATTCTGGCGCGTTGTAAACCGCGTCCAAATCGAACTTCATGTCGGGAGTGTAGGAGGTTCTCTGATGACGCGGTCGAGGAACCCGAGCGCGGCTCTCAACGTTGAGACGATTGCCACGCCGTATTGTCGTAGTCTATCGGATCTTAGAGGTTGGTATTGAATCGCCGTTCGCTCCAAGTCGAATCCTCCAGGACCTTCGACAAGACCTCGGTGGCGCTCGGAGCTTTTGATGCCTTGTCTCGTAGATCCTCGTGCGCAAAAGATCTGTTCCGAGTCGCGGTCGGTCCGTCAATATATGCCAGAGGGTGGTCGTGCGCGCCTCGGATGAGCTTTTCATGGACGTTGACATGTAAGACGACTCGAGCGATTTCGACGCGTATGTTCAGCTTTCGCCACCTCGTCCCTGCTGTAGTCGGGTGGTACCAGCTGGTCGCCGCTGTTCGTCGCGAGCTTCCCATAGCCGCTCGGCCAGGATCACTGCGGTTTGATGTTGTCCACCGCCCTTTGCAAGTCCTCGACTTCCATTTTGATGAGATCCGGCAGGTACAGGTTGATAGCACTCCTCTTGAGTCGGATAGGTGTCTGGAAGAGTCGCGCGAGATCCACGAATTTCAACGACAGTGACTTGACGGTCCTAGGGGGTGGTTGAAGTCCGAGAATTGCAGAATCGCCTTGTGACTCGCCGAGCAAGCGAGGAGAGCCGAATCGAACTTGAACTCGTCCTTATCGTCGTCGTCGTCCCCACCGGCGTCGTCAGCGTCGTCAACCTGGTCAGCCTAGTCCGACTCGGGAGAGACCTTACTGACGGACTCGATTCGGCGTTCGAGGTCGTCCGGAAACTTTCGATCCGATCCCATGTCGTTTTCGGCACTCGCCGGCGGGGATGCATTCTCTGAGCCTGGTACGAGGCGCTGTGAAGTATTCGATTTTTTCTTTTGAATTTTCATTCCGCGTCTGCATTGTTGTCGTTCAGCCGTGAGGGGAGAAACACCACGTGGTGGTGAGCGAGGAGGTCTGAGCGGCGCTTAGATCAGCACAGCAGCACGAGCTTGAATGCCCGAGCCCGTCTCTTGGCAGCGAACAAGCACTGACGAGTCCTTTGGGAGCCTGTGCAGGAGAAGCTGACTCGTCGTCCTTGCCGTGTGGTGATTAAGCAGCAGAACCGGCGGAGCAGCCGAGCCGGAGGCAGGAAATTCGACGCGCGGCCCTTTCGGCGGCCGAGATGAAATGGATGCGGACCTCCGCACGCCCATGCCGCTCGACTCGACTTTTGTGCACGCGTCTCTCTGTTTCTCCTCTCCTCCTTGTTCCTTCACTTTGCCCTGCCTTGTTGCCCTCGCGCTTGCATTTGGTAGTCTCACACGCATCCTCCCTGACCTGCTCACGATCGACGCGCAATCATGACTGCCTCGATCCCGGCAACTTCAAATCATCTCGAGCCCGTCTTGTCGGCATCGACCACGCTCGCACAACTACCCGAGATCGCTCAGCGACCGTCTTTGACCAACTCGGCAGTCTCGTACGATGCCAAGAAGGAGGAATCCAAGGTACAGGAGGACGAGCCAACAGGTCCTGCAGCCGCTGCTCAACTTGAAGATGAGAGCAAGTACCTCACTGGCAGTACGTCCCTCCCTTTCGGAGCAGATCCCGACGAGACAGGGACGGAGCTCACCTCGGATCGATTGCGCGTGATTCAGAGCGACTGGTGGTCGTCTTCATTGCGATGCTCCTGTCTGTTTTCCTCGTCGCGCTCGATCAAACGATCTTGGCGCCCGCACTGCCCATCATCGCTTCCAAATTCGACGCGCTTGACCAACTGTCTTGGATCGCTTCCGCCTACTTCCTCACCCAAACCGCGTTCATCCTCCTGTACGGACAAATCTTGACCCTCTTCGACCGCAAGTGGACGTTCCTCGCTGCAATCCTCATCTTTGAAATCGGCTCGGCTCTGTGCGGTGCCTCGACAAACGTCGATTTCTTGATCGCAGCACGTGCGATCGCAGGAGTCGGCGCGGCTGGTATCTTTGTGTCGGTCCTATCGATCATCTCGACTGTGACCCGACTCGAGCAGCGTCCCAAGCTTCTCGTGAGTCACGCACCGTCTCCCTGCCTGTCTGCATGCAAGAGAAGCGAATTGACAAATTATGTTCGGCGCAAAATCTAGGGTCTCTTCGGTGCCGTCTTTGCGCTAAGTTCCGTCATTGGACCCCTGATGGGTACGCTCTCATGAAGCATCTCACAAATAGCCAGCCTGCTGACTCGTTTCTGCTGCTATAGGCGGAGCTTTCACCGACAAGGTCAGCTGGCGCTGGTGCTTCTACATTAACATCCCGATCGGTGCCGTCACGGTTGCCGCCGTCATCTTCCTCGTGAGTGCAGGCCTTTAGTCCCGAAACACGAAATCGGTGAGCGTTAACCTTGGTTGCAACTGGTAGCTCGGTCCCCAACCCGCTCCTCCCGTCGAAGACCACGTTGCCGAGTACGTCGATCGCAAGTTCCGTCGCTGGACGCGTGGTCACTGGCTTCCCCGTCGCGGCTCGATCGCCTACCGGGTCTTTGCACTCGACTACACAGGCATGGCTCTCTTGTTGTCTTTGATCACGTGCCTCGTGCTCGCGCTTCAATGGGGCGGGCAGAAATACAGCTGGAGCTCGCCGACGGTCGGAGGTATCTTTGGATGTTTCGCCGGTCTCGTCGTCCTCTTTGTCCTGTTTGAATGGAAACTTGCCGGACCTACGAGCATCCTCCCTCTCGGACTCTTCAAGAAACGCTCGCAAGTGAGTTTTCAGCACAAAGCGTACAGCTATTCTTGTTCTCCATATGCCATACTGATTTTGGGTTGCTTGATTCCAAAGGTTGGAAGCAGTCTCGAAGCCTTCTTTGCCATGTTTGGCCTCATGTTGGGAACCTACTACCTCCCGATCTTCTTCCAAGCGACTCGAGGTGTCACGGCAACGCGCTCGGGACTCGAGATCTTGCCCTTCATGCTCTCGATCGTCTTTGCTGCGGGAGCTGCTGGAGGAGTCGTGTCGGGAACCGGTCGATACTGGCACATTCTCGTCTTTGCCCCCGCGCTTATGATGATTGGAGGTGGTCTCCTCTACACGGTCACGGAACACAGTGTAAGCTCCTTCTATCTCTCGTTCGATTTCTTTCCGATGCAAAATGACTGACCTGCTCTCGTCATCCGAAACAGACCTTCGCTCGTCTCGCCGGTTACCAGATCCTACTCGGTCTCGGTATCGGTTGCGTGTTGCAAAACACGCTCATCGCGATCCAAGCAGATTGCGAGGACGAGAACGAGATTCCGCAACGCACCGGAGTTGTCACTTTCTCCCAATTGATTGGCGAGTCATCCGAAACCCATTTATCCCTCGACAATTCTTCTTTGGTCGCTAATGCATTCGAATCTTCTCAGGTGCGACTGTCGGAATTGCAATCGCTTCTTCAATCTTTGGCAACAAGCTTGCTCAGGGCCTGCACGAGTTTGCTCCTGACGCACCCTTCGACCTTGTCCGCAACAATGTCGAGGTGAGCCCGAGATTTCCTAGTATCTCCGTCGCCCCTGCCTTTCGCGCACGCTGACCATCGTTCGTTTGGTATTCACAGTCGATCAAAACTCTCGCTCCTGAACTTCAGGTCGGCGTCAAGCATGCCTACGTGCTTGCGTTGAACCGCGTGTACGTGATCACGGTCGCGGCGGGAGGACTCGCGTCGCTCTCGGCACTCTTGATCCGCAACTTGTCGATCAAGGGACGAACTGTCATGGCGGGAGGTGCTTAGAGTGGTTTGTTTTTAGATCTCGAGATTTGTTTCGTGATCTCTGTTCTCGCTTTTGTCCACATACGTACTAGAAGTCTTTTAATGGAATACCCCTCTTGCGTTCGCAAAGCCTTACATAGTACATAAGTTAGGAAACAACGGCCACTGAGCGCGAGAGACCGAGCCCGAAGAAATCGCGGGACCGCACGTTTCTTGTGCTATTTCAGCACGCGATCTACGTCCGTTAGGCCTTCGGGCCTAGCGACATGAATCCCTCTTTAGCTGGTACAGGATTTTCGAAAGCGGAAAAGCGGGAATCCCAAGGTAGCAGGTTTATAATTGAGTGCAATCAGGAATGCTCCCTGCACATCGGGGTTTGGAACAGCTATTGTTGGTGGTTGTCGACACCGCCTCAGACGAAACCCCAGAAACTTTCATCCGAACCGCGCGGGCAGATAGGGAAAAGAAACTTCAAGAAGCACCAGGTGGGTGGTCGAGGCCCACGCGCGCGGGAAAACCCCGATCGGATTCGCCTAATTTTAACACCAAAAGGCACGGATCGCTCTCTCCTGCTTGCTGATCGCCCGTTTCTGTGCTGCACGTCCAAGAGAAAAAAGGAGACTCCTTGGGCAATTCACCGGGATATCTCGTGCTTCTCCTGTCTCTTTCCTCTAATACCACCTTTCTCAGCTCTCCCTCGCACTCGATCTCTCTATCGTTTCGTCCATGACTGTCACCATGTCGGCGAGACCACTTGTCCTTGTCAGGACTGACGAAATCGGCCGTCGAGGAGAAGTACGAACGACCCTGTTCGACTCGACTTGCGATTTCCCGCTGTTCACCGCTCTGAGTCAATACACCCCGGCGCTCGAGGGTCACAAGACGACTCTGTATGCTCGTCAAGTAAGCCTCCCTAGGTTCTACACTTTCTCGGAAAAGATGAGCCAGTCTGTCGACTTGAGCTGACGCGCCCAGAATGATCAATAGTCACAACAAGTCGGTTCCGTTTCGCTCGACTACTTCCAACTCGGCAAGTCTCGAGAGATCAAGTCGACCGCGTTCTACACGAGGGCGAACTTCTTCAGCGAGTACGTTTTTTGGGGTTCTTCTTTCGGGCTTTCTCGGAAATTCCGGCTCTGTGCGAGAGCGCACGTGCACCTGCAATTTTCTCTCGCCTCGGACAAATCGAAAATCTGACACGTGCCTTGTTCCGTTCTGCAGCAAGCTCGTGTGGCGTACCCTCGAAGGACAGCAATTGAGATGGAAGCGAGACAATTCGGGTCAGTTGATTGTGCGTAATGTTTCTCGCTTTCAAAGTCCCCGTCCTTCCGCTCTACCTTCTCGACTGACACTGGGCTACTCTTGTCTCACGATCAGCTTATCGATCACAAGACGCGTCAGACCCTCGCCTCTGCTCAAACAATGCTCCTGTCAACCGGTAAATCGAGGTGAGCTCGATCAATTTGATTCGCTCGTCCGGGGTATGTATGACTGCGGTTCTGACACGTCTGGTCGCCAATCTGCGCGTTTTCAGAACAACGATCAAGATTCACCCATCCCTGCTACCCCAATCTGAAACCCCGAATAGTCGAATTGTGACTCCGATGGAATCACCCGCTTCGATTTCTTCGGTCGAGACCACGTTCGCCCTTCCCGTGACTCCGACTCGACTCAAGCGTCAATCGATGGCGCTCCTGTCTCCCAAATCACCTTCTTTTCTCCAATCCCCGACACCCCCAAAATCCGCTTCGTCTCCGAATCGAGCGACGAGTGGTAGCACGACGCTCGAACTCGTGATCCTGTCGTTGTTGCACCAAGACTACCTCGGGAAAGAACGTGAACGTCAAATGATGGAGGAAGCAGACGAACGTTCGAACGAGTGGGACCCGTGGTAAACAAAAAAGACCGAGCTCTCATGACAAAACTGCCCGTCCTTGTTTCTTTCCATACACCCTCCTGAACCCCATATATCCATACCTATAATCTCTACACTCTTGTAACCGAATAGAACATCTCATTTCCGACTCTCCATCTCTTTCGTTCTTGCTTCACATTACACACAGACATTCGTTACTTTCTTGTTGCAAATACCATCTCTCTCGTTCGTTGAAGTCGTTTCCCCGAGTACCAGAACAAAGGGAAAGCGTATCTTTTCATTTTTAAAAACCTTTAATACACTACAGGCAGAGGCAGGCAGGGCGCGCAGAGGAAAGGGGGCAACTATCCGAAAATCAAAAGAGAAAAGAGAGAAAGAGAAACGAAGAAGGAAACAACCACACTACTTCCTTGAATTTCCAAACTGCTTCATTGGTGGGTAGAAGAAAGAAAAGAGAGAGAGAGTGTAAACAGAGTGATTGCTGCGGGAAGGGGGAAAACAAACAAACACAGGGAAACCACAATCGCGAGAGAGGGGTTGCTCTTTCTTTTAGGGAGAACCTCTTGCTTTTTGTTAATCCTCGGAAGCAACCACTTTTTGAGCGGTTCCATCTTCTTCCTGTCGTTGTTGTTGCTGTTGTTGCTGTTGCTGTTCTTGTTGTTGGACCGAGTTTTGCACGCGACGTTCCTTCTCCGATTCAAGTTGGTTGTACAACAGGAACAACGCCTTCTCGTTGTGTTCGGGCAATCCCGAAATCACAAACATGCGTTCTCCCGTGTCGTCGTGAGCGGTCTTTGCAATCGAGATGCGAGATCCCGACAGGCGACGAATCTCGTTGATCTTGGTTCCACCTCGTCCAATGATGCATCCACTGATGAAAAAATACACGAGAGAGGAGAAATCAACACCGTGCGTCGCACCACTGAAAGAAAAGGGAAAAGAAGAAAAAAATAACTCACACCATGTCGGAAGGGATCGAGATTTTTTGTTCCCTCCAGTTCGGGTCGGATTCGTTTCCAACGACGCTTTGTCCTTGAGGACCGTTGCCTCCAGCAGCGTTCGAAGGGAATCCACCTTGAGCATTGTTCCTCCTGTTTGCACCTCCATTCTGTTGGTACTCGCGCCTCTGTCCGTTGAACCCTTGCTGCTGGTTGTGGTTGTTGTGGTTGTTGTTGAAACGTCCGGCGTTCGAACGTTGGTTGTTGTTGTTGTTGTATCCTTGTTGAGGGTGTTGTTGAGCGTACCCGTTGGCACCGCCAACGTTGTTGCCTGCGTTCGAAGCCGAGTTGGCACCCGCATTGTTTCCACCACCCAGTCCTTCAGCTCCCGGGTGGTACAAGACAGTTCCTTGACTCCTCTCCCAATCCTCGATCAAACATTTCGCGATTTCTCCAACTGCGAGTTCGACCGCAGCCGCCGTACCCGTCACTTCGACGATTCGTTCCGTCGATTGAGGCAACATTTCTTTCGAAGCGACCATGCGAGCTCCCGACAGTTCTTGAATCGAACGAATCTTGGCACCACCTTTGCCAATGACGGACCCGATCAACAGGTGACTGATCAAGAGACGGATCGAAGCGGACGACGAAGACGAGACTTGAGCGGTAGGCGAAGCGGCTTGACCTTCAGCGCCAGCAGCAGCGGCAGCGGCCGCAGCAGCAGCAGCAGCGTTCGAGGAAGGAACAGGGTTCTCGAGGATTGTTTGAGCGACGAGCGAGTAGGCCTTGAAACACACGCGCAGAGCACCAAAGTCAGCGAGAGTTCTCGGAAGAGCGAACAACGTCGTGAGAATCTCACCTTGGCGACTGATTCGGTCGTACCTCCAATCGAGAGGACACGGTCAGGTACACCAGGGACGACTTTGGACACTCCGGCCTTGACGTTGGCATTCTCGCGAATGTCGGCAATCGTAGCTCCCCCGCGTCCAATCACGACTCCGGCTTCCTTTGAACTGACGAGGGCACGAAGGGTGAGTCCTTCCGGTTCGTCGAGCGCTTGTTCAGCTTGTTCCGGGTTGGCCGAGTTGGCGATCGTCGCTGCGGTCGGGGCAGCGGCAGGCGTGTTGACGGGGGGTCCACCACTCGCAGCAGCAGAAGTCGAAGCGATGGTGGGAGCGGGAGCGGCAGCCGCAGGAGGCGCGGTCGAGTCGGGAGAAGGGGAAGACATTTGGAAAAAAACGCGGGACGACCTGAGAAAGAGCAAGGGCGGCGAAGAGGGAGAGAAAGGGGGGTAGACGGGGAGGAGGAAAGGGGAGAGAAGAGAGGTGGAGAAGGGGGTTTCGGGCGTGGAGGGTGAGGAGGGGAGGAAGAGGCGAGGTTGGTGGAGGTGAGGGGAGCGTCGCGATCAATCGACCTTGGTGTAGGCCATCTCTCTTTCTCTCTCTCGCGCTCTTTTGTTCGTGCAATTGTGTGTAGATCTGTCCTGCAGTTCCAAAAATTTGCAACGTGTACGCGAGATGACTAGACAATCGATGCAATGTACGGTTCCATCCCTTGCACGACTTGTCCAAACTTGTTGGCCGGGACCAGCATGAGTTGACCTCGCGCGTCAACTCCAAACTGGTCCTGCTCGCTCGAATCAGCAGACCGTTTCGTGTTGGTGTACTTGAACACTTGTTTCTCCGTCGCAAACTGTTTTCCATCGGAATCTAGGTCAATCTCTTGTTTCCCTCGTGCTCTCCTGTTTGAAAAGAAAGCGCGGTTCTCTCAAGCTCACCTGCTGAATCCATTCGTCCTCGGCGTGGTAAAAGAAGGTCTGTTCCTGATCCGGGTTCGAATCGTGTTGCGCCTTTTGCTTCTTCTTCTTCTTCGTTGTCGTATTCGACGCGCTCGAAGGATCTGAAGGGTTTGTAGTCGCTTGAGATTGTTGCAACGCCGCATTCGGATCCTCTTCAAACGACGCATTCGAACTGTTGAACACGCGAGAGAGGAACACGTAGTGACTGAAATGATACGGTTCGTTGTCGTCTAGTGCCCATTGCAATTCTTCCTCGAGCATGCGGAACATGGGAGGTACGACTTGAACGGGCATGTTGACCAATCGTTCGTTCAACACGAGTCCAACGTGTCGAGGTTTCGAAGCGGTCGAGGTCGCTTGACTCGAACCGCTCAATTGAGACAGTTGAGTATGCAGAGCACTCGATGGAGTCGATTTCGAAGCGAGGTATTTCGTCAATTGCGAGATACACGGTTTGTCCTGATTTGTGAAATATCCGTCAATAAATCGAGGGAGGGGAGAAACATTCGTTCGAGAGAGAGAAACTTTACTTGGTGGACATTGAGGTTCAACACGGTCAACACGGCGTAAGGATCTCCTTGACTCGCTTGATCGTCTCCAGTATCAGAATCCGTCTTGACGGTACTTCCTACGAGTTTCTGTTCGAGGACCAAATCGGTCACTCCTCCCAAATCCAACACTGAACTGTCGCCTTGGAACAACTGGGACAACAAGAGTTTGATCGAATGGTAATCTTGAGGTTGAGGATCAAAGAACGAGAACGAGACGTCCAACATCTATACTCCGAAACCGCCATCAGTCGTCGAGTCAACGCGTACTTGAGACCCATCTTGTGGGAAAGATATTCACCTCGGTCTCGTCCCCCATGCGTTCGTCTTCACTGCCATCCGAATGATCTTCCGCGGCCGCTCGTTTCGACGTTGTTCGTTTCTTGCCCTGATCAACTTGCATACCGGAAGGTTCCTGCTGTATGGTTCTGTGCTGTTCAAATGGGTGTACTGATATCTGATCGTCCCTGGTGAAACGTGTGCGAGAGTGATGTGTTGGCTGCGCGTCGAGAGAAACGGGAATAGATGGAAAAAGAACTGTTATTGCCGAAAAGTTTCGGGTCTAATCCTCGTTTACGAGTTAATCGCACTGCTCGGGCAAACAGATCACATCATAAAAACGATCATTCAGGAGAGTCTGCTATCTACCAAGACGAGGCTCATGAAAACAGAACGAATATCGATTATTGGAACACTTTAATTCTTTCGCTTTCTCTCTCTAGCTCGTCTCGTCTCTCAAGTATGCATCTCGAGAAACAGCACAGGTGTTTTGGGAAAAGATCATTACAATGCCCTCTTTGGAAGTAACGAATTGCCTTGGGAAGAGAGAGGGGTAAAACGGGGAATTTATGCCTCCTCGACACGGACCTTGGCTTGTCCATTGGTGACCTTGACACCAAGCTATCAATTGAAAAAAACACATCGCAATGTCACAACAAGTCAGTCGTTTGCGCGTTTCGAAACGAGAGGTTTAGAGTAACTTACGACCTTGGCCTTCTCGACGATGGCAACGCGCTTGCGGGCAGAGACACCGTGAGCGATCTCGGCAGCGTATCCCTTGTTGTTCATCAAGAGGAGTTCGACGTCACGCTCGTTGTTGACGAGGAACTTCTTGAAACCCGAAGGAAGGACGTGACGGGTCTTCTTGTTCGATCCGTAACCTGTTCATCCACAATGCCCATTTTGTCGTATCACCCCCAAGATGAACCGTAACAATCCGTCCCCGCACACAAGTTCCACAAGTCACGATCATAACCACCCGACACCATGTCCCCCAGAAGAAAAAGAAATCACCAACCAAACCCCAAGCCAAAACGTCAGCTTGAATCACAGGTGGAGAAAGGAGAAGGACGCGGAAAACTGACCGATCTTGGGCATGGGGAGTTGACCCTTGAAGCGACGACGAACCCTGTTGTCAATACCTTTGGGCTTGCGCCATGCCTCCTTGACACCGTGGTATCGGTCAGATTGGTGACGCTTCTGTATATCCCCTCGAATCGTCGTGTACAGATCATGATAGTTTTCCAACGGTTCATAGGTGGTGAAAGGCGCGAGTTGGCGCAGCAAACATTGGTCGTTTCGCGGTTTGCGTGTTTAGGATTTCGGGACGGCGGAGAGAGCAAGGAGGCGAATGTGAGGTTGTTTCGAAAGGCGGCAGATCAAAAAGTGGTGTTCGAGTTGACGAGCAGTCGATGGCAAGCGAGATGATAGTGGAAAGCAACAAGGTCAGAATACTTGTGTCAAGGACTGCAACGCGAGGGGGAGGCGACGGGAGCGGGCGAAATCACGAGGGAGAGGGAAGAACGAGAAGGGAAGCGAAACTGACGAAGGGTTTGGTGCGCTTCTTGACAATCTTGATCGAGGTGGCGGCCATTGCAACTACCTAGAGAACGCGCGAGAGGCGAGGGAGAGAGCAGCAGGAGACGAGACGGAGGCGAGAGAAGGAAGGGTCGAAGAAGGGGCGACAGGACAGCGATCGAGACACAACGGGCGTCAGTGACCCATCCAGCACGAGGTCCAGAGCTGCTCTACAGTGTCCCAGTACCCTCCTAGCACGCCCCTACGCCGGGGTCGTCCCGTAGTCGGAGCCGTTCCGCCCCAAGTCGACAAATTTGCGTTCCCTCGACTTGTCACTTCCGGATCTCCCAGGCGGCAGGGCAGTCGCTGAGAGGCTCGATCGGGGCTGACTTGGGGATCTCGTAGGTCGACTGGTCCAGCAGGAGAAGGTGCCCGTACCTGGGGACAGAGCGAGTGTACCGGAGAAAAAAGCCCTTACACTCGCGCCGATTCCGCTCGCCGGCCAACGCTGCCCTCTCACACTTCTCGCGCTCTTTCCCCTCTCACGCCGGTCTCTTCACTTTTCAAGCTTTCCTACTCTCCTCCTTTACATCACAGAACCGTGGCATTCCGGTACAGGATCTGTCGCGAAATCTACTGCGCTCTCGTAGCTCGTTTATTCGCGACTCTGGCCAACATCCGTGTTCCGAAGTGTTTCAACAACCGTGGTCTTGATGTCAATCTTGCCTTGGTGTTTGTACTGTCGGAGAAACAGCGAAAAATAGTGATAATGCAGGGGTACAAGCTGTGCTCAAATTGCTTGCAACACAGCAGAGTCGGCCGATTCATGCGCGCGAGAGCTTGCGAGTGCAAAAGAACACTCAAGAGCGTAGACATGCGTCGTCACATGAACTCGAGTGGAGAAAGAGAGTAAGGATTAATGTTGGCGCGCGTGAGGCAATCGATCGCTTCTGGCTCGGGTTCAGTCCACGCCGCGTAGGAAGCCATTCAAGCTTGCGCTGTAGGTCTATTCTGTACACACTCGACGTGATCGTGCGCGCTGATCGTCCCAGTAGGATCACCTCTCGAGCGAAGTGCACTCTTGCTCGCTCGAGTTTCCATCCTCAAGCCGAAGCCGGACCCGTCTCGTCTGCCAACCTGTATCGATTCACGACGGACCGTAAGGGTGAGCGCGACCATTTCCAACCGAGGACCACCCAGAATCGACGCGTCAAGTCGGTCTGCGCATGCAGTGGCGCTGCACCCGCTCGTCTCGCTACCTCTACCTGCCTATCGGCTCATGCGATCCGCTACGAGGCGCACAAGCAGCGAGTGCATAGAATGGAGACGCGAACCCGATGAATCAAGTTGGGGACAGGCGTACTGTCCCGGAACAACAGTCCGACTCGCTCGCAGCCCAAACCCGCGGTCGCAAATGACATGGTCTGACGATCTCGCTCGACCCAAAACAGGCCTTTAGCGAGCGCGAGCACGAAGCCCGCGACCGCATCGCGTTTCAGCTTGCTCTCCCGCCCGCGCCTAGCGTATGCAACCAAACGGCACTGACCCAAACCAAGCACCCTCGTACAATTCCCGTTTCAGCGCTTGGGCTTCCCCTTACTCTTCGTATCAGTCATCAGCGACTGCTTCGACGTCGTACGCGGTTCCTCCTCAATTCGCGTTCCCGTGGGGCACCCCCTACTTCGGCACTGCGCCCTCCTACGCCAACTCGTACGGACAACCCATCTTTGGTCAACAGCCTCCGCTCTCGCAGGCTTTCTTCAACAGTCCCTACCAATCCATCTACGGTTCGCAGTACTCCCAACCAGCGGTAAACACCAATCCGCGACCTTTTCGCCCTCCTTCGCCTCCAACTCAGTCGTCGGGATACTTTCAGACCGCACGCAGATCAAAGACTCCAGCGACTGTTCCCTCGGCTTCCACATCGACCTCGACTTCGAACTCGCTTCGCGCTCCTACCGCCTCACGAGCTGTTTCGGCGACCACCTCGACAAGCGAGCACTCGGCTACTGGTCCAGACTCTCCTCCCTGCCTCGAACAGACAAAAGACCAGGGTCGCTTATCGACCGCGCACCTCTCGAAAAAAAAGAAGCAACAGAAAATGTCTCATCCCGAGTATGCCGTACGTGGTCACGAGCTCGCTCCCACAACCTTGCTGTGTGCCCGACGGCTGATGCTCTTGAGTCTTGACTATTGCATCGATTCAGAATGTCCTGCGGGACCTGAGTGGAATGACTGTCGATCGTCTCAAAGCGACCATCAAACTGATCAACGATACTTTTATGTACAAGAAGCTCGTGACCAGCGGACTCAAACACGATCTCGCAAGTCGTGATTCTGTCGAAGCTCACCTTTGCTTTCGCGAACAAAGCCCGCTGATCTGTTTGTCTTCCTTGCCGATTGCCAGTACTTGCGACTTCGAACCGAGATTGAAAACGTCTATGATCAACAAAATTACAACTTTGGCCTGATTGTCTCGATCATCTGTCAAGTCCTGCCAGGCGGGTGAGTGAAAATCTGTCAATATCGCTTCCGAAATGAAAGAGGATTGAGTGCTGATGTAGATCAAATGACCGATTGCGTCGCATCAGGTTTACCGCGCGAAATCGTACCCTCGAGAGCGGATCTACATCTCGACCACCACCAGCAGCTCCGACTGCACCCGCAGCCACGACTGGCCATCGTCCAGCCACTACAGGCTACGTTACTCCTCACTACCAGCCAAGGGCGTCAGCGTCGGGCTACCAGCCCCCTTCGAGGCACCAGGCGCCACCTGCGAGTGCGTACGGTCCTGCTGGAGGCGCAGCTTCAGCTGGAACTGCAGCGGGCTCCCGATATTCTGGTATGGGCGGAATGGCGGCGGTGACAAACCCTGCTCTCGGTGGAGGAGGGACATCAGGTTCAGTCGTCAACCGATGGCAGAACGACGAAGTTCCGATCAAGTTCAGACCGAGTCCGTTCTACCGTGTCGAGAAAAGTCTTTCACCCCCGGTCACGCTGTTCAAAGCTGAACAAGGAGACCGAAAAGTCGGGTGCCTCAGTTTCGGATTGACAGAGGTTCAGAGGACTCTGATCAACAGAGCGCGGTAAGTATTCCTCCTTATATGTACTCGACATTGTGCAGCGATTGACTGATCGCAAGTCATACGCACTCAGAGAATCTCCGAGCAATCCTCAATACGAGGTGCGCCTGTACTGCACTTCAGACAACAACTACTCGATCGGACGACCGCACGCTTCTCAATTCCCAGCGCCGATCGAGTTCCCACAGATCTGCGAGATCAAACTCAACAACGTGCTCGTCAACGCCAACACGAAAGGGATCAAGAAGCAACCTGGCACGACTCCTCCGGTCAACTTGTCGAGCAAGAAAGGTCCTTCAGTCATGACCGCTCCTGGCCAATTGAACAGGGTCGAAGTTGCCTACAGCAACACTGACAGGGTACGCTCGCGGTTCTCTCTCTTCTGTAGAGACCCTTGTCTGACCTGGATGGGCTACTCAAACGCGAACTGTAGACGACGTACTATATGGTTGCGTACCTCGTCGAAACGACGCCACTAAAAAAGGTGGTCGAGAAAGTCAAGGCTGGTCGTACCAAGGCGAAGGAAGAGGTCATCCAAAGCAGTGCGTTTTCCTCGACTTGGCAGAGCTTCCAGTGCGCAACCTGATCCGTGCTCCTTTGCGCGTTGCTGCAGTTGTCGACATCAACAAAGACGAAGAGATTGCGGCTTCATCGTTCTCGGTTTCTCTCCGAGATCCTGTAAGTATTTTCGCAACGATTGCCGTGTGATGCTCGCGAGCAGGATTTCTGATTCTGACTGTCCTGTCCCCTCGATCCATCCAGCTGTCATTCGCTCGCATTGGAATTCCAGTCCGATCGAAATTATGCAACCACATTAGCTGTTTTGATGCCGAAACCTGGTTCGAGATGAACGAGCAAACTCCAACGTGGAATTGTCCGATCTGTTCAAAAACGCTCAAACCCGAAGACATGGTTGTTGATGGGTACGTCTTTTCTTCAAACTCTCTTTCAGCGAAAGATATCCCTACCCAATCACTCACGTCACGCGTGGATATCAGGTTCATGGAAGACATTCTCAAAACGTGTTCGAGTTCAGTCGACAAAGTCGAAGTCAATCCTGATGGGACTTGGCGTTCAGACGACAACAAGTATGGAACCGCACCTGCTCGACCAAACAAAGGGTTGATAGTCCCCGGAGGAGGATCTGGAACCGGAACCAGTGGGATCCATAATTCTCCTCGACAGGATCTTTCTCGAGAAGGATCAGTCAAACCCGACATCAGTGGTATCAACAGTAGTAACAAAGGGAAAGCCAAAGTCGATGCTTTGACCCTCGACTCCGATTCTGAAGACGATGATCAACCGTTGGCGAAGAAACCGAGGCTCGCGAATCCGAATGGAGGCACGTACCATTCAGCAGGAGGTTCGGCATCACCTTTCATGAACGGTGCCGGTACGAACGGAGTCAGGAATGGGAGAGGAGCTTCCGAAGTCCTCGACTTGACTCTCAGTGACTCGGACGAAGAACCTACGGCACCTGCACCCAGAACCACTTTCACAAACCCGATTCGGACGACGACAAATCCGTACGTTGCATCGGCATCGATGGCTAGGAATGGATCGAGAACAGGTTCAGGAACGGGACCACCTGCGAATGGAGATCCAAGAACAGTCGAAGAGATACGAAAGGGAGTGAACGACATGAACGAGAGGATGCAGAAAGAGTTTGGAGCCGATTGGAGGACGAAGTTCAGCTTGTGAAAGGGAAAAGACGTGAGGTGGACTGGTGGAACTCGAACAATAATCGGACAGCTTTAAACTTCTCGCTTTTCTCTCTCTCTCTCTCTCATCTAATTCGTTTTAGGATTCGTACGATCTGTTCTACTGAATATACCCTTTCGACGCGAATGTTGTTCCGAAACGCTCTGATTTACAATTTCTCTCATCTCTGGTTGACTGCCTCTCATCTCTTTCTTCTTGGGTGGCGAATAAAAGCGGTGCGAGAGCTCGAAAGGATTCTCACTTGGCAAACGGGCAGAGTACAGTCCTAGACAAGAGTGCACGCCACTGAGACGGGACGCCGAGTGGCGGTGGGAGAACCGGCCGTTACTATACAAGAGACGCTTGCGAGCCAGGAAATGACCCTTTGCGAGGCAAACCTCAAGACGGAACCCCCCGGACTGGTCAAACATCTCAAGAAATCCGAATACAGTACAGAGTGTGGCAAACCGGAAGGAGAGACCGCGTCGCAAGCGGTTTCAGGCGACCAATGCGTTGCTCCAGACTACATCTTTTCGCTTTTCGAGTGTATGCGCAAAAAAAAAAAACCCTGGTTAGGCGGGGTAAGAAAATCGGTTGGCGATCGAGGACCCTCTCTGAGCACGGGTTGGTGAACATGGAAAGGGAGGGCAGAGCGAGAGTATTGTAATGGGAACGAGCGAGCGAGGTACAATATAGGAAACATAGAGATTAGAGTGGCAACGAGCGAGAAGAGACAGCAATATCTGGCTTGAACGAGCAAGCAATGTAGTCAGGAGACGGGAACACGAGGTTTCGAAGGAGCGAGGGAGAGCGCGAGGCGAGAGAGAGTGGAGCGTGCCAGTCCGAGCTCTCGATCCTGGGGGATTTTTTTTTTTTTTTGCCCTGGCGAAGAAATTTTGGCGAGGCGGGCCGCGCGAGCGGAAAGTTTCGACAAAGTCTGGCCGGCTCTCTCTTCTTTCTCTTTTCTTCTTCACCTCACAGTCACCCACCACTTCTTACACTTCATCACAATGGGAAAGGAAAAGGGACACGTTAACGTCGTCGTTATCGGTAAGCGTGCTCGTCTCTGCTGTCTTTGTCCCCCCCGTTCGCGGTCGTGTGGGTGCACTGCGTCGTCACTCGCCCCCAATTTTTTCCATCCTTCCTCCTCTCGCCACCCATCTCGCTCTGCTGGGTGCTGACTTTGACCACTCTCATGCAGGACACGTCGATTCCGGCAAGTCCACCACCACCGGTCACTTGATCTACAAGTGCGGAGGTATCGACAAGCGTACCATCGAGAAGTTGTATGTCGCTCTCGCTCGCTTCGTTCTCCACCACTCGCATCTCTGACCATGTTCTGTGCACCGCCATCAGCGAGAAGGAGGCTGCTGAGCTCGGCAAGGGTACGTCTACTCCAATTTTTCATCGAGTCCACGTCACTCGTCCTGACCCACTCTCTGCCACCCTGCACAGGTTCGTTCAAGTACGCCTGGGTTCTCGACAAACTCAAGGCTGAGCGTGAGCGTGGTATCACCATCGACATTGCTCTCTGGAAGTTCGAGACCCCCAAGGTGAGCTGCCCTGCCTCGTCACTACTCGCGTCCCTCTTCTCCAGCGACTGACCCACCCTCGTTATATTTTGCAGTACATGATCACCGTCATCGATGCCCCTGGTCACCGTGACTTCATCAAGAACATGATCACTGGTACCTCGCAGGCCGACTGCGCCATCCTCATCATTGCCGCCGGTACCGGTGAGTTCGAGGCCGGTATCTCGAAGGACGGACAGACCCGCGAGCACGCCCTCCTCGCCTTCACCCTCGGTGTGCGTCAGCTCATCGTCGCCATCAACAAGATGGACACTGCCAAGTACTCCGAGGCCCGTTACGAGGAGATCATCCGCGAGACCTCCAACTTCATCAAGAAGGTCGGATTCAACCCCAAGAACGTTCCCTTCGTCCCCATCTCGGGATGGCACGGAGACAACATGCTCGAGCCCACCACCAACATGTCGTGGTACAAGGGATGGAAGAAGGAGACCAAGTCGGGAGAGGTCAAGGGTATCACCCTCCTCGACGCCATCGACGCCATCGAGCCTCCTTCGCGCCCCACCGACAAGCCCCTCCGTCTTCCCCTCCAGGATGTCTACAAGATCGGAGGTATCGGCACAGTTCCCGTCGGACGTGTCGAGACCGGAACCATCAAGGCCGGTATGGTTGTTGTCTTCGCCCCTGCCAACGTCACCACCGAGGTCAAGTCGGTCGAGATGCACCACGAGCAGCTCGAGGCTGGTCTCCCCGGAGACAACGTTGGTTTCAACATCAAGAACGTTTCGGTCAAGGACATCCGTCGTGGTAACGTCTGCGGTGACTCGAAGAACGACCCCCCTAAGGAGGCCGCTTCCTTCAAGGCCCAGGTTATCGTCATGAACCACCCTGGACAAATCGGAAACGGTTACGCACCCGTTCTCGACTGCCACACCGCCCACGTTAGTCTTCCTTCTTCTCACCTTCGTCGTCATCGACCCCGTTTCCTGACTTGTTTCTCGCTCTATAGATTGCCTGCAAGTTCGACACTCTCCTCGAGAAGATCGACCGCCGTACCGGTAAGTCGGTTGAGGACGCCCCCAAGTTCATCAAGTCGGGAGATGCCGCTATCGTCAAGATGATCCCCTCGAAGCCCATGTACGTTGCTCGACTTCTCCTCGTACCCTCTCACCCAGTCACTGACCCCACTTCTTCTCTCTAGGTGCGTTGAGTCGTTCGCTGAGTACCCCCCTCTTGGACGTTTCGCCGTCCGTGACATGAGGCAAACCGTTGCCGTCGGTGTCATCAAGGCTGTCGAGAAGACCGATGGAAAAGGTGGCAAGGTCACCAAGGCTGCCGAGAAGGCCGGAGCCAAGAAGAAGTAAACACTTACGATCGACCTTACCTAATTCCTGTCGTCGTCGTGTCCTTCTGTTCTCGCAACCTCATCTCGCTTATCACGTTCCGTTTCGGATACCGCCGTACCCGGTGCTTGTCGCTTGAATACTACACATTTTGTCTCTTTTCATTTCTCGCGCTTACGTCCGATCGAGAGATTTGCCTGGATTGCTCGCGAGTTGCTAAGCTAGTCACGAAAGAACTGCTGGTCTGCAAGTTCGTCGCATCGTGTTACGCACACTCGGCACGGCTCTCAACATACACGCGCGTGGTGTCACACGATGTTCGCTATCTCATTTGCTCTGGAGTCACCGAGACTCGCTGAAAATATACTGTGGAGGACGAGATGGTTTCAAAGACTGAGCCGGTTTTCATCGCTTGTCTACAGACAGTGCGCATGAGTGACCACCTTTTGAGTCCGTATCGCAGAACTCGTTCCTCCAGACGATAAAGTGGTGCTACTTGATTGATCGCGAGAGCGCACGAGCGAATTCTCAAAATCCCGCACGGCCCCCTTTTGAACACTCGCAATTATAATCGACTTGTCCGCACCAGATGAACCGCTTCTTGATCTCTAGCTAGGTGACGGACAGAGAGATTCAACGCTAGCCCGTGAAAGAAGAGGTGCGCCAGACGGAAGTCGCATCGACTTATTTATAACCACCGTCGAGCGCGCTTGCTGCTCATGCAAGAACGACTAGAATCCGGATTCACTTTCCCACCTGAATGTACAGTTCGAGTAGCTACCCTCGAAATCTGTCGCCGTACACGAACAGGTTGGGAAGTCAGAACCCCTCCGCGCGTTGTATACCTTCGTGCATTTCGGTTACTGCTCCGATTTCCTTCCCAGGTAAAATACGAGATAAGGCTATCCGTACGTTCGGAGGAAAGCGATGCCCTGTCTCTCGACGGACCTTATCAAATCAATACGAGAAGCAAGTCGATGTTGACCAGGAGACCTGCTGTGAAATGGTATTTCCCTTTCAGAGGAGACATTCAGAAGAACAGGGATCGGTACTTCGCCTGGTCTCGGACGCAGACGAGGCATGAAGCATTCTCGACGTGTCAGTGGAGAGATCGAATCTTCGTCGGTTTGGGTGAAATCGCCGAGAGCGGGTTCAAGGAACCGAGCGGAGGGTACTTTCAATTCGAGCCGACCAGCGGCAGTACGGAAGGCGGTGGGTCGCGCTTGTCCCCGGGCAAGCAGACCCTCGAACACCTTGTCGCTAGGAACGAGGAAGCGGCAGAAACGCAAGTTCAACGCCTTAACATTCGTCGCGCCACTCGAACGCCCGGCCAGGCTACGACAGACGAGTCCCAGTCCACTTTGACCGACGATCGCACCCCTGATAAATCTACCGTGTCCGGATTGGGCACAACACCGTCTTATTAGCGCCTGAATCGCTTCTTTGCTTGTATTGTAAGCCGTGTCTGTGCTGTACCTACCGCTAATAAGAAGGTGTTGTATCCAACTCGGACGGGGTAGACCTGTCAAAGGTGCGATCGTCGGTCAAAGTGGAATGGGACTCGTCTGTCGTAGCCTGGCCGGGCGTTCGAGTGGCGCGACGAATGTTAAGGCGTTGAACTTGCGTTTCTGCCGCTTCCTCGTTCCTAGCGACAAGGTGTTCGAGGGTCTGCTTGCCGGTGGACAAGCGCGACCTACCCGCCTTCCGTGCTGCCGCTACTCGGTTAGTACTCATAGTACCCTCCGCTCGGTTCCTTGAATCCGCTCTTGGCGATTTCCTTCTTCATGTTGATGTCTGAGGGCGCTGCTGCGGTAACGGAATGATCTTCACGCGAACCGCGCGGCGCCTGGATACTGTAGAGCTTCCGCGCACCGCGAGTTTCACGGTCAAGGCCAGTCGCAAACTTCGCGTCGTGGGAGCTCTATGCAGACGCCGCTCGGTTCGCATGAAGATCATTCCGTTATCGCAGCAGCGCCCTCGGACGACTCTGGTGAGGACTGCCGGGCGTTGGCAGGAGGCCTAGATGACGACGTGGGGCGGCTGAGAGCGCCTTCGACTCTGGTAGAGCGGCTCGCGGTAGGGGTCTTGCGGGAAGGGCGCGTAGACGGCATTCTGAAGGATCGGGATCGTGACGGGATTAGGTTCAAGGTGCCCGCAGAGCTTGTGCGCAATGCTATGTACCTTGCTTGGAGGCTTCAGCAGACACAGATGGCCGTGTTAGATAAGGAACAAAGATCGAAGTCACGTATGTGAAGCGCCGGACACACAGTCGGACTCACAAAGAGTAGGAGAACAGAAGACGTGAACTTCGGTAAAGGCCTCAAGCGAGATGGGTAAAAGAGAACGGGGAAAGAGAACAAGAGAGAGAGAAGATCCTCAAGGAATCAGACTCAGGAGGAGGTTCGTGTCAAGGGAATGAGAGCCGGAGTCCGAGAAAGAAGGATAAGGAAAAGAGAACGGCCCCCGCGACAGTCGATGTCCCGCTCATCAGCGCTCGCGCCTCGAATCTATGCGGCACGCAGCTCCGCTCTCGCCCTCTCTTGCTCTCTCGCTCGCTCTCGAGCCACGTCGGCCGGGTGCATACCATTGGTGTGCGAGAGCGATGCGAGGACCAAAGACGTCGGGCGCGAATATATGCGGTGCGCTCGCGCCTCGTAACTGGCTGTCAGGTCTCTCTAGAACACCCGGTACTGCTGACTGTGGGAGGAGTACGACGACCCTCGACTCGCTCGCGGGACAGAGCCAGAAGAGGAGAGAGAGCGTGGGACAGTCAAGTTTCATCCGGCGTTTGAGCACGGTGGCTTCAAGCATGTCACGTTGCTCTCGCAGAGACCTTCGCACTCGCTTTCGGATCGTTGCCAGAAGACAACACAGCGGTGTAGAGACCAATCTCGAATGTCGACTTGCAGGCTCCCCTCTATCGCCGAGGGATTAGCTTGCGGTGGCAAGAGTCTCTCGTGTCGTAGCACGTTTGTGACTTTGGCTGCTGTTTCCTCACAGACCACAGACTCGACAACACAACGATGGAATCACAGTATGCTCGGGAAATGAAAACTCATCAACTTGACTGACGCTAACCTAGACAACATTCACCACTACCTTCTTGAACGAGACGCCCTTTTGTTGCACATCGAGTCCGTGATCGATCTTTTCAAGACCCTGACCGACGACGAGAGGATCGGGTTTCGGTTGAAGCGAACCGTTCTCGAGTGCTTCAGTGACAAACTTGTGATACACGGCGATACCGACTTGCGAATGTTGAGTTCCGACCGTGACGGCAAACACTACAAACGCGAGGGGTGTTCGAAAAATTGTATCGTCAGGAACGCGTTCTCTTGGGTAAAAGCGAGATAGGACCAGGGACCAGAGCTGAAAGGCAAGAAAAGTTCAACATACCTCCGCTCGCCTTGACATCGTTCGGCAAGTTCTCGGGAGGAGGTAGTACGGTAGCAATGAACTGTTTGCCTCCGACTCGAGAAGCGACTTGAGCGGCAGCTTCGATCGAACCTTTCTCCGAGATTGCATCGTACACTCCGGCAAACTCGCTGCCTTGAAGTGCTTCGACGAGCTTGTCAACCACGTTCTCGTCCTTGTAGTCGACGACGACATCGGCTCCGAGTGCTTTGACCGCGTCGTGGTTTGCAGGTGACGCAGTCGTGACGACGCGTACACCAGCTGCTTTCGAGAGCTGGATCGCGACGGAACCGACCGAAGAAGCGCCTCCCCAAATCAAGATGGACTTGCCCGTCGAAGCAGGAGATTTCGGCGAAGGGTACGGCAACTCGAGGTACCCGGGTTGGAAAAGTCCAGCGGAAGCGGTCGAGAGAGCGAGGGGCAGGACGGCGGCTTGTTCGAAACTGATGGAATCGGGGATCTTGGCGAGCGTCGTACCGTGAATGACGGCATGCTCTTGGAATGCGCTGTGACGACTGTCGTTCGTTCCGAGGCCGAGAGCATGCCTGCGGGCATCACGATAAAAGCAACGTCAATAATGTCGAGCTTGGCATAGGTCGAGGTATGGAACACGAAATACGTACCCGAGGATTCGGTCTCCTACTTTGACATGCGAGACACCCTCTCCGACCTCTTCGACAATACCGGCGACGTCGGTTCCGAGGATGAAAGGGTACTCCTTGACGAAAAAGTCGTATTCGCGAATCTGGGTGGGGCGAAAACAAGGTCAGGTCTTTTGGTTTGTGTAGAGGGTCCGTGGTCAAAGTGATTCACCTTCCAGTCAACGGGTTGAACCGAGACTGCATGCACCTGCGACGAGCAAAGCCGAGTGGTCAGCTCGCGCACAATTAAGCGAGTCTCGAGCCTTGTCGACGACGACAGCTGGGTTGTGGACTGTGGACACGCACCTTGACGACGACTTCACCCTCGTTGGGATGGTAATCGGGGGCCGAGTCGACCTCGAGGTGCTGTTTGGGAGCCTTGATCCAAGCTGCGCGGTTGACCATGATGCAGAAAGTTGGGGTTGCAAATGTGATGGGAAAGAGCAAGCTCAGAAGCAAGCAGAGATCTAGAAGCAAGGGAGTAAAGGAAGTGAAGGCGCAAGATGATGATGAATCAGCGCATCTGAGAGTGGAGGTCGGAGGTTCCCCGAGTCCGAATGGAAACACGTGTCCGTCCGCGACCGCCAAGATCGAGAAGCAAAGAAGGAACCACGTATCGGTTGCGGTCTTTGAAATTTCGCGCAAATTTCGTCCAGGCATTTCAACCCCAGCGAGCGCGCCCAAGGCTCTTTTCCTTTTCTCTCAACAAACGCAAAATACCACGACCGCCTTAAAAAGCACACAGCACTTACGGATGCCCTCACTCTACACGAGTCTGCTGGCGTTGATGGAGATCAGTTGTGTCGTCAGGTGGTCGGAGAAGGAAACCAAACAGCGGGGGGACTTGGGTGCGGCGCTTTCTGACCGCCGGACTACCCTTTTCACGAGGGAAGTCTGTGAGCGTGGAAGGGTCGCAATGTCTCGTCAGACATCTCTATCAAAATGTCGTAGCAGTAGCAGTATGCGAATGCAACTATGCTCCTTCACCTCATCCCTCTTGTCCGGTCGCATTCAGATGAACACGAGAGAACCGAGAGCTACGCCAATAGTACGCTGAACAGAGATGGCGAGCATGCAGTGACGCGTTTCGCGAGAGAAACAAAGAGAAACGTCGTTGACATTCGAGTCGTTCAGCGAATCCCCGAACCCGACCTCGCCGCGGCACTGAACAGGGTTCTCGCTCGACCGGCGAGAATGAACTTCTCGAATCTATTGAATCCAGACGCGCTGGACCAGCACGACGCGCCGTATGAGCCAGCGTCGCGCATGGGATTCGACTACCTCACGTCGGAGCACAACCTCTCGCCAACCGGGGTGGGATCACCCGCGTTCTACTCGACTCCGAGCGAGTTTGTCGCCGACTCCGACACCGAGACTGTCGCAACGGGAGCGCCGTCAGATGTCGCCATGTTGGATGTCGCGCAGTTCAATCATCTCAACCAGCCCTTCGCCCCCGCGAGCGCATCTGTCACTAGTCAGAGTCAACTGTACAACGCGTTCCATCAACCGGCGAGGTATCCGACCTTTGACCCGTACGCGAACCATTCAGCGTATCACCCAACTCCTTCGCCTGCTCCTCCTGCACTCGTCGGCGCATTTGCACCGGACGTCTTCTCGCCTTTGCAACCATATCAGCATCATGTCACGCCACACGTAGGCATGCATCCAACCGGGGTCGACCCACTCGAAACTACCCCCACGACAGGGGACGAGAAACCCAAGAAAGCTTCGAAAGCCAAGCCGAAAGGCAAAAGCAAGGCCAAGAGCGGAGACAGCATCGACTTGGACGACAGCTCGTCGAGTACGAAAGCGTCGACTGCTACAAAGGTGAGCAACTCGAGCCGAATAGGAATCGCTTTGTTACCGCTGACAGCCTATCTGCTCGGTCCTCGAACAGCCTCGCGCCAACAAACCGAAAGCGCCAGCGAAAGCGAAACGCAACGTCTTGCTCGCGACCTCGGCTCATTCATCTCCTGCTCCATCTCCCGGTCCCTCTGCACTCGCGAACGAAGTCCGGTTCGACTCGCAAGATCCAGATGATCAGTTTGATAGAGAATCGTTCACCCACCATGCCGATTCGGTACAACCTGAGCAGGAACTGAAACCGCTCACGACACATCACCTGAGATCTGTGGTCGAGCCTTCCGTTGGAGCTGGTCTCTCCGCATCGTTTCGAACCTATGTTCCGCCTCGCATCGGACCGAATGGCACGGTCGTGTCAGACTCGGAAGAAGAGGACGAGGACGTCGTGCGGAAGCGAGCGCAGGCGAAGAGATCGGCGGCACTCGCGGCGAAAGGCAAGAGTCGAGCGCGGCAGGAGGAAGAAGCACGAGAGGAAGCGGACGACAGGTTGTACTGCGTGTGTCGAGAACTGTATGATCCAGAGGCAAGCATCCAGTCTTTTTATCGACCGCTTGTAACTGCATATTGATGCTTAATGTGCCACGGGAAATAGAGGTTGATGATTGCCTGCGATCAGTAAGTCGCCCGTCTTCATGTTTTCCCGCACGCTGGAGCTCCCGCTCGTTTGTTACAAAGAGTCGCTTACACTTTCGTTCGCATGACAGATGTGAAGAATGGTATCACGTCGACTGTGTCGGCATTCCGGACGATTCTGTCGAACTCGTCGACCAATTCTTTTGTCCTCCCTGTCAAACTAGTAGGTCCCCAGGGCATCCACCCGTTCGGCGCTCCCCACATTCTCATTCTGGTCGCTGATCTTTGCTCGAATTCTGATTCCTTAGAAAACCATCAAGTGACGACTTGGCTCACTGCGTGCGCGAGACCAACTTGTAGGAAACCCGCGGTCGCATTGTCCAAGTACTGTTCCGACTACTGTGGCATCAGCGTCGTATCTGCTCGACTCGAACTCCTCAAACTCTCGAACGGGACGAACCCGAGCACGTTCTGGAGTCGAGTCGAAGGGGCACGACGCAAAGAAGCTCAAGTCGCCGATGCGGCTACACAACCTCATCGAACCGAGTTCTCGACGACAACAACAGACGAGTTTCAGGATGCCGAAGATGCGAGAACGTTGTCGACCCTTGAAACCAAGTTGGTGGAAACCAATTCGAGACGAGCAGGGTTGACCGCTTCGATCGAGATGGTCGAGAAACGGTTGGAGTACCTCCAAATCGCCATTCGGAGATGGGAAGCACTGTGTCAAGCGACGGCGGACGAGCTCGCGAGTGCTGGAATCGATCAAGGAGGACCCTCGAATGGGAATGACGTTGAAGAGACGAAACCTACGACGAAAAGTCGAGGCAAGAAGAGGAACCGAACCAAAAAGAAAGGACCGGTAGCTGCCACGAGTCGACCGGAAGCGCAATGCGGACTCGATGTTCGGCTCGTGTACGATGACGAAACCTGGAAACATTGGGTCGAGTCTACGGCACCCGGACCAGACAAAGGGGGACTCGAGGGCGAGGAGGAAGGAGGGCATGCGATCCTCGCTGCTCGGGAACGGGGTGACGATCAGACTGTGCTCGAGATGGCCCTCGAGATGCTCAGTGGAGTTTGTCTCGAAACGAGGAAGAAGTGTGAACGACATACCGGATGGCAGAAATTGAGACAGGCGGACTTTCAAGTCGAAAAAGCAGTCCTCGTGCGCTGTATTCTCTCGTTACCTTCTTGAGTACAAGAAAATTGATGCTCAATTTTTTCCGCGTGTGCAGAATCGTCGACTCGACCGCCTCAATACTCTTTCGAGTTCACTCGAATCTCAAATCTCGTTGCATCAGCAAGCGACGGCGTTTCGTCGCTCGAACCGAAATCGAACCGCTTCTCCATCTCGTCTGATCCCGATCGACGATTTCATGCAGGAACAAGCTGCGTTGCAACCTTCACCGAAAGCGACCAACGGTCGAGGAAGAGGAACACGTCGCAGTACGAGTCCAGTGGTCAATCGTAACTCGATTTCTGGAACCACGACTTCATCCACGTTCAATCGATCCGATTTTGTCGTCTCGGGTGGTGGAACTGAAGATGCCGACAATAGTAGTGGTTCATTCGACATTCCCGCCGAACTGCTGCCGTTCTTGAGTAGGGCAGAGATTGCGAAACTCCGAGCACAAAAGCGGTAGAAACCATGTTTTCAACATTTTGATCGAGAACACTCGAAGTAGGCGGTGTAGTTCGCGTGCCTGCAAACTTGCATTTCGTAGTCTCGAGTGGTGCGCCAAAAGAAAAAGATGCAAAGACATAACATGGTGGTTACAACATGGATTTGATCACGTTTGCAGCGATCCTAACTCCCCATCCAACCTGTCGATCCTTCCTCTCGAACAACGTTTGATCGACGAGATCGTTTGCATCTTGTCTGATCCCTTTCAATTCCGCCTCCAATTGTTTCCGAAGTTCGAGACTTTGAGTCGTGACCAAAACGTTCGCTTCGAGGTCTCTCGTTGCTGATCTCGAACCGTAGTTGGAAGATCCGATCAAGGTCAGGTAGGGAGGGAGTGGGTGTAACGAGAGGAGGTATTTGTCGAGATCGTTCGCGTCAGCAAGTGGAGATGCGTTCAAGGGCGTCGAGAACCGATTCGACAAGGCTGGAGTCAACCAGATACCTATTGCGAAAGAGGTTTTCCAATACCGCAACCGAAAAGTCAGCTGTGCCTTGAGAAATCGATGGTGGTGGAAGATATCTCTCACCCTTGGCGTGATAGGTCCAGTCAAGTTTCTTCCATTCCCGCATCTCGATCCCAGATTCCGGTTTTCGTCTCCTTCGAGTTTGTTGTTCAACTTGCTCGAAAAACTCTTTCGAGAATTGAGTGTACGCTGGGGGGATGTATTTCGAAACTCCTTTCGAACCAAAGAACCCATTTGCCTAGCGTTTTTTCAAGAACCCGTGAACCAAACCCATCAGTATGATACTTTGGTCGAACCTCGACTAGAAATAAAAAGTCAGAAAAACACACTGACCTCGGGAGAAGCCGAAACGATCCTGACTTTCGCTTTGCTTTCCAACACCAACCTCTTGTAATCCTCTCTCAACCCGAAATACCCCGAAGTCCAATCAATCTTGGTTTCCCCACCTCCTGGTGCAGTCGCCAACGCGTTTGCGAGTTTGAAGATTTCGGGTACGACCAATTCCGTTTCGTCTCGAACTCCAAACGGAAACATTTGCAGGACCGGTCTCAACGTCGTGTCGTAGGGAGGTGGAGGGAACGAAGGATGGTAAGAAGTGGCAGTTGATGGAGGAAAGTTTGGGATCGGTGCGTTGGGAAAAGGAGGTAGAGGTGAAGCGAGCGATTTCCAAGGTTTCAAACGCCAATGCGAAACGAGGTTCGTGAACGCTTCGGCGGCCGAATGGGAGAACGCAGGCACGAGTCGAGATTTCGAGAATGGTGCACAGGGGAACGGGTTCGATTCGGGCCAAGTCAACGAGATGGCAGGGTGAGCGGTCGACGTGTCGGATGCGATCACTCGAAACGAGTACGATGAAGTGACGTTGACGAGAGAATGGAAGAAATCGGCGAGGGGTGGATGCTGGTTGAACTCGATGTAACGGTCTTGTCGGTTCGTGAAATAATCTCGACTTAGGTTAGCCCTGCAAGGTTTTGAGCATTGTCTACGAGTCAGTACTTCGAGAGGTTGGAAATGCGTTGCGAACGGATGTTGCTTGTTACCCAGACATGATCACGTCGTCATCGGTGCCATAGATCTTCATGTGTTGCAAACCCCACCCTTCGTTGAATCGTTTCGGCACGACTCTCTCGATCCATCCATGAAGTGCGGGAGTGTGGAACAATCGGAGGTCGACACGAGTAGGGAATGCCGCTGCGAGACTCGCGAGGAGTGAGGCTGACGATGGGTTCGGATGTTCCCGAGTCGAGCGAAAGTAGTCCGTCAGGAACACTAGCTCTAGCTGAGGGTTCTCTCGCAAAGCTCGATGCAGTGTCTCGACCTGTTTTTCCCTCGCTCAGTAAGAGTGTATGAGCTTTGCATCCTCACTGTCTGAGAAAAGGACTAGAATTCACGAGTTCCGTCTCTTCCTTGCCAACGTACAGACTTGCAATGAAGATCCTCCGCTTGGCATTTGCAATTTTGTTCTGCAGTGAGAAAAGTAATGATTAGCGCGTTCGTGGTAAGGGTATCACAACGCGAATGGCGACTTGCTAGGAGCGAAGCGTAGAACTGTTTCGGTTCATGCAGCACCTTGACACATTCTTGCGCCCGCGTGCGGAAGCAAGGCAAGGGAGACAGTCGTTCCTCGAGGTCTGCGAATGCGGGATGGCGTAGGTGATCGGCCGCAGCAGAGGAAGTCGAAGTCGATGAACTGTACGCTCGGCTACCGGTGGGTCGTATCCGTCCTAGAGCGATCAGCCTCGTGGACGAGACATTCCTGTGCATCACCAACGATTTGGGAACGCCCCTCTCTCGCCGTCGGAGTTGCAGAACAGAGTGTCGAGACTATGTTTGATGACAGCAGTTGGCGATTCCGAAAAACCCTGAAACTTCCGAAAACGCGTGTAAACCGGGATCCCATTTCCCCGCGAGACAATATCAAATGTAACAGATTTCTACTTCTTGCCTTTCTTCTTCTTGCCTCCTTTCTGGTTCGCGCCACCACCCGTTCCTTTCTGCGGGGTCGAGGTAGTACTGACTCCCGAGTTCTTCGTCGTCTCAGGTGCATCACTGCCTTGAGTCAACAACGCTGTAACCTTGTCCTTCTTCTTGCCTCGCAATTTCTCCTTGTGTTGCATCAACTGGTCTCGCATCCCGACTCGTTGTCGTTTCGGGATCCACCGGTCCTCGTCCGGTACTCGATCCGGTTTGTAGTGTTTCATCGACTCGACCGGTCGGTTCGAGCGAGACTTGGGAGGTCGCTCTTGCCCCGTCGATTTCGAATTCGGGTCGTTTGATGTTCGAGAGGGTTGCACTCGAGGGGTCGGTCTAGGTTTCGAGTTCGAGTAACTCGAACCGAGTTGCAGGATCGACGACAGGGGTCGACTCTCGAGTTGTTCGATCGACGACGAATCGTGTTCGGTCGAGGTCGCAGCGAGGGTTGGAACCGATTCCAAGAACGTCACGTGATCTTGACAAGTTTCCGAATTGTGCTGCAAGTCTGCCACCTCGGGCGAGTCCTGCACAGCCAGAAAAAATTGGGAGAATTCGGGTTCAGAGAACGTTTTCTATTCAGCGAGCGAAGGGGAACGAGGTTTTACGAGGTCTGCCGAATGGGCGAGTTCATCAAACGCGTCTCGACCTTGTTCGTAGTTGCCCAACCTGTAATCCTGTTTCAGCAACCTAGTGTCAGTCGGAGCGTAATAGAAGACCTGGACATCGGGACCCCTCACGATCTGAGCGAGTACGATTTTGGTCGCACGATCTTCCTCCTCGTGATCACTCTCGTGGCCGTCAAGGAGCACTTGTCGTGCTTCGAACGGTCGAGATGATTTGTACAACGCGTACGACTTGGCGAGCCGACTCGCTCGTTCGGATCGGATCACGACCGCGTACTGTTCGAGCGCGAGTTGTACCTGCAGCCGGGTTTCGAGCGCGAGCTGATCTTGAGGATCATTGCGCAAGACTTGAGAACCAAAAGATCAGTCAGTCGAGGGGATCGATAGGGAAGCGGAGCGAGAGGGCGGAGAACTAAACTGCGTTCACAAGTCTTGAAGGCTGCCGGGTACAGCGCTTGATCGAGCTGGTCATGCAGCGTGCGATACAACTTCTGGTTAGACATGGTGGTCCGTCGTGGAGGATGAACAGAAGTTCAAATGGGGCGCGACGATGGGAGAGCGGGGTGCATGCATGCATCTCCCAGTGCAATTCCGCGTATATGCCAGTGTACACAAGAGCTTATCTAGAAATACGCTATACTAGACGAACATGCAGAGAAAAATGTATGAGAAAAGGGAAAGACAACTCCGCGGGCCGGAAATGAATCGAGTAGTGTCCACGTCAATCTCAACTTTCACATCGATATCTCGCCTCTGCCCATTCACTCTCGTCTCCCTCTCCCGCTTCGCCCCCACTCTCTGTACATCGACGATGACAAGTGCCGTCGATACAACCCCGCCCAAGCCTCAAAGCAAGTTTGCAGTCATCCAGGAGGACGAATAGTGAGTGCCCACCCCCACTTCCTTCCCACTCTTTTTGCCCAACCCTCCCTCCTCGACTAACCCCGTCTCTCCTGCTCGAACCAGCCTCGAACCTTTCGAATCTGCTATCCAGAAACGGTCAGTGGCGTCGATTGCTCGCCTCCGGCTTGTCTGAACCGCAGCTCATGCCTTCTCCATTGTTCTCCCATGACGCCCATCTCCCACTCTCGATCCTCCTTCTTGGTACTTCGCTCACAGAAACGACAAGTTTGATGACTGGGTCGCCAAGATCAACCAACATGAAGGCGGGTTCGAGCGCTTCTCGCGAGGATACGAAAAGTTTGGATTCATCGTCGACCCGACCACGAACGACATCTCGTACCGCGAGTGGGCCCCGAATGCTGAAACCGCTCATCTCGTCGGAGACTTCAGTCAGTCGTCCCTTTTATTTGGCACCGTCTTCATCTCGCGAGGACCAAGCACTGACTCGTAATCTCTGATGTATCAGACAACTGGGATCGCAATGCAAACCCGTTGAAGAAGAACGACTTTGGTGTGTTCGAGACGGTCATTCCCGCGATCAAAGGTCAACCTGCGATCGAGCACAATTCGAAAGTCAAGGTTCGCCTCGACTTCTCTCTTTCCTTGATTCATCTCGACGTTTTTCGATAATCTGATGACCCTTGCAAAACGTAGATCTCGATGACGATCCCGGGCGGAGAGCGCATTGAGCGACTTCCCGCATGGTCCAAGTCAGTCCAAGGGACCCCTTCCCCCCACTATGAATGCGATCCAACTGACCTTGCCGAATTCCGTAGGCGCGTCGTCCAAGACATGAAAGTGTCGCCGTTGTACGATGCCGTCTTCTGGAACCCTCCTACGACGTACCAGTTCAAGAACAAACGTCCCGCTCCTCCCCGTGCGACCAAAATCTACGAAGCTCACGGTAACTTCTTTTTGTGTCTGTTGCTCCTGCGCCTGCCTCGGTCACTGACGACACTTGCTCTAGTTGGCATCTCGAGCCCCGAACCCAAGATTGGATCATATGACGAGTTCACGCGGGACGTGTTGCCTCGGATCAAAGCGCTCGGGTACAACACGATCCAACTCATGGCGATCATGGAACACGCGTACTACGCCTCGTTCGGATACCAAGTCACTTCGTTCTTTGCCATCTCGTCGCGTTACGGCACTCCCGAACAACTCATGCACCTGATCGATACGGCGCACGGCATGGGCATCACGGTCCTGCTCGACGTCGTGCACTCGCACGCTTCGAACAACTCGCTCGATGGATTGAACATGTTTGATGGTTCCGAACACCAGTACTTCCACGCAGGTCCGAAAGGTCGTCACGAACTGTGGGATTCGTCAGTTTTCCCCGCAACGCTCTTTTTGCGCAATTCTTGACCGTTTGGTTTTTGTGTTTTTGTCTCTCCCAGCCGCCTGTTCAACTATGGCTCGCACGAAGTCCTCAGGTTCCTGTTGTCCAACTTGAGGTTCTACATGGAGGTGTACCAGTTTGATGGGTTCCGATTCGATGGAGTCACTTCGATGATGTACACGCATCACGGTATCGGTACCGGATTCTCTGGTGGTTACCACGAGTACTTTGGAGACAATGTCGACGAGGAAGCCGTCGTGTATCTCATGCTCGTAAGGATCTTGTCTTCCCGACCAGCCTCGACTGGTTCGCCCAAAGGCAATGCTGCTAGACTGACAATTTCGATCGGATACAGGCCAACACGATGATTCACGAATTGTACCCCAACTCGATCACGATTGCCGAAGACGTATCGGGCATGCCCGCGCTGTGCCGCACCGTTCAGGAAGGAGGAGTCGGGTTCGACTACCGACTGTCGATGGCAGTACCCGACATGTGGATCAAACTGCTCAAAGAATCCAAGAGCGACCTCAGTTGGGACCTCGGCAACATTTGTTTCACGTTGACGAACCGTCGGTACCGCGAGAAGAGTATCTGTTATGCCGAATCTCACGACCAAGCGCTTGTTGGAGACAAGACGTTGGCGTTCTGGTTGATGGACAAGGAGATGTACACCAACATGAGTGACTTGACCGAATTGACCATCGTCGTCGATCGAGGATTGGCACTCCACAAGATGATCAGGTACGGTCCTTGCCGATTTCCTCCCCCGAGACCACCTTTGAGACGATTGGGACCTGACTTGGAGTGTATTCCATGCGACAGGTTGATCACTCACGCTCTCGGCGGGGAAGGATACCTCAACTTTGAGGGCAAGTGAGTGACTGTTTCGTCTTCCCCTCGCGGCAAGCAGTGTAGACAGACGATCAAGTGACTAATGTCGTAACAATCCACCTTTTCAGCGAGTTTGGTCACCCTGAATGGCTCGACTTCCCTCGTGCCGGCAACAACGACTCGTACAATCATGCGCGACGTCAGTTCAACTTGATCGACGACGACTTGCTTCGCTACAAGTACCTGTGGAGGTTCGATCAGAGCATGAACCAGTTGGAGGACAAGTATCAGTGGTTGAGTAGCCCTCAGGCGTACATCTCGCTCAAGAACGAGGTAAGGGGACCTTTCCTCTTTCGGAGGAAGCAACTAAACTTTGCTGAACCATTTCGACTTTTTTTTTTCGTTTCGAACAGAGCGACAAAGTGTGCGTATTTGAGCGTGGCAACTTGCTGTTCGTGTTCAATTTCCACCCTACGGATTCGTTCACCGATTACCGTGTCGGAACCGATTGGGCGGGCAAGTACCGAGTCGTGTTGAGTTCGGATGACAAGTACTTTGGAGGACACGACCGGATCGACAAATCGGTCGAACACTTCACGACCCCGATGGAATGGAACGGCAGGAAGAATTGGTTGCAACTCTACGTCCCTTCGAGAACCGTTCAAGTTCTCGCTCACTAGGAAATTTTCCTTCTTCTCCCTATTCTCACCGACAAGGTCTCTCTCCCCTCCCCTAGCTCTCATCAAAAAAGTATCCATTTTGCAGTAACCCTTGTATCCTGTTCCTTTTTTCTTTTCCCACGAAATAACCGGTGTCAGTAGTTTGTTCCGTTCCTCTGTCTCTCGCTCTCTTCAGTAATTTCAGTTCCAGCTGTTTTTTCTCGTCTTTTCGGGCCAAAGGTTTTTTTCTTTCTTCAAAACTTTTGCGTGTCCTTCTGCTCCCGTTCAAGCTTGTCGGACTGACACGTGGCAAGCTGCAGTTCAATTCTCCGAGATGTGGAGCTTGTGAGACTCTACTTGAATGTTGCAAACGTGACCGGTCCGCGTTACTGTAATAAAAAAGTTGAATCAGCGCGCGCGGTCAAACTTTGTTACGAGTTTCTGCGCGAGGACGAAACCCGGCTCGTCAGTCGAGCTTCGGACACTGTAACCGGTAAGTACAAACGCATATTCAAGCAGGAACGCCGAGTGTACTAGAACCGAATGGTCAATTGTTTATCGCATGCATATGTGTCACGCACCTGTATGATTCTGGCTAGGTTCTGCGTACGTCGGCACGGTAACTGACTAGTCTGACGGATTCAAGAGGGAGGAGAACTCGGTTGTATTTTTGTAGACCCACGAGAAGGCGTGTTGTTGAAGCTTGAGATGACGGTCCAAGCGTGCTTTCGGACACTTGTCGAGAGTGCTGACGACAATCGGCGTCCCGCCGCCGAATCGGACCCGGATGGCCGCACCCGGTTCCCCGATCTCAATTTTGCTGATTTTGCTGACAGATTGGGCGATCGACTTCGGACTCGATTTTTCTTCCTTTGGGGGCCAAAATGTCTCGGGCCGACGTAGCCCTCGCATCTCTCTTCACTCGTCGAGTCACTCATCTCGGTTTGAACGGAGGAACGACTGACATCTCCATTTCGAGTCAGTCTATCGCCACTAGTTCCCTCGACTCGCACGAGGACTCGAAGCCGGAAACTGTCCGATCGCTTTCACCCCTTTCACTTCTCCCAAACAACCTCCTTTCTCAACACACTTCAACTCGGCAACTGCAGGACGACCATGTCTGCAGCTGCTGCATCTGTAGTGGGATCGGCCCCTGTTGTCCCAGCCCATGACACGGTCTCTGGCGAGAAAGCCGAGGTTCAAGCACTACCGGCGTCTTCTGCCGCAAGCACTCTCGCCGAAGAACAACAAGCCGCGACGCGCTCGGATGCAGGCCATGTCAATGTGAAGGATGCTGAGTCTCAGTTCGAGGTGAGTCCATTGGCTTTGATTCCGCCCTGGTCCCGTGAATCGTTCCGCGAGGAAATAGACCGATCGGCGAGATTAGCCAAGCCGGTTTCCTCTAATTCTCGCCGCTGACGAACCTGTTTTCTCGTTTTGTAGAATCTTCGACGAGAACTGTCTCGTCACTCCTCGGCTCACCGCAACAAGACTGGAGAGAAGGATCTGGAGAAGGAGGGAGAGGATGACGACGACTTCGATCTCCTGTCATACCTCCAAGGTCAACAGACCAAGGCAGACGAAGCCGGCATGCATCGCAAGGTCGTCGGTGTGTCTTGGACTGGCCTCACAGTCGTCGGCGCTGGTGGAATGAAAGTAAGTTGGCTTCTGGTCCGCCCTCTCTTCAGGTCATTTACTGATATACCGCTCGTCCGGCCTGTAGATCTTTATTCGCACTTTCCCTGACGCCGTCAAAGAAGCGATTTTATGGCCCGTCATCAAATTTTGGAAAATCACCGGCACCGGGCCCTTCAAGGCTTCACCCCGCAACCTGCTCGAAAACTTCGACGGATGCCTCAAGCCGGGAGAGCTCTGTCTCGTGCTCGGTCGCCCTGGATCTGGCTGCACGACGTTCCTCAAGACGATCGCGAACCAGCGAGGCGGCTATTTGGCCGTCAACGGAGACGTCAGTTATGGCGGAATCAATGCCGACGAAATGAGGAAGCGCTTCCAAGGAGAAGTCGCTTACAACCAGGAGGACGACGTGCACCACGCGACCTTGACGGTCGCTCAGACTCTCATGTTTGCCCTACGTCTCAAGACTCCCGGCAACCTCCTCCCGGGTCACTCGCGCAAATCATTCCAGAAGGAAATCTTGGACGTTCTCGTCAACATGCTCGGAATTTCTCACACGAAAAACACGAAAGTCGGATCTGCCTACGTGCGCGGAGTGTCGGGAGGAGAGCGCAAGCGCGTCAGTATTGCCGAGATGTTTGTCTTCTTTTCCTTTCTTCTCGATCAAGTCGACGCTGGCTGACTCGCTTTGACCTTGAAAATTAGGATGGCGACCCGCGCAGTTGTACAATCCTGGGACAACTCGACCCGAGGTCTCGATGCCTCGACTGCCCTCGATTACGCCAAATCGCTCCGGATCCTTGCCGATGTGCAGCAGAGCGCCCTCTTCACCTCGCTGTACCAGGCGGGAGAGGGCATTTTCGAAGTCTGTGACAAGGTCTTGGTGATCGATGAGGGCAGACAGGTCTACTTTGGCCCTGCGAAAGAAGCTCGTGCTTACATGGCAAGTCTTGTTTCTCGAGACCACTTCGTCGTGCTTGCCCTGCAACTTATGCCACTTTGACCTCCAGATGTCGCTCGGTTACGCCGACTTGCCTCGCCAAACTACTGCAGACTACCTCACTGGCTGTACCGACCCGAACGAGCGTCAGATGCAGGAAGGTCGCTCGCCCGACAACGTCCCATCGACGCCGGACCAACTCGCGGAGGCATTCCGCAAGTCCGAGATCCATGCGCGCATGATCGCTGAGCGGGACGCTTTCAAGGCTCAAAGTGAAGCGGACGACGCTCGCCGACGAGAATTTGAGGAGGCTGTCGTCTCTGGCAAGCGAAAGGGAGTTGGAAAGAAGTCGGTGTACACCGCATCGTTCCCGGCACAACTTTCGGCCCTTGTAATCCGCCAGTTCCAGCTTCGCGCGCAAGATCGCGTAGACTTTGTCGTGTCGTGGACGACCTCGATCGTTGTCGCTCTCATCAGTCAGTTTCTTCCTCTCCCTCACCGGAGGCTGAGCTCCGAAAGACTGATACTTGTTGTCTGCTGCAGCCGGTGGTGTCTACTTCAATATGCCCGAAACTGCCAGTGGTGCCTTCACTCGAGGAGGCTTGATTTTCATTGCCCTCTTGTTCAACTCGTTCCAGGTAAGCCGGCGAAGTCCTGCTGCTACGACTGTACCATGTTGACACGACTTCGTTTTCCAAAATCAGGCTTTCAACGAACTCCCTACTCAGATGATGGGTCGCGGTATCACCTGGAGGCACAAGCAATTTGCGTTCCACCGCCCTTCTGCCGCCACGCTGTCGCAAACGATTGCCGATGCGCCAAACAACGCCTTGCAAATCCTCGTCTTCTGCATCATCGCGTACTTCATGGGAGGGATGGTCCGAACGGCTGGCGCATTCTTCTCGGTGAGTCCTCCCTTCTCTGGCTCAGCGTGTCGTTGTGTTCCTTGTCGCTGATTCTTGCCTTTCTCAACAACAGTTCTACCTCATCGTCTTGTCCACGTACTTCTCGCTCGCTGGATTCTTCCGCCTTCTTGGTACGCTCTGCGCCAACTACGATCAAGCCTCGCGACTCGCCTCCGTCATCATCACCCTCATGATCACCTATTCGGGCTATCTCATTCCAATCTTCTCGCAGAAGCGCTGGCTGTTCTGGATCTCGTACCTCAACCCTCTCCAATTCGGTTTCAGCGCCGCCATGAGCAACGAGTTCAAACGGATCAACCTACTGTGTGACGGTTCCTACATTTTGCCTTCGAGTCTCGGCGGTGTCCTGCCCCAGTACCCCGCGACGCTCGGTGCGAATCAAGTTTGTACTCTCGCTGGATCCGTTCCGGGGCAGCAATACGTGCGCGGTAGCGACTACATCTACGACAGCTTCCAGTACAACGTTGCCGATCAGTGGAGGAACTGGGGAATCACAATCGTATTCTTCGTGTGAGTGTATACGAGCCACTCTCCAATCAGGCTTCATTAGCTGAACCGAATCGTTGTCGACAGCGGATTCAACATTATCCAAGCTATCTTGGCCGAAACGCTCTCACACGGTGCTGATGCGCCCTCGATCAACGTCTTTGCCAAAGAGGACAAGGAACGCAAGGCGCTCAACGAGAAGCTCGCCGGCGAGAAGGAAGATTTCCGTGCCGGCCGCATCGAGCAGAACCTCGGAGATGATGTCGCTCACACGCATCCGTTCACCTGGGAGGATCTCACCTACACTGTTCCCGTTCCTGGAGGAGAACGTCAGCTTCTCAACCACGTCTACGGATATGTGCGACCCGGCCAGCTCACTGCCCTGATGGGCTCGTCTGGAGCTGGAAAGACCACTCTGCTCGACGTCCTCGCCTCGAGAAAGACGATTGGTAAAATCGGAGGTCTCCGTTTGTTGTCTGGTCAGGAACTCCCACCGGATTTCCAACAGGGTACTGCCTACGTGAGTCTCTTTGCCCCTCTCTTTGTCAATAATTTTTGTCGCTAAACTCGGGCACCGGAAATGCAGGTCGAGCAACTCGACACTCACGAATCCACTGCCACTGTACGCGAAGCCTTGCGCTTCTCGGCCTACCTCCGTCAGCCTCACCATGTCCCGAAAGCCGAGAAGGACGCCTACGTCGAACAGATTATCCAGCTTCTCGAACTCGAGGACAAGGCCGACGCCATGATTGGAATGCCCGGTTTCGGTCTCGATGTCGAGGCTCGCAAGCGTGTCACTATCGGTGTCGAGCTCGCCGCCAAGCCGCAAATCCTCCTGTTCCTCGACGAACCGACCTCAGGTCTCGATGGTCAATCCGCCTACAACGTCGTTCGGTTCCTCCGCAAACTCGCTGCCGCTGGACAAGCCATCCTCGTGACGATTCATCAACCCAACGCCCTCTTGTTCGAAAACTTTGATCGGCTCTTGCTCCTCAAGGCAGGTGGACGAACTGTGTACTTTGGCGACATCGGCAAGGACTCGCACGTTCTGCGAGAGTATCTCGCCGAGCACGGCGCGCACTGTCCTCCCGCGGCGAACCCCGCCGAGTACATGCTCGAGGCGATCGGTGCCGGTTCCAGCAAAGCTGTCGGCACTCGAGACTGGGCCGATCTCTGGCTCGAATCGCCTCAGTTTGCCAAGGTCAAGGAGGAGATTGCTGAACTCAAGCGTCAGCGCACCGACGGAGATATCTCGAAGGGAGAGGCAAAAGGCGATTGTACGTCCCGCTCCTCCTGTTTTCGCATAAATCCCTCTAACATCCGCTGCCGGAATGTAGACGCCACGCCATTCTTGCACCAGCTCCGCACTGTCAGCCACCGAACTCTCCTCGCGTTCTACCGTTCGCCCGATTACGGATTTACTCGTCTCTTCAACCACATCTCGATTTCGTTGGTCGTTGGTCTCACCGTGAGTTTTGGGCCGTCGTCGCTTCTTGCGCTCTCATCGAGGCTCATGCGACTCTTTCTCTTCTCCAGTTCCTCAACCTCGACAACTCGGCTGCCTCCTTGCAATACCGGTGAGTCTGCAAGTTCGAGCGGCGTATGCACCTGTTCTGACTCGACCTCTTTACAGTGTCTTTGCCATCTTCTTCATCACAGTATGTCACGTTAGCAGAATCCGCATTCCGGCCAAGCCTGACCAGATCCTCTCGTCAACAGGTTATTCCGGCCATCATCATCTCACAAGTCGAACCCATGTTCATCTTCTCGGTCCGTCGATTGTCTCCCTCGAGGGTCTCGATCCGCATCGCTCCCAGTCTAACTCTGTCTTCGACAACAGCGCATGACATTCATCCGCGAATCTTCGTCAAAGATGTATTCGCCCTATGTGTTTGCGCTCTCGCAGCTCGCAGCAGAGACTCCCTACAGCGTCCTGTGCTCAGTGGTCTTCTACCTCTTGGTGAGTCGCTCTTCGGTCCCGCTCGACGATGGTAAACCCGAGGCTGACGCAGCTTGTCTACGTAGCTGTACTACCCTATGGGATTCAACACTGATAGCAACCGAGCGGGATACGCCTTTGCGTTCAGTGAGTTCTCGCTCCCTCCGATGGATGCATCCTCGAGTAACTGACCCGTTCCTTTTCTCGCTCTCCAGTTTTCCTCGTCGAGATGTTCGCTGTGACCCTCGGTCAAGCAGTGGCTGCTTTGGCACCCACGGTGTACTCTGCGGCCATGACCAATCCCTTCTTACTGGTTCGTGCCGTACCTTCGCATTTCTTCCAACGGAGAATGAGAGCTCATCGTTCCTTGCTTGGATGTTCCAGGTCATCTTCTCGCTCTTCTGCGGTGTGACTATCACGCCTCCGAACATGCCGGCCTTTTTCCGCGCGTGGCTCTACCACCTCGATCCGTTCACGTATATCATCGAAGGACTGGTCACGAACGAATTGCACAATCTCCCCATCCAGGTATGTCCCTCTTTTTCTCTCTTGAATTCCCGCAGCCAGGACGAATTGACCTTCTTTTCGGCATGACAGTGCAAGGATTCCGAGTTCCGCATCTTCAACCCTCCCGGCGGCCAAACTTGCGCAGAATGGGCTGGAGCGTACATCTCGGTCGTCGGAGGTTACTTGCGCCAACCCGATGCCACCGCCAACTGCCAATACTGCACGTATGCGGTTGGAGACGACTTTACAAACGCGCTTGGCATCGAGTACAGTAATCGTGGTCGTTCGAGTGAGCCTTTGTCTTGCCTTTTCAAAGAAAACTATCTTCCTTTTGAATCGACTGACCATGGATTCGTCTCGTTGGATCAAATCAAACAGTTGGCTTCTTCGTGTGTTACTGTGTCTTCAACTGTGTGGTCACGGTTGTCGCTTCTCGACTTCTGCGATACGCCAAGCGTTAAACGAACGAAAGCTCGTCCTAGATCCAATGCATGGTCTCTCTATAGAATTGAAAGTGGTCATATACCTCCTAGTGGCTTCGTGCTCGCATGCCTACCGAATCGCATCTTACGTTTGCAATTTCTTACCTCTGCATATATGACGTGTTTGTTGCCCATTGCTTCGGCGTCTGGTTGCGAGACACGTCTGTACACCTGAGTTCGAGAGTAGGCTTCGTGGAATGGGACTGTCGGACATGTTCGACGCAAGTAGGCTATGAATTTTCCACAGGATATATACACAAAATTGCATTTCAGAATTTCGCGCCGACCTGTTTCGCAACTTGGATCCCGGCCGCATAGTGATGTAGGCGCGCATCGACAATGTACCCCAGTTTCTCGTACGCTTCGAGATGCTCGTACAAGTCGCGCACAGGTGTGATGCGTACTTCGATGTGTTCCCCTTCGTCGAGATGAGGTTTGGGTTCTTCCTCGCCTTCTCGTAATTCGACTTCGAGAGTTGCGAGCACCATGTTTGCCTTGGACATACCTTTGATTTTCGCGCAAGAAGAAGGTTAGAGACCGACGAAACTGCAAAGTAAAAAGACAAAATTACTTACCTGGGTCACTGACGACGGTTCCTCCCAACTGGACGACCTTGACTCGATCTTTGAACGCATCACCTCCATACCCAGTCTCCTCGTACAACTCTCGTTTCGCAGACGTCTCGGGCGATTCTCCCTTGTCGATCAAACCTGCGGGCAACTCGACGCAGATTGCCTGGATTGGAGGTCGATATTGCAAAATCCTGTCCCAAGTCGTAAAGCTCCTTCGATCAGTCTCTTCTCTCGAGGGAACATAAAGTCGTTGTGTATGACACGCTTGCGTACAGAGGGATTGAAGTAGGACGGTTTGGATGCTTGAGGAGGGCGGCGATCGCGACGGCGTCGATGCCACCTTCGCTTGTCGTCTTGCGTGCAGCCATCTCCCACACTCGGTCCTTGCCGTCTTCGTCGGTCCAATCGATCTTTTGCAACTCGATCCACTGTGTTCACGGTCGATGATGTCAGGGGTTCCTCAACTCGGGATCCAACTGTTGGTGGAAGGCTCACTTTGCCCTCCTGCATCTGTTCGACGTTGCGGATCTTGGCATCCCCTCCTTGGTACGGTTTGACGGTGACGGGCGACATGAGGGTTCGGATGAAGGGAACCCGAAACAATATTGATGATGAGATCGCGGTCGATGCGGATGTGGGGGATCGGCTCGTCCGTGATGAGACGGTTTGACGGATCAACGGTGCAGTTGACGAGGCGCAACGGCGGGCGAGCATGCAGTGGAGATGGTAACCAGAGTGGTACGAGGGCCCTGCGTCACTCGCTGTATCGGTCGCAAATTGTAGATTGCATATGTAGTTTAGTTACAAATCCCGGCCGCGATCTTCCGCCGTCCGGCGTGCATCCTTTCATCATCATCTCCCTTTCTCGGTCGGTTTCCCAACTTTGTGGTGGCGCAAGGGCATGGGAATGGACGTTGATTCGAGCCGAGCTGCGACGCTGACGAGCCTCCCACCCGAGATCCTCATTCGCATCGTTCGCTTCTTCCTCGACCCGCGCTCGATCGTCCGCCTCGGTCGCACCTGCACTACCCTACACGAACTCGCGCGATCCGACCTCGTGTGGAAAGAGATCGTCCTCGACCTGGTTGGGACGCACGGGGTACATTCCGAACCAGACGACGACGACGATCTCGACTACCACGATGACCTCGACAACTCTGCTACGACCTGGTGGGAGCAAGCCAAGTTCTTGCTGCCAAATGCGCGCCACCTTGGATATTTTGCATCATCGATTCCGTTCAGGTTCGACTCTCTCCCTCCCTTACCCCTATCTTCATTTCCTGTGAGCACTGTGCTCACCTTTGCGTGTATTTTCTCTAGCTCTCGCATCGTGCGAGTCGCCGTTGTACTACCGCGAGCTCGCGAACGCGGCGAAACGCACACATTGTCGTCACGACCGCCTCGGTATCGGATCCATGCAGCACAACTTCGCCCGATGAATCAATACAACGTCAATTCGCCTCCACCTCGACACATGTTGCCGTTCGGAGCGAACCTCGAGATCACGCTCGACGCGTATCACATCTCGAGACACGAGAACCCCCACCACCCCGATGCGGGCATCTCGTGCGATGTCCTCGAACCCATGTACGATTTCTCGGCGAGCATGATCGACATTGATACAGTACGCGGAGCCGTCCTCTCGAGACCGAATTTGGAAACGAGACCAGCAGGTGCGGTACCGACTCTCGATCCCGATCGTCACCGTCGTCCTCGGGTGGTACGGGCTCAACTTGGACTCGCGCTCGAACCCGTGTCGCAACTCGTCAGTAACGATTCGCGCAGATCTCCGGATGACGAGTCTCACCCGACGAACCCGGAACTGTCGCGAGAGGCGTTGCTCGCCTTGTTCAGTGGCAGGTTGCCGAGACGAGAATGGCCGACACTCGAACTCGTCGGATTGCATCCCTGGCGCTCGCGTTCAAACGGCAGAATCCAACCTGGCCATCTCGATGAGCCGGTCAGGCTACAAGTGGGACGATCGGGCGCGTTCCGGGGACTGCAGGAATGGATCACCGAACGAGGAACCGAAGCTCGACTCGCGCGCATCGAACGCCACTACGGCGAGACCTTGGACAGCCAGCAGGACGATCAAGCGTTTGTTTCGGGCTTCAGACTGAAAGCGAAACGAGCGAGAACTGCGCGATCGAATCCACCTGCGAGTGCTCGAACGGGCACGAACCGCCCAGACGTGCGGTCATCGTCACCTGCCCATAGGCGAAGAGGGATTGGGAGAAATGGAGGAATGGCAGTACTGTGGAATGGGCACGAGGAAGATCCAGACGAGGTCCCGAGAGTGACCATCTTGCGGGCGGGTGATCAAAACGAAGGCGTAAGGTGTTTTCCCAGCTCGATGACCTTGCGCATTCGATCTTGTTCCCTAACCTTGTCTGTGGTTGTATGTCTTCATCATCTAGGGCATCGTCTTGAGACTGCAGGAAGAGCGAGATCATCCTTCAGATGCAAGTTCCGACGACGAAGCGGATCCTGCGTCGAGTTCGACATTTCCAACAGACAATCTCGCCGATGCGATCGACGCTACGGGCGAAGCGTTCTTCCCCATCAAACCACCTGCGAAACCCATCTCGTGGGAAGAAGCCGCCTCGTTCAATCGATCTGATGAGACCGAGATCAGTGCGAGGTCACTCGAAGGCATGTGGTAAGCAGTCTCTTCCTCTCTCACGCGAGAGACCCTGGCCTTTAGATCGCTGATGATTCGGTGATAATTTCTTCAGGCTTGGATCGTACGGAAGTCACGGGCTCGAGTTTGTCCACTTGTCGGTATCGCTCTCGAACCCTACTTCCTCTCCACCTTCTCGTCCTCCCACCCCAGATCCAGACAGCTCGACGTGCTGCGACCGGGAACAATCAGGTTTCGCTCCGATTCGAATCTTGACTGCAACCAAGATCACTGGCGACACGAACGTTCCTTCGGGAGAAACGACTTGGATCGCATTCCTCGACGAAGTTCAAGCTCGACCTCTCGAATCAACTCGTCTTCATCATCATCGTCGAAACGATGACATGGGATCTAGCGAAGATTGTCTCTTTGACCTGCCCATCTCGACCATCTCGCAAGAGAAGTGGGATTCGATCAACCGACAAGATCCGAACCGTACCCCTCGAGTTCGAATGACGGATTGGAACGAGGGTACGACCGAGGGAGTCGGTCAAATCGCACTCAGTGGGTTCTTGCAACCAGGCTGGACCTCGGCTTCGGTCAGGTTCATCCGCAGTCGGTTCGTCGTGCGCAAACACCGCGAAACGGGTCGAGTCGTCGTCACGAAAGATCAGACGGTTCCGACGCCAGCGACAACTTTCGAAAGAGACGATGATGTCTTGCTCGACAGTCGCGATCGCGGAGGAGCAGAGGAAGAGAAGGGAGGGGAAGAGGATTGGGAGACTACCTCGTACGAGAGTGTCGAAGAGATTCAGTTGAGATGGGCCGAGATGAACAAGATTGCCATCTTCAAGCGCGTTCGAATATGAAAACTTGGAAGAATTACGGACACTCCTTGCTTGCTTTTGAGACTACTTGAATAAAGAAGCCGCCAAATCATACAATCGAGCGAATTTTTACAACAAGAGGACCCTAACCCCTTTAACTAATGCTGCTCTGGTTCGGTGCTAGCTGCTCGAGTCTCAGGCAGACTGGTGACGCTTTCACTCAAAGGATGAACCCCTCGTTTCCCTCGTTTCGTGGTCGTGGTCGAAGCAAGCGAAGGAGATTCCGATGAAGGAGTCGGAGGGGGCGCGACGAGCATGTGACCCATGCGTTCGATTTTGGTCCGCAGGTACTTCTCGAGTTCGGGAGAAGCCGTTGTCGATTGTCCAATCATGCCTACTCCTGAATGTCGCAAGTGGTACATGGCGGAACTCTCGGACCTGCCATCATCGTACTCGTCGTCCGAGTAGTCATCTGAATCTTGCGAGTGGGACGAGGATGAGAGCGAATACGCGTATTCGGGATCATCGTGTTCTTCGTCTGTGACCGAGGTCGAAGCTCGGGAAGGTGAAGGTTCTCGCGAAGGGTTGATTGAAATCGGGACAGAGGACGACACCTCGTGCTCGTCGATTGAAGAAGGCAAGCTCGTAACGCTCTCGACGAGTGTCGATCGCTTCGAGTCTCGTTTCTTGTGTGATCGTTTCTTGTGGTGTCCTTTCGAAGCAGAGGATGATAAAGGTTGTCCTCCACGAACATGGTGATCATGATGCTGTCGGTGTCGTCTCCGTCTCGCTTCTTCCCGTTCAGCCAGGATCCAACTTCTCGGAACCATCGCGACGCGTTCAACAACGCGAACTCCTTCCTTCTCGATTTGCGTGATCTTGTCCGGATTGTTTGTCAACAGCCTGACTCCCGTGGCCAGGTCGTTCGATCCGGCAATTCCGAGATCCCTCAAGATCGCACCGGCGATACCGTACGTCCTCATGTCGGCTCCGTGTCCGAGCATGAGGTTGGCCGTGACCGTGTCGTGTCCGAGATCTTGCAAGTTGTACGCTCTCATCTTCTCGAGCAATCCAATCCCTCGACCTTCTTGTCGCAGGTACACAACGACGCCTCGACCCGCCTTCGTGATGAGGCGGAACGCTTCGTCGAGTTGTTCTCCGCAATCGCACCGTTGCGAACCGATCGTTTCCCCCGTGAAACATTCGGAATGAATACGAACGAGCGGACAGTCGACGACCGAGTGAGTAGGAGCGGCTGCGGCAGATGAAGCCGAGCCAAGAGGGTCGGGAACAGGTGTTGACGCGAGGGACGGAGAAGGAGGTGACGAGAGGTAATCGGCGAGCGGTCCGAGTGCCGTCGAAGCGATTTGACTCGTAGCGGTCAGTCTGCCAACGTACGCGCCTCTCACGATCCGTTCCTCGTCGGTTTCGTGTTCGTGCCATTTCGCATCGAGACTGCGACTACGAATGAACGGCAAGGGTCGGTTCGAACTCTTGGACCGGGTCAAGATCGGTGCGCCTTCGACCGCGTTCGTCGTGACCGACGTCGAAGCCATTTGAGCGTGATCTGCCACGAACGCGAGATGTTCTTTCGTATCGTGGTTGTTGGTGTACAAATGCAGGAAAATGTGACCGTGTGGGGTAGGGATGCGGGTTCGCACGCGACACTGCACTTCGAGCGGCGGAAGATTCGTCGCAGATCCACCCACGGTTGCAGTTGCCGCAGGGGACGACGCCGCGTGGGCGGGCTCGGTCGCTTGCGGGTCGGGACGAACGGCCGAGGGTGCGGTTGTCGAGAGTGGAGGCGAGAACTCGATCGTCTTTTCAAGCAGTGGCGGAGTCGAAGGTTGCCGCAGGAACTTGGCGAGGGCTTCCTCGCGCAATGATTTGACTGGTTTCGGTTCTTGGTCAAGTTGCGGTTCGAGCGGGAGTGGGAGCGATTGCGATCGCAATTTCGCGGCGGCGAGCTCTTCTGCGCGAAGTTTGTCGGCGAGTTCTTTCCGTTTCTTTTCCTCTTCCTCTACGCGCAGACGAATGTGTCGAGGTGCTTGGCGCGATTCCATCTTGGGTCGACTCGCGGCGACTGCGGGACCGGATGCAGATGCGGGTAGGCGCTCGCCATCGCACGACGAGTAGGCGAGTGCTTGCGGGAAGTACGTGTGCAGGTAGTGATTGCGAGTGTTGCTGGTGTCCCCGAAGAGGATGAGTCAGCTAGACATTGCGGGAGAAGAGCGATCGACGACGAACTCGGCATTCGCAGCGCTCGCGGCAGCCATGACCATCAAAGGATCGACGGGAGGTCTGCGATCAGACATCGACTTGCGCTTCTTCTGAGGTGCGACTCCTCGCTGTGCGGTTGCGTGATTGCCGAGTGGAGAAGCGTCGGCGGATCCCGTCAGCAATTCGAGCATCTCGAGGTCGTTGGCACTGATGGCGTGGTGCTGCCGGTCACTCGGTGCGTGCTGGACAGTCGTCATCTCGAAGCAGCGTGAGTGCCCGACGACGCGAAAAGGAGCGGAAACAATATCAGGCGCCGACGGGTAGATCGATCCGAAACCCGGATTGCCTAATTCCGCCTGTCCGCGCCTTGCCCCCGCGGGCGATACTTCTTCCGCAACTGGCGCAGTCCTCTCTTTACCACTGCAGTCTGACAACACAAAGATCGAAAGAGGCAAAATTGAAGGTTCACATAAGCGCTAATTATCCAATCACTTCGGGCACAAAATCGAGTCGGAGAGCGCGGAACGAAGCATGGGTTAGAAACCGTCGATGTACTCTATTAGAAGATGACGACGTCGCATGAACCATCTCAGTCGACGATGACGACGACGATAAGGACGCTTTGGACGGCGGGCTCGTAGTCCTATCCGTCGAGTCGCGGGTCGGAGACGCTGTCGATGCAGTCGCACTAGTCATCCGGGTCGTGTTCACGACAGAGCTCGACCTGGACTCGCTGGTCGTCGTCGAACTTCTCGAGCTTCCGAGCGTTGACGTTGTCATTGGACTCGTGGTCGTCACGACCGACGAAATTTCCACCTCCCGAGTATCGCTCGAGCTTGCACTCGTCATCAACACTGGCGCTACTGCACTGGACGTAGACGTCCTGACTGGGACCGTGGTCGAAATGGTCCGTTCAACACTCGTCCCGCTAGGTGTAGATTTCGAGTTGAACGCTGTCGCTAAGGAACCCGCCCGCTTGGGTGTAAGCTCAATCGACCTCTGGATGCCAGAAAGAACTTACCTCCCAGGTCTGGGACTTTTGGGTTCCCATCGCCAGTACTGCTCGAGTGGTCCTTAAGCCCTACCACGATTCCAACAATGGTCCTTTCAACAGGTCAAAAGTCAGCGGTCTGTCGCACCACGAGACAACCCAAAAAAGCTCACGCAACTAGGACGACCATGCCTATGATCCCGATCCAGTACCACTTCCTCGAAGTCCCTTGTTCCCTCATGAGCCATTCACTCTTGTCGTCCTTCTCACTCGCTCGGGCGAGTACACTGTACCGACTCCAATCGACCAAACGTTCTCGTTCCGTTCCATTTCCTGATTCCGATTCGCCAGTTCGGTACGATCGAACATCTCCAAACGCTTGTGCTTGTTGTAGAGATACTGGAGACTGCAATGGAGAATCGTGTTGTTGCGCGAACGCCGCTTTCGGAGGAACGACAATCGGTGCAGGGACCGCACCAACATTGTTCTTCGGACGAACCGTCGACAATGTGACCGTTCGAGCGTAGTAGTCGACTTTCTCTTGCTCAGCAAGAGTACGTTCAGGGTTATTCTCAGGTACTACGACTCGAACCTGTTGTTCGGCCATCGACACATGAATCTTGGGAGGAGGGGACAAAGCGGTGCTGGGATAGGTTGGAAACTGGGGTACTGGAGATCGGTAGAACGGATCAAGGTGCGAGGCGGACATTCTTGCAACGAGTCTGTGCACTTGGATGAGGTCGAAGAACGGAGGGAGGAAATTTGGGAGAGAAATCGAAGGTGACGAGGTTGATGAAACGAACGTAGTTGCAGTCGGAGCTTGCAGGGCTGTCGGGTGAATAGGAAGAGCAGAGAGTTGGTCTGTAACTGAGGTGATAGAAAGAGAAGCAAAAGATAGACAGGTCGTCTTGAAAGGGGACTCCAGATCGCGAGGACAGTGCTTCGAATGAAACGCGTGCACGTGCACGGACGCGTCTGTGCGCTCGCCCGCCAAGCCTCTTTGAAAATTTCCGCCGTACCATTCACTTTTCGCGTTCTATTGCATTGATAACTTGGAAACAATCTCAGGGGGGGAATTCAGGTATTCGAACTAACAGGTCTCCCTAAAAATGACTCTTGCAGTCAATTGTTCCTCACACACATAGACAACCTTCTTCGCTGCCGTCTTGCCGTTCCCCGATTGATCGTACCTCGCAGCGACACACATCTTGTCCCACTCGTCTTGACTGATCTCTCCTCTCTCGATTGCTCGCGCTCTTTCGTGACGGGTGAGCTCTTGCGACGATTGGAACTCTTGAGCTTCAAGGACCGCAGCTGCGAATGAATCAGCAAATGTCGTCCAGCTGTCGTGAGTTGGTGAGGCGTAAGGTGATGCATCGAGGACGAGACATTCGTAACAGTCCTGGTACGGCGCAGATTGGAACCGGGTCTCGGGCGACGAAGACTTTCCGAGGGAGTCGAGTACGGTATCGACCGGAAAGACTACAGCAGCAAACACCCAGAAGCGATGTCAGGTTTCGTGTCAGGCGGTAAAGGATGGAGAGAGTCGGTCGTACAGGAAGTTGTGGACCACCTCGCAGCTTTCCTTTCGATCGGTGTAAGCCCGCTACGAACTTTGTCGAGCCAAATGTCGGAAGGTTTGCAACAAGTGCAGCTGCGGGCCATCGAGCACCTTGCGGTCGTATCCATCGGAACATGTGTCGTCTCGTTCGTATCCTTGTTGCGTGCCAAGACGGCAAATCGAGCCGAGAGTGCTGCGATGGCATCGAGGAGCTTTCGAGAGCGAGGATCCGAGACGGGCTGGCCGTCATTGGAAAAGAAGCAAAGCGATTTCGGTGTCAGAGAACCGGCAAACATGAACCTATAGATATCGCCGGCACTCACGAGCTTGATGTACATCCAGTTACGTTCCCATTCCTCGACGTAGACAACCTTTCTGCCTCTCCCCTTGGGTAACTTCTCCTTGCTCTCGATCCGTTTGACCCGCCTACCACCCTGACTCGAGTTGCTCGTACACAACACGATCCCGCTCAACCTGAAAATCTTGTCTGCCGTACCCGACATTGCCTCGCTCGAACACGACATCCAAGCTGGGTAATGTCCCAATGCCGCAAGACGACGATTCTGCGCCCAAGCATCGAGGGACGGAGTCGCGAGGAGTGCGCAACCTGAGCACGCGATGAACGCGTAGAACAAGTCCCATGCTTCTCGAGTCCAAGTCGCCCCTTCGAGGGCGTCTTTCCAGACCTTGCCTCCCAAAATCTCGACCGACAGCTCCTCCTCTTTTCCGTCTTGATCGGCTACACTGTCACCGGGGAGAGCTCGAGTCGCCAGAGACGGACGGAATAGGTTCGAAATCGTTTCGGCGATCACTCCTACCCCTAGGAAGCCGATCTGGGCATCTTGCGAATCTGTGTTGGACGATGCGGTCGATCGAGCGAATTTGAGTCCATGCCAAAGTTTCTCGACGGGGCTCTCCTCGCGACGACTACCGCGCACGTCTTGTTCTGTCGATTCGATTCTCGATTCGAGTGCATCGAGGAACGATTCGACGCTGTCAAATTTGACGCCACAGGTCGATTCTCCTCCCACCGTGAGATCGCTCGGGATTGCCAAGGCGAGATTTGCGAGGGTAGGAACTCGAAGTACGACATGGCGGAACAACCCCGAAACGACTGCATGCCAAGTCTCGGGCCGGACAGACGCGGGAAGGTCTGAAGGGAACTCAAGATAGGTACGAAGTCGCGTGACCAGCTGTGAAGCCGACGTCGGTTGCTCTGGGGTCGATCTGAAGAAGTCTTCGTTGTCATCATTGTCGGAGAGGGAGGAAGAGGGGGAGGTCGAAACCGAAGTGGTTGAAGGGTATTGCCGAGCAGCTTTGCGACGGGCAGCTTTGCGCTGGTTCTTGTTCATGCCTTGCAAAGGAGCGGAAGGTAGTGGCTGCTCGGTGAGGGGAGGGGTCGGAGGAGGCGTGAGTAGACCGCTCGCTTCTCCAGGCTGCTTGTCGTCTGTCGAGAGGGGTTGGGCAACATCGTTGCATACGAAAGACGGGCCTTGAGGCTGCGTCAGAATCCAGGATGCAGACGAGTTGGCGAGCGTGATCTGGACAGTACGCAGGGTGAGGTCCGTCCATTCACGCTTCGATCGGTAGGAGCGCACCTTGTATGCTTGTCGATCGAGAGCTCGAAGAAACCTCTCGAGTTTGGTACTCTCATCCTTGCTGTTGTTGCGGTAGGAACAGTAAACCGACTGTCGAGAGAGACAGGGCAGCGAGACAACCGTACAGAATATTGATGAAGAGGCAATGGCCTCCATCCCCGCCAGCGTAGAATTGCTGGTGATGCTCCGCCCTCGCCACGACAACCCTCCGCACGAGGCTCCATTTTTGTCGACAGGCAGCACTCCAATGCCGCAACTGTTCGAGACCGTCTTCTGCATCGATCGCGTCGAGAGACTCTGGCAAGGTAGTGTCGTTGAAAGCTTCGACTGCGAGGGAATAGCGTTTGTATGTCTTGAGCAGCTTTGCCTGTTCTTCGGAAATCGAGTAGGCACAATCGTCAGTTCATGTCTTAGGCGGTTCGTTCTAGTTGTGGAAACAAACTCGCCTGGAGTTCTTCGTGAACCGAACACCATTTCGAGCGTGGCGAGGGAGCGCGAGAACAAGTTGCTCGAGTGATATTGTCGAAAGCTAGACAGTGATTGCAAGAAGGAGGGCACGGAGGGCTAATGGAGCACCTCGAACAAGTTCGTGAGCTGGATGACTTGGTTGGCTGCAAGGTTGGGGCAGTGCCGTGTACTCACGGATGATCGAGATGCATCGTGGGAAAGTCTCTGAGCTGATTGTGTGGAGAAGAGGACAAGATCGCGGTCGAGAATGGGAGATTGCGGAATCGAGGACCGCACGGGCTCCGTGACCGGTCACGCCACAAAAGGTCGAAAAGGTGCTCATCCCGAGGACTGACGCAACAGGCGAGGGATCATTCCGATAGCTGGCTTGGACTAGTTTGGAGTAGCTTGTACCGTGGCACTAGACAGCTAGAAGCGTTACATCGAGGACTGATGGCTTTCCAGCGCACGGTTCGTCGGAGACGTGATTGTCGCGGACTGCCTGATTAAGAGTCGAGTCGAAATGCCGGATCAACTAGCTCGTCAGCAAGCCCATCGTGAGCGGCAGTCTGAAGGCGGTTGATGCGACACTGGGTGTAGTCATGGAATGCGTGGAGACAGTCGATGGAGGCTGCAAGCGTTCAGTGGCTCATGCAGATGACTGAGCCGCTCATAGTTGCATGTCTCGTGCTCTTTGACGAGAGTCCGCTGGGGCTGGACAGGTGATCCGAATCCAGAGGCAACGATCAGTCGCGTCGATCGAATTTGACGTTCGCGAATGTTTTCCGTGGTTAACTCTCCTCGTCGCGCGTCCAACTTGCGCCTGATAGTAGTGCAAGAGCCAAGTGCGAGTCTACGGTATACCTGACGGCAGGCGACACAGCACAAGATCAGCCTACCCGAATCGCGGGATTTGTTGATTCAACTTTCGGCGCGCGTCCGCTGCGCTTGCCGCTTCCGATCCCTCGTTCAGCACATCGACTCTCGCCGCTACCATGCTGTACAAAATCTCGGCAGTCTTGGGCTTCGTTGTCGCATCGGCTGCCGCTTACGGTACCGGCTTCACGGGCCAAAAGGTCGTTTCTGGTTTCTATCCCTCTTACTCTCTCGCGCCTGCTGTGGGTCTCTTTCCATGTTCTGAGTGCTCGGATTCGGGCTGAGAACGATCGGCTTGCGCAGGACATCGACTTTGCGCCCTACACCCATCTCAGCTACTTTGTTTTCACGACCACCCCTTCAGCATCGGCCGTCTCCCAAGCCGGCATCGATGATTCGACCATCATTGACTTTGTCACGCGAGCGAAAGCGGCGGGCGTCACCGCTGGATTCACCGTCGGAGGATGGACCGGTTCGCAGTACTTCAGCTCGAATGTCGCCACCGCCCAGAACCGCACGCTCTTTGCCCAGACTCTGCTCGCAGTCGTCAACAAGTATGGGTTTGACGGTGGAATCTCGATCGATTGGGAATACCCAGGAGTGCAAGGAGAAGGTGATAACATTGTCAGGTAAGAACGCTCTCTCGCTCTCCATAAGCCTCTGAATCCAGCCAAAGCTGAACCGGAAAACGACATTTCCAGCCCAAACGACGCAGACAACTACCTGCTCTTTCTGCAGACTCTGAGGAACCTTGCCGGACCCAACGTGCGACTTCAAATCGACGTGCCCATGACTGGGATCCAAGGCGCAAACGGTCCACTGACCGACATGTCGGCATGGGCTGCCGTCCTCGATTGTGCGCGAGTCTTACCACGCGAATATTATGAGAATGGATGTGCTGACCAAGCTCTGGAACAGACCTGAGTATCATGACTTACGACGTCACGGGTCCTTGGTCCGGCTACACGGGTCCGAACTCGCCTCTGTACTCGACGTGCCAGCCGCCGAACAACAAGATCAGTATAAACGATGCCATCACAACGTACCTGCGTACCGGGTTCACCCAGAACCACATCACGATCGGCGCCCCGTTCTACTCGTACTCGTTCTACGTGAAAAGCCCTCTGGTATCGCAGAAATGTTCCGACGGTTCCACCTCGATTGTCACTCAATACGTAAGTATGAGTTCCGCTCTCGAAGGATAGTGAAGATGAAGGTGACTAACTGCGCGGACACAACACCAGCCTTCGAGCGGCTCGACCTGCGGCAATTTCCTCGGAAGCGGACCTCAGTACAAGTACTCTGAGCTCGTCGAGATGGGATACTTCAAACCACAGAGTGGATTCCGTCGACTTCGAGATACCGCGTCTCAAACTGTCGTTCTCTACAACCCGACCACCTCGGTCTTTATCCCGTAAGTTCCTCTCGATCATTGTTGTCATAAGCGCCCAGGGATGTGTGTACTCAACATTTCCTACCCTCTGGTGCCCATACTCACAGTACGGAAGATCCTATCACGATTTGGGCAATCTCTCGTTACGCGTTCCAACGCAGGTTGGCAGGTCTGACCGTGTTTGACATTTCGGGAGACTACCAAGGCCAGCTCGCTAGCCAGATCCAGAATGGGCTCAACATCAACAAAGGAGCTGGCAACCCTTCAATGTCGACTTCGAATGCTTCCAAGGCAAAGCGAGCGACACTCAAGCGACACCTCGAGAGATCTTACAGGTCCTTCTCGTCGCATTAATTTATGTCTCCACCGTCCTATCTATTTATTTTTGCGTCTCTTTTTCGGGTTTCGAGAGGTCATGATGATTTACGACAAGGTTTCCTAATTCCAAATAATCGTGATATGTTAAAATGCGGAATAATCTGTACAGACCTGTTGGTACAAGTTGCCTATGTGTATTCCTTAAACGATTGAAGTGCGATCCAACTCGAACGATTCATCTTCGATTTTCTCTCGTGAGGTCCCGCTCGATTTCTCTTCTTCCACTCCATCGATATCTCGTACAATTTCTCGATGTACGTTGACGACCAAAGGAATTGCCACCTGACTCTTCCGTTTCTGTAATGGGTGTCCCACCATCCTCTTGCCCACCGGACCACTGCTTGAATCCATAGTGGATCTGTTTCGGGGTATGCATTGACCCGTAACTGGACTCGTGCCTGAAGTGACTTGTCCCAGTCGTTTCTCGATCACACTTCGAGTTGAAGTCATCGTCGTGAACAACGAAATCCCGTACAACGCTCCCGTCGGGACCCAGAATGCGATCGGGATGTTTGCTTTTGCCGGATCCCAACCCGAGTACAGGGAGGACATGATAGCTGAACCCGCATCAACAAGTGAGAGAATTAGTGAATGGAGGGGACGGGACGAAAGGGGATTCGTGAGAAACGTACCTCCCGCCACCGAAAGAATCGCTGTGAATGCTGCCGATCGCATTCCAATCATGATGAGTTTGCGCAGGACAGAATCTGTCACTTCGTTAAAGTTTGCGATCCGGCGATTGAGCCAGTAGGCGAGGGCGAGAGAGATCGAACAATCTGCTGCAGCCGATGCCCACAACCAGAGACTAGGTTCGAGGGGTCAAAAAGAGCGACTGTAATCAGCATATGAGTGTACGAAAGATCGGACAGCGGAATTGACCCACGATGTTGCCGTGTTGTAGGGAATGACTTCGACTTCGTATGGACGATAATAACCCTGACGTTGAACAATAGGCTAGATCAGCCCGGAATCGCGAAGCCATAGAAAACATAATAGCTCACAATGAGACCCTGAGCGAAAGAGGCGAAGGAGCCGAACAAGACGAGGATGATCAGGCAAGACTGCCACACGTAGAAGATACATTTCGCTTTGCGATTCTCAAAGAACTGGGTCGACGTTCCAACTCGGTCAATACGATGCTCTGGGGCTGTTTTAGGAGAGAGAGGGAAAGAGAGGAGGACTGACCCCTCCCGCTCGAATCGTGAGGAACGCTTCGGTAGTGCTTGCAATCACTCCATTCAAGAGTGGCAGGGCTTGCCAAATTGCGGAACCGTTCAGGAGCCAGATGACCGTTCGATCGCTACCAGCTAGTCCACTCGAGGTGGATCAGCATTCAATCAGGCATCGAGCCAAATAGACTGGGCAAACGTACCTGCCAAAACGTACCCATCCTCGAAACAGATCGCTGTATAGACGAGGTTCAGGACCAGCACGGTTGCGACGGCATACTTGCTGAGGCGCGAGTGCGACCCGAGCTCATCGCGGTACGAGATGATCTGCTGAAGGAAGATGCCGAAGAGCAGACATTGCACCTGGTAGGCGACCGTGCACGGTCTGTGTGTGGCGTCGGCGACATTAGCAAACAGTGTCACCTTCTTCTGCTGTACTGTAGAAGACGACGCACCCGATCAGAACATTCTGTAGATGGGCCGGCGCAACCATGGCGGGTACGTCCGGCGCGTACGAGACCGCCATCGGATCTTATTGAGCCGTCACTGCGGTAGATCCAGACGCGAGCGTAAAGTTTGCCGGAGTCGTAAACCTGAGTGCACAACAACGGTGCTGGAGTCGAAGGAGAGCCTCGCAAGGGAACTAGGAGACGAGTTCTGTATGGCCAGAGTTTCCATGAATACTTAGATCAATTCCAGGCCATTCGGGGCCTGAATTTCTCATTTATGCTGCTTGCGGATTCGCGGAAACCGACATTGATGTGGGGCACTTGATCGGGATGCGGCGCATCCGGTAGGTGGTCCTCGCAACCTGAATGCCTGTTCGGGAAGGTCCAGCCTTGGCTCGAACATCAATATTGAGCCGTTTCTCGTCCGATTTCTTGACCAGTCGATCGCGGATCCTTCCAGAACGTTCTTTGGTCGTCATTGCCGGTACACTTGAGCAAGCGGAACTGACACGGTGGGACGCGCGAAAGGTAGCGCTAGATTGTGTTTCATCATTTACGATAACGCGGACCAGAAATGAGGGCGGTCCTCCAGCGCTGTACTTCTGCATCCGTCACTGTAGATGGACAGGTGATTAGCTCTATCGGCCGAGGTACCAATCTGCTTCGCGCAGGGTTCGTTCCAACTATTCCTGTCGTCTTTGTCCTGACGTGTTCTGGTCGCTGCACTAGGAGTCTTGTGCTTGATCGGGATCGGTACCGACGACACGACTCACGAATCGGAATGGTTGGCGAGCAAGATTCTCGGGATGAGGCTGTTCCCAGATGACCAGGAAGGCGAGTCGTGGGGGTGGAAGAAGAGTGTTGTCGATGCCGGTTACGAGGTCCTTTGCGGTAAGTGTCGACGTGCCATAATGTTGCGCGTCAACAGGTGTCCTGAAACGTTCCTCTGATCGGAACATAGTGAGCCAATTCACCTTGATGGCCAACTTGAAGAAAGGTTCGAAACCAGACTTTCATGGAGCAATGGTTCGTCGTTCAAAATCGATCAAGGTATAGCGAGTCCGTTCTAGTCACTGACGAACGCGACAGGGTTCCGAGACGAGCAAAGCGATGTACGAGGATTTTCTGCAAGATTTGCGGTCGAAGTATCAATCAGACAAGATTCAGGATGGCCGAGTACGTCTCTCACACCATACCTCTACCCAGTCGTGCATAGGGAAAAGCTGAGACAAGTTGCGATACAGTTTGGAGCGATGATGGACGTTCAGTTGACGAACGATGGTCCCGTGACGCTCATTCTCGACTCGACTACCGATGCCCCGGCACGACCTACTGCCAAAACTCGAATCTCGAACGAACTCAAACAGCAGCGGAAACAAGAGCTCGAAGCGAAAGCGCGCGAGAAGGCCGAACGGAAACAGAAACGGATCAATGGAGAGGAGCGCCACGAAGAACCGACTCGAACGAAGCGAGACGAAGTACTGCAAGAGGAGAAAGACTTGATCGCCGAAGCAGAGAAAAAGTCACAAGAACTCGCTGAGCGATTCAAAGTTGCCATGACAGAGTCATACTAGCTTTTGTTCAAACGAAAAATCATCTCGAGTGAGAAAAAGTCACTTGCATAATAATTCTACTTGAGGAATTTTTCGACAATGTCCAACCAAACTCGTGCGCCATCAACCATGGGCAAATGTCCACACCCTTCCACTTGCTCGAACCCAATCTCGACGCCGTCCTGCTCGAGGGTGTCTCGCAGCTTTTTCAGAACTCCAGGAAGCGCGCCGTCTCTCTCTCCTGCGATCAACAACACTTTCTTGCCCTTGAGCTTGTCACTCAATCCCGGCAAGACATCGTATCCTTGCAATGCAGCGGCTCCTGCTGCGAACCCTTCAACCGGAGTCGAACGGATCATGTCGTGAATGAAGAATTCCCTCCTGCCTCCCGAATTGAATTCGGAAGCCGTTCCAGAAGGGAACCAACGAGGAACGGTGACATCTGCGAGAGGTTGCATCGAGTTGTGTTCGCGGGCCAACGCGATTCGTTCATCCCATGCTTTCGCGTTCGCGGCAGGTGAAGTCGCTTGCGTGTCACAAGCGATCAACCTCGAGAACAAGTCCGAGTGGTGTTGTGCGAATGCGAGTGCGGTTGCTCCTCCTTGTGAAACGCCAATGATGGCGTGAATCGGAGTTGGAATCGATAGACTCGAAAGGATGGTCGAAATGTCGTGCGCGAGGACCTCGAGAGTGCAAGGGTTGGGAGGAACCGAAGACTGCAAAAAATTCGGGTGAGTATGGCGGAACACGCTTTGCGAGAACGAAGGAAAAGAAACGAACTTGTCCATGACCTCTTTGGTCGAACGTGAGCAAGTTGTACTTTTTACTCAGGCGCGGGAGGACGCCTTCCCACATGGTTTGGTTCGTCATGAGCGAATTGACAAACACGAGCCACGGGGCACCTTCGTCACCGACTCGTTTGGCGACCTTGACATGGAGAGTGACTCCTAACTCGACTTCGACGTCGTGCTCGGTTTCGTCCGTTTCCGGTAGAGGTACAGTCTCGTGGGCCAAGTCTCCGACATCGAGCGAGACTAGGAACCTCGAGACCATGTTGTACGTGGCGACCACGGCGGCACATTCGAGCAACTGCTGGTCGTCCTGGAGGTACTTTTTGAGTTCGTCCAGTCGCGACTGGGATACAGAGACGTTGTACGTTGAAGCATCGGCGAATCGAAGTGCAGCGGCTTGGAACGCCGAGAGAGGAGCCGGGGAGTCGGGCAGAGGCAGCGGAGTGTGAAGATCACGAATGATCGTCAGCTGCTGTGGGGTCAGGCCAGCATCCGTTCCGACATGGGCATGATCTGTCATCTCGATTCATCACGAGTCAGGAGCAAGTTGCACAATAGCTGCAAGTTGCGAGAACGTACGGATCCATTCGAATTTGGCGGCATTGCGAGCCGCGACCCGAAGAATCTGAAACGCGATGGGCAGCAGGTGGCATTCAGAAAGTGATTCCAGCCGTCAGACAGTACGGAGACTTCGCTCACCATCAATTCGCGAATATCGTCCGGGAGACTGTTTCGATTCCTGATCGCTCCGAGGAGGGTGTTCCATCCATTCTGGAGTCATCGAGAAGCAAGACGTCAGTTCGATCTGTCTCGAGGAACCTGCACACCGGGGGAAAAGAAGGATCGTAGCGCTCACAGCGATTTCGGGCGCGTTCAAAAGAGTCTGATCGAGCGGAGTGAGTCCGCGGGCGCCACGGCGTTGACGGATTGCGTCACCGACGACCGAGGTACCAGGAGCAGGGTTCTTGTAAGGGATACGAGGCATGTCTGCTACGACGAATCGACAAGTCAGGTCATGAATCCCACGTCCCGGATCGAGGTGTGTGTGTGGGGGAAGATGGGCTGCGACCTCGGGCGGGCAGCTCGGAAGGGATGCTGCTGCCGCTTGGCGCTGGACATCTCAGACCCGGGCCCCTCGTACTCAGGAACAGCTCTGTACATGGCTTATTACTGGATCTCGGTGTCGCTGCGGGATATTCCGACACGAAGCGGTTGCATCCGAAAGTGCAGTCGTGGGAAGAGGACGTTGCGATACGACTGCATACCTTGTCAAGTTGCGTTGTTGTGAGCTGGACGAGCTTAGCCGAGTAGGAAGGTGCCCACGAGACGGAGCACAGGCGATTGTTGGAAACCCCCCGAGTGTGAAAGTTTAGCCGGTTATCGAACCGCCGGGCCAACACGGCCAATCTCTCTCGCCTGTATCCCTCTGAACAGCACGACCACAGCCCATCGTAAGTCTTCACTGTCGGATCTCTCGTCGAGCTGTGCGCGTGGGTACCTTCAGTGTCGCAAACCCGAAGCTGCTCCACTCGGCTCGGCTCTCTCCCGTACCATCTTGCTCGGAAGGCATCAGATCACCCTGGAAGCGCTCTCGACTCTTTTACGCTCGTCATAGCTACTCGTTCGAATAGTCAAGGCGGTAGGGAACTGAGGCGCGAGGCTTTTCTGGGGCCAACTCCCTCTTGAGCTCGACGGTGACCGAGTCGAAGCAGCCGACTTGATCAAGACTCTCTCCAACGACATTGACATCTTTCAACTGTGCTGCCTACAAACGGCTGACTCGCATAACGCTTCTCCCTCGGATTGCAGCTTGGAATCGTCAAATCATGGCTGGATCCCCTTCCTCACAAGCTGCCCCTGGTTACCTCTGGGTCCTGAGTGACCCTGGCGAGTCTGCCACTCTCGAAGAGTTCCAAGGTGAGTGTCTCTCACTTTTGTTTAACACGCTGATCACTCGAGGCTCAAATCCCGGTTCTTCCAGACTGGTACGACAATGAACACGTACCTCTGCGTATGGAACAGTGAGTCAATCCTTTTTCTTCCCCGAGAGCGAAAAAACAATTGACCCCCATATTCCTGTCAACAGCATTCCCGAGTTCCTGACTGGAGCACGGTACGAAGCTTCGGATGAAATCGTACCTCGATGGTCTGCCGCGTACGATATCGAATCGTGCGCCTTGTTCTCGGACCCGAAATACACTCGCTTGCGTGCGAATCGTTCCCCTCGAGAAGGACAACTCGTACAACGTCTTGGAGTCCTCGATCGCAGAACGTGTGAAACGATCGATCAAACTTCAAAACCTCTCTCAGCTCGAGATGCGGCCAAATTCGTCTTGACCGTCGCTGGAGAAGATCAGGTTGGACAGGAAGACGAGTTGAAGGTGTTTCAAGGACTGAAAGGTTGGAAGAGGAGTAGTAGTCACAAGGTGTACGACAGTTTGATCATTGGTCACGGCAAAGAACCCAAGAGTAACGTCGCACCTAAATGTGTAGTCGTTCACGGTGAGCTTGTCCCCTCTCTCTCTTTTCTTTGTTTGCTGCGGGTAGGACTGACATGACGAATTTGTTTACGAGCAATTTCAGAGTTTGATGATGAATCGTACGTCGAGTCGAACGAGTACAAGGAAACGATTCAAGGCAAGACCGAAGTTCGACGATGGAAGTTGTACAAAGCGACTCCCAACACGGCTCCAAAGGACCAGTGAACTCTGATGTCTTATGCTCAATTCTTGAGGGAAAAGAGCAAGTACAGTGATACTGAAATAAGGCTTGATTCTCGTGAGCTATTTAAAATTCGAAAAGTCTTGGTCAAAATCGAAACATGTGGCTTAGTAGAAATAATCAGAGAGAGATAATATTTCCGGCTACAAATATTGACGCGCATTCCAACCCGAAGCGACTAGTACTCACTCACCTCTCCTATCCAGCACTCCGCCTAAACGCGACATGCGAAGACCCTTCCTGACATTCTTTACAACTCTGTGTTTCACGATCCTACTCTCGACTTCAACTTGGGCCCAACTTGATCGACGAGCGGTAGGAGCTCCACTTGTCCAACAACTCGACAAGCGAGATGTCGTCGGCGCAAGCGGGAACGAACGTTTGAGAGGAGTACCGTTTGGTAGACCCCCGTTCTCTGGAGATTACCAGGATCGACAGGCGGGCAAGAGGACGAATCTGGATTCGAAACGGAAAGGAGATGTAGTCAAGGACGCAGATGGCGCTGTCAACTATGTGAGGACCCCAACTCTCCTTTTCGTGGTACTCTCTTGGTTATTCCTGGCAAGAGGTTCACGAGGCGAATGCAAGACGAGTTGACTGAACTTCTCTCTCTCTCTCCCCTTCGCTTTGTGACGCTGTCGACCTTTCCCTTTTTCGCAACTAGTTGATCACGTTGGAACGCACGGTCACGAACGACGTCAAGGATCGGATCCTCGACATCTTGTTGCGAAGTGGCGCAGTTGTGAAACAGACCTACGACTACCGCGTGAGTATCTCTCGTCTTTCTCTTGTTTTCTCTTGCTTGAAAGAGAGACACACTCGGTCTCTGGGGGCAAACCACGAGCGAGAAAGAGACAGTGACTCAATCTTTACTCGTGTGAACAGGTGTTCAAAGGGATCCTGTTCACGATCCCGAACCATTCGGATCAGGGACTCGTGTCGTGGCAGCAATCGCTTGGTAAACAAGAAGGCGTCAAATACGTCGAGGAGGATACAGTCGTCAAAGTTCAATGAGACGGTCCGTAGTCCGAATTTGCGATCTTTTTGTTTTTTGTACATAGTCAGTTTCAGCCTGTTTTCGTAATTCGTATTAAAAGTCTGTATGTTATTCGAGTCTCGTCTAGATTGTCATTCCGAGCGACATATCTCGGAGCGATTCTTCGAGCGTAAGAGTCCATCTTGTGCAGAGCATATTGGATTCAGATAACAAGCGGTACAGTAAAGGAATTGTTGTTGTTATTTTTTCCCGCGCGTAGATCGCATCGACTCGGTCATTTTCGAATTACCCGTCTGTGAAGGCGATCGAGGCCGTCTCTGCGCCTGATCCTCACGCACACTCACCCACGCTCGAACCACGCACCCGTGTTCGACAGTCTATTACAGTCGCTCCAACCTCTCGTATTTCGATCCAGAGGCCCTCCGATCGTTCGAGTGGTCGAACGAAACAAGTTGCTGCGCGCGCGCCGAATCCGTGCCCGTTTTTCAAGAGTTTCCCCCTTCGTTAACGCCCCTTTCCAGCACTCTCCTCCTCTACTCCTCGGCACTCCCTCCCTCTCGAATCAAAGATGCGATCGACTAGGAGATCGAACCTCAAGTGCCGACTGGCGCAGGCCGCGACAGTCGCGACGACGATGGGAGCGTTGATGCATCGGATCACTCCAACACGCGCCGCCCTCGCAGAACCCGCTGGCAACCAGGTCATGCTCGGATTCTGGTTCGATTCAGCTGACCGTGAGTTTGACACTCTCTCTCGCGTCTCCATACTCTAGCGAGGCAAGGGGGCCACGACTCGACGCGCGCCAGTTCGGGGGCGAAACTTGGCGTTTTCCCGGGGGCGACTACGCGATTGGATCGACCACTCGCACTCGATTCTCGTCCACTCGTACACGTCGAGCGAATTGTGCTTGTCGGTGCCGACTCGCTTGATCGCGTTCCGAGCCGAGCCAAAAGAGTCCGAGGTTCATCGCCGAGCCGCACGATTCTCTCTCGACTCTCTCGCTCCCTCTCCCCCTTCCCCGCGTCTCTTTGCTCGCTCCACCTGCAGACGAAACTTGCCTTGCATCAACGCACTCAGACTGACTCAAACGCATAAATGCTTCGCAGCGTATCACGATTCGCCCTCGATCATCAACTCGAAACTCGGATATAATGTGCCCGTGTTCCAGATGGCTCAGGCGATTCCGTTACCAAAGTACAACTACACGACCGGTGCTGGAGGTCCCGCTCCTGAGAACGTACGCCTCCATGATTGCCCCGAGGAATCTTTTAGAAGCGCTAATTTCTTGTTCCTACCGTGACGACCACGACAGCAAATCGAACGATCTTCGACCGACGCACACGTGTTCCTGACAGTGTATCCGGTCGACGGGTTCCAGACGGTTGCAGAGTCCGATTTCACCGCCCTCGGTCAACAGATTCTCGATTGTGAGTCGCGTTTCTTCTGTCTCTCTTAAAAGAGCGCGAGAGCTCACGAAACTTGAACCCCGACAGACCAAATCAACCTGAAACGAACAGTGTTTTTGCGATACGCGCCCGAGATGCAAGGTCGATGGATGCAGTACGGTCAACAACCAACAGCGTTCCTCCAAAGTTGGACGACCATGTACAACGCGGTCAAGGCGGTCGCACCGGAAACGATCATGGTGTGGGCCCCGAACACGCCCCAGGGATACCCGTATGGACAACAACAGAATTTCTACAGCCTCTCGGCCGCGGACCAAGCGTTGCTCGACACGGACAAGAACGGACAACTCGATGCAGGCGATGACGCACTCTCGCCCTACTACCCCGGTGACGACCTCGTCGACTGGATCGGACTGTCCCTCTACTACAAGGGTCCGTACATCAACGGAGCTACCGCCGATACGACCAACCAGGCGCAACAGAATGGGTACTGTGCGCTCGCGATCAACGGAACCAACCCGGGAGACAACGCCCAAATCACGCCGTGGTACTACGACTACTGTGAAACGAAACCGGACAAGGCATGCATGTTTGCCGAAGCCGGTGCGGCGTACCACGTCAACGATGCTGGATCTGCTTCTCAAGCCTCGCTGCAACAAGCTTGGTAAGATTTCTAGTTTCTCACCTGAACCCAACCATGTTCTGACTCGAACCCATCCTACACGCAAATCCAGGCTGAAAGACTGCGTGACCAACACGTCGATGCTCGACCAATATCCTCGAGTCAAGCTCATCATGCAGTTCGAGTACGAAAAGTACGAGAGTGCCAACGACGGCACGAACGACCTCCGTGACTACCGCCTCACCAACACGACCGAAGTCGTCGACGAGCTCGTTGCCGATCTCAGTTCGATTGGTGATCGATTCACCTGGGCTCAATCGCGTGCCGCTCCAACTTCAATCAGTTCCGCTGGTGCGCCCGCTGCGACCAACTCGGAAGGTTCGACGATCCAACAAGCCATCACGGCAACGACTCGAGCGAAACCTACCGGATTCCCGAGTCTGTTTGGTACGACTTCGGACGGCACACAACGAGCAGAGTTGATCGAGTTGGGAGTCATGGTCGCTGCCGGAATCTTTGGTGCCGGATGGGTCATGAGGACTTTGTAAAAAATGAACTTCTTTCTTTGGTCGAAAACGTCGGTTCCTCGCAAAGTAACGCATCAAGCCCACCGTCTTTCTCAACCCCCGCGAGGATTGGAGGAGGCATTCTCTTCAACTCTCTCCCTCGGTCGACCACCTTGTACTTTTTCTCAATCATCCCTCTCTTTCGCCCTTCTTTTCGAAACAAGTTTTTCCTGCACGACCCGTCCCCGACCCTATACAAACATCTCTCATCTCTCTCTTTCGATTTCCGACCCTGTCGTTCTCAAACAAGCGGAAACGGGGGGCCAGCGCAAAACAACCGATCACAAGAACACCCCCATCAGCCAACCCCGCCTCGACAGACGAAAAAACAAGAAGCAGAAAACAAACCAGAATCGCCTTTGATCCCGCTCCCTCCAACAGACATTTCCGATCTCGATCTCTCTCCCAAACCCTTCCATCGCTGTTTTCTTTTTCTCGTCGGTGCTACGAATTCTTGTGTCTGTTCCCCGCCCCTTTTGCTTTTTGTCAACGCTCGTTTTCATACGGCCAAACCTCCTGCGTTCTTTCTCAAATCCTACTTTTCTACACTTTTATCCCCTTCTCCATCTCTCTCGACGATACAAATGGACAATTCTCCCCACCTTTTCTCACATATACCCTCTCTCCTTTCTCTTTCCTTTTCTAGCTCCTTGTCTCTCTCTCGTTTTATTCTTACGTTATACAGCTTTCCTTCTTTCTCTCCCTGTTTACTGTGTTTTTTTTCTTTTTCTTCTTCTTCACTGCAACTTGTTTCCTCTCCTACTCTCTCTCGCTTCGAGTCTTTTTTTCTTTTGCCCCCTCTTCGTCGTTCGTTCTCTCTCTCTCGCTCTTTCCCGGTCTGTCTTCTTCTCTTCTCTTCTCTCTCTCGCTCTGGCTTTCCTCGCGTCTCTCCTTTTTTCTGGGGCTCTCTTCTTCTCAGAAATCGCAAATCTTCTTCCTCCTTCGGAAATGGTATACGTGCGACTTTTTTCTGCAATCAGAGGGAGAGAAAGAGAGGGAGGAGATAGAGAGAACAAAGGCGATTTCGAGAACACTCGCGGCGGTTTGAACTAACAAAAAAACTCATTCCTTTCTCTCTCTGTTTCGAGATTTAATCCTCAAGACCAAGGTATAGGAGAGAGGGCACAAGGTCATCCGAAGGGTTATGTTTTCAAAACCCTCTACCAGCGATCAAATCGTTCAATGCGAGTTTGGTAGCTTGTTTCGTTTCCTTGACCAATCCTACCAAAGACCTGAACGCTGGATGTTCTGCATCGTCTATATATAGATTCACGTGTTTTTTCCGGTCAGCGATCAAGAAACGCGTTGTGACACAGAAAGAGAGAGGCAGAGGATTTTACGGATTAGTTGAAACAATGCACTTTCACTAGTCGTCACCATGGCACCTGCATCCCTCATCCTCTGAGTAATCGGGAATGGACCAAGAGAGTATTCGTCAAAATGAAACGATCGATGAAAGAAGAGGGTTGAAAAGAGAAACTGACTTTGAGGGCGATCCCAACCTCATCATCGTTGCAAGAACTGACCCCATCTGCTAACACGTGTACGTCGATCCCTTTGTCGAGACAATCGAGAGCGGTTTGTAACACGCAGACATGTGACTGAACCATTTTCATCGTTAAAAAGCCGTCAGCGCTCGGACGGGTGGTGGTGCTTCAAGAGCTATCGGCGAGAGAAGAGAGAAGCTCACTTCGATCCCAAACAAGACGACACTCTTTGTGTTCCATTCTTCAAGTTGTTTCGATACTTGAGGGACCATCATGCTAAACATGGTTTTCGCGAGTGGAGACCATTCGGGATGTAGATGTCGAGGCAGTTCAGTCAACGGCAGAGGCACGGTCGAACCGAGCGCTATCAGAGCCGTTGGGGAAGGTTCGGCAGAGGGGAATGGAAGAGCTGAAACGAGAATCAGTATTTCAGGCTTTGATTTTCCCCCGAAATCGACTTGGATCTCGCGGCATAGAGGCTTGCTTCATTGGCTCGAAGAATGCAGAGTATGGAGGCGTACCTCGTGGAGATTGTTCAGTGGCGATTACGGGAACGTCGAGGATGGCTGCCGCTCGGATCTGGTCGAATGTGGAAAGCATTGTCAGGGAGGGCGGGGAAAGGAGTTCAGATCCTCGATCTATCCGCAACGAAAGGAAGGGAGAACTGACCATCTTGTGTGCGATGGCCATAACGGAATGGTACGAGTGGACATGGAACCTGAACCGTTCTTGCTGAAAAATGCGGGAATTCGTCTTGGCTCAGCTTTTGTTCTCTCCGTTGTGCTTCTTCGGAGCGGTCGAGTAACTCACGATGTCACAACACAAGAAAGCAGTCTATTCCAAGAGGAACAGAGGCAAGGATTAGCGGGAAACTCGACGCGCGCGCGACTAGGTGGGGGTCAGAACGAGAGAGGCTCGACTCGCCTTGTTTGGAATCAGGCGCGCGACTCTACGAGCTACTGTCGTCATTCTGGTCAAGTCGATCCGAAGGACAGAGTGTGAGAGCGAGCAAAGACTTGACGCTGTCGATCACCACTTGACTTTGTAGATCGCGACAGTCGCGACGATTGACGTCGTCGCCGCACCTGGCTCGATCGATTCTCGCTCCCGAATTGCTCACCTTTACTCGTTGAGACCAGTTGTGGTTGCTTGTCTGACAGAAAATACACCGGATACGGGTCTCGTGCTTCCCAGACCAGTGCGATTTGTCATGTTTGGTATATATATGTTTTAAATCGGCTACTTACAATATTAGGGTTGGCCAGATGCCCGAGCGGTTAAGGGGATAGACTCGAATCTACAACAAGTTCGCCATCTATTAGGCTTTGCCTGCGCAGGTTCAAATCCTGCTCTGGTCGAAATACTTTTTGTTTCCTTGCCTACTGGTTGTCAAGCGCCACTCTTTCCTCGCACCTATTGGCCGCGACAGGTTTGATACACCGGGACTTTGAGAAGGACTGCCCTGTAGGTGAAAACAAAGCGGTGCGAAGAGACGATTTTTCTCCACAACATTTTTGCACGGACGTTTTCATCGAAAGCTCCTCAGCGCGTTCGCTCGTGAGAGGCAAGGGCAAGGGCGTCCCCGGCCGGAAGGGCAGACTTTGATAGACATGATGAGAAAAAGATTCGAAACGCATGCATGCAGCTTGCTCTCTTTTTCTCCCTCGCTCCAACTACAAACGACCATGGCGACTACGGCAGCAACAGAAACCACAGCAATCACGGTTACAGGGGAACAGATTGCCAAGCCGTTCCGATCGGCGATTCAAACGACGACGGCGAGTTTGAACCCGAAACCGAAACTGGTCGGCATCCTCGCCAACTCGAACGCACCTTCGCGAGCGTACGCGTCGTGGACTGCCAAGGCCTGCGAGGCAGTTGGAATCGAGTACGAGTTGCGTGAAGTTGGCATCGTGAAACAAGGACTCGAGGAAGGCACGGCCGAGCAGGGCGAGGTCGAGGAAGCGATCCTCGGCGCGAACGAGGACGACAGTGTTAACGGCATCATGGTGTATTACCCAATCTTTGGCCCGAGGCAGGACGGCTACCTTCAGCAAGCCGTGTCGCCGCTCAAGGATGTCGAAGGTCTCAACTTTACTTGGTGCCCTCAATCTCGTTCTCATTATTTCACAGAACCGTCGCTGACCATGTTTGAGAGCACCGTGTATCCAGGCTGTTCTCACTCTACCACAACATTCGATTCCTCGACCCTCGCAAACTTGCCCTCGCAGCCCAAGTCCTTACTCCTTCCCCCGCTCCTGCTCCGGTCGCACCAGTCCCGACTCAATCGACTTCTCAACCGACTCCTGCTCAATCTGCAGAATCGGCACCTTCGGGACTCGTGAAAGCGATCCTGCCTTGCACCCCACTCGCGATCGTCAAGACGCTCGAGCACTGTCAGGTGTACAACCCGTTGCGCCCGTACGGGTCTCGCGCGTTCGGTCGAACGGTGACCGTGATCAACCGGTCTGAAGTCGTCGGTAGACCCCTCGCGGCGTTGTTGGCGAACGATGGTGCTCGAGTGTTCAGTGTCGACCTCGATGGAGTGCAAGAGTTCAACCGCAGGAAACCTGCTCAACCGAATTCGGGAGAAGAAGAAGAAGGAGGACGGGCCGCAAACAAACCGAGTTTCCACCCGTACCACACGGTCAAAAAGATCGACATCTCACTAGAGGAGTGCCTCAAACTGAGTGATGTCGTCATTGGAGGCGTAAGCTCCTTGAATGTCTTTGCCGCCTCCAACCACTTGGGGAATGGTCCTCTGATTGTCACTGGCTCGGGTTTCTTTCGGAAAAAACACAGGTGCCAGCAAAGAGCTACAAGATTCCGACGGCTCAACTCAAGGAAGGTGTCGTGGCGATCAACTTTTCCGAATCAAAGAACTTTGAAGCCGATGTCAAAGACAAGGTCAGGAGGTTTTCCTATCGTTTTGCGTACGAGCCTTACTCGAGAGAGAGCTAATTTCGAACTCGCGCGCGCAGGCTTCAATCTATTGTCCTGGAATTGGAAAAGCGACCATCGTGCTCTTGCAGCGCAACTTGCTCAGATTGCGAGACTACCAAGTCGCCCTTCGACAGCAAGATCGACAATAGACGGACGACCGGGTTAGGGAGTATAGATTGAGGATTTTGATGGCCTTGGGAGATGGAATCGCATCACGAGAAACACATATGCACCTTTCGATTCCGTTCGTCATCTTGCGTGCGAGTTTTTTGATGATCAGGACTCGTCGCATCGTTTCGAGATTTCGGATTTCGTATTCGGAGAGTTTCATGATCCGCGAGACCTCGTGCAGCGATCAGCGAGCCAGCGTCCATTCTATTTTGTCCACGCTCTCCGAAAGGGTGTGATTTTTCTGAGCTGAACTTTACTCAGACTCACTTAGTGCCTCAGAGTCATGGATGTAGTATTGTGCTGTAAAGGACAGTCAGCCTCCCGATATACGTTGCGACGCAAAAACGGTCACGTGCCGTCGTGAGAGATGAAGAATCACATTCACGTTTCCGAGACTGCCTTCTCACCTCATCACGCGTCGACTTTCATGTTCACCTACTGTATACAAAAGGTACGCCAGCTCCCAACTCTTATTCATGCGCCATGGTTGTACCGCCGGATCGCGGGACCTGTTCTGTTTGTTCTCGAATCACTCGCAATTGACACTCGTTTCCTGCCCTCCTGTGTGACAGGACACTATCCGAGTCGAGGCTCGAGACTTTGCGAAACCACCCGCCGAGGCTATCAAGGAAGAGATTCACCGACGATATGCCAACAAAGTCAGTTCCCCTCTCTCTCTGTCTCTCTCTTTCTCTCTGCGGTACCTCGATACTGATAACAGGGTTCTCGGAGAAACAGGTGATACCGGGAGTCGGATTGTGTATCAGCTTGTTGGATATCCTGAGTTGTTCTGAAGGTGCAGTGTTGTATGGAGATGGTTGTTTCTACTACCAGAGTCTGTTCCCTCTCCGTTTCTCCCCCGCACTCTAGCCTTTTGACTGAACAAACTGACCGCTGATGAGAATGATTTTGTCCTTTCGATTTCGAAAAACAGCCGAATTCAGGTTGATCATGTTTAGACCTTATATCGGAGAAGCGATTCTTGGGAAAGTCAAAAGTCAAGGTCCAGAAGGCATCATCGGTACGTCGCCTTGCCCTTTCCCTTCTTCTCGCATAGCCCTTGTCACAACGAGTTAGTAATACTGACTATCAAACGAGCGTCAAACAGTGACTTTGGGATTCTTTGACGATATCCTCGTACCACCAAGTCTCTTGCCCGATCAATGTGGATTGTCAGTTCTCTCTCTCTCTCTCTCGCTGTGCGCGTGCTTCACACACGAACGAGAGAATTTGACGGATTCTCCCTCTCCTTCGTTTTTTTTTTTTTTAGTGATGGGAACAGTCGAGAATATTTCTGGGTCCCAGTCGAAGACCCTTCAGGTCCTCGCAAATCTCAAGCAGAACTACATCAATCGGCAGTCGATGAACGGTTACCGATCTCAAAGAAGGATTGGATCAGGATCCGAGTCGAGGAGGAACTGTTTGATGATACGAGTCCAACAACGGGTGCGGCTCCTGCGAGTGGACTCGCGAGTGGTGCGACCGCTGGTGCGGGTGGAGAAACGACTGGGAAAGAGACTGGAGGTACGAACAAAGGCAAGAGTCCTTATCGATTGATCGTAAGCCAATTTGTTCTTTCCGGCCTGTTACTGTTGGTACCTTTATATGCGCGATAAATGATGATAGCAACTGGTGACAGTGTTCGATGACGGAAGAGGGAACAGGTGTTACCGATTGGTGGGCAGAGGAAGAAGCTGTACCAGAAGATTGAGCAAACCCGAACGCAACGAATACGTTTCAGGATAAAAGACGAAAATACGAAAGAGATACGAGAGACAGGACAGACTAGCTGAATCGCTGCTCCGAGATACGACAAACGAATATCACAAACAGTACTGATTCAGAAGGAAAGACGAAAAAAACGAAAAAAAGAGACAAGTGCTCGACTGGCGAGGCGGGGAGAATCCTCGAGCTTATCACTCCCAAGAACTTTTCCTCTCCCTTGCACCAAACAAATCAGTCGGGTGTCTCCTGACGCTGTCGGAGCGACTCGAGAGTCGCGTAGACGATCCCTTGTCGAGATCTGCTTTCGTCGGACTCGAAGTCGGACTGTCCCACCCTTCGCGACGTTGATCAACAACTTTGCTCGCTTGCAGGTTGACGAGATCCTTCGCAATTGTTTTGCGTCGAATGTTGCGCTCCTTGGCCGCCGAGTTGCGCTGATGGGGGGACGATGGGAGCGGAGGAGGTTTGTTGGTAGAGCTCCACAGCGAGGCAACATTGCCTTCGAGTGGCGGCGAGGGGAATGCAGGAGGTGACATGGTGCTCGTCTTCGAAGCTGCGCGTGCGAGAGGAGGTGCAGGAGCAAAGTTAAGCGAAGGACGGATCGAGGTCGTCGAGGTCGAGAGCGTCATGCGCGAGAACGGCGACGCAAGTTTGAGTTCGCCGAGCGGAGTAGGTGCCAAGTTCTCCGTTATACTAGGCGGAATCGAGGGCTGAGATTTGCTCGTCATTTTGTCGAGCAGGCGCTGAGCAGCGAGATATTTCTGTTCGTTCCCCCGAATCGTCAGCGCCGAGCGTTTCACAAACAAAAGATGTAAGAGAGACGCACCTGTCGCCAGTCTTCTGCTTTCGACTCTGTCTGGACAAGCTGTACCCTCTGCGCCTCGATCTCGTCGGTCATCTGTCGTTTCTCGCGCGCGAGACTCGCATCGGCCGCTTTTTGCATCTCGACCATACGGGCGAGAAGCTCTCCATTTCTCGTTTGCAACTCCTTGACCTGCTGCTGCGACGAGTCCGACTCGCTGCCTGTCGAAGAAGACAACACCGCCGATCGTGGGGTCGGCGTTGGTGTGGCCGATTTCGCACGCATGTCCTCCATGCGAGATTTGAGCTTGTCGAGTCCTGAACGTTGATCCGCTTCGTAACGTTTACGGCGTGCCTCGAGATTCTCGAGCGCTTCGACCGTGCGTTCGAGTTGTTCGATCCGAGCGATCTTTGCCGCCAGGTCTTCGTGCAAGCGGTCAATGTCGGCTTGCAAGGCAGCCCTTGCGGCTTCCTTCTCTTGGGCTGATTGCGTCTCGGCGAGCTCGTGCCGTTTCGCTTGAAGTTCCGCCAGGTCGTGAGCCTCTTGGATCCGTTTCTCCGCCTCTTCGATAGACCGGACCGCGATATCACGTTCTTTTCGAATATCGGCAATCTCATCGGCTGCAGATTGTACCGCATCCCTTTTCGCAGCGACCACCGTTGCGAGCTCTTGTCGAATCGATTCGACCTGGCGTTCGAACGATGCGATCGTGTCATCTTTCGGATCAGGAAGTTGCGCTGCAGCTTCCCTTTTGGCGAGCTCGCGTCGAACCTCATTCAGGGTGGCTTCAAGTTGCACGATCTGCCCATCCTTCGCGACGAGGTCTTCTCGAGTCGCAACGAAACTCGATTGAGCGGACTCGAGGTTTGCGATGACGGCAAGCGCGTCTTGGTTGGCGAGTTTGAGCGCGTTCATCTCGGTGCGAAGTTCTTGAAGCTCGGTCGCAAGGCGGTCCCGTTCTAGTTCGGCCAGCCTGAGATTTTCGCGTACGATTGCGAGTTGGTTCTCAAGCTCGACTATACGGTTCTTGCGATCTTCATTCGATTGAGCCGACTTTTCGGCGTCGAGACGAGCGAGGGTTGAAGATTGATTCAGTTGCTGGACCTGAGTACGCAGGACGGCAAGCTCGGTTTCTGCCGTCGCGAGGGAAGTGTTCTTCTCTGCAAGCAGACGTGCGAGTTCGGCTTCCTGTATCACCCGAGCCAGCTCTCGTCAGACGGACTGGCGAAAACACTTTTTTTTTTCGAGAAGGCAAGACGAACCTGTTCTGACGTCGGTTCCTCCTCGCCATCCTCGCTCGACCTCGTCACACTTTCGCTCAATCCACTCCTGAGACTCGGTTGTGCCTTGCTCGGAGTTCCAAGTCCGAGCGAGCTCATCTCGCTCACGCTTCGGTGTCCACCGCCAGCCGCCCCGTAATTGAGTGACCTCGATCTCGAGGGACTCAGCATCGAGCCAGCAAACGACGAGCCTGAAACTCTCCTCGCATTCGCTTCGAGGGTCGGTCCGGTCAAGACGAGTGACTGAGTGTGTGCGAGTTGAGACCTGAGTTTTGCGAGTTCGATCTCTTTCTCGGCCAGAGCGTCTTGGGCCTAGTCATTCCGATCTAGTGTGAATACCTCTTCGAGATCAGAGCGAATAGATGTGTCAGAACAACTCACTTCTTTACCTCGACGTTCCGCTTCGTCAGCTCTTTGAGCGGCGAGATCACGTTCTCGCATGATCTGTCCGCCTTCAACATGTTCGATTTGCGACTGCAACTTCTCGATCTGCGCTGCGTACTGCTTGAGCATCATCTGGTCCGTCACGAGCTACAGGGACCGAATGTGTTTTTCGGTGAGTATCTCGGAAACAGGGAGAGGGAGTTCATTAGAACTGGCAAAGGGAAACCGACGTACGACACCTCGTTCCGCTTTGGTCACGACCATCTTTGCCCTTTTCGCGAATTTGAGCGTACTGAGAGTCTCGGTAGCTTGTTCGACATCGGGAGAAATCGTGCACACGACCGCGACTCGAGAGTTTCCCGAGAGTGCAGGTTGTAACAATCGTGTGAGTTTCGAGTCTCGGTATGGAATGTGCGCGGTTGAACTGTGAGGTTCCGTGAGCTTGCCGATGACCGTACCAAGAGTGAGTAGGCTACATAAGTTTGACGGGTGAGTCCGTGATCAGCGAGCGAAAGGATCGGAAAAAAAGAAGGGACTGAACGATTTGTTGATGAAGCTTCCTTCCTTCCGCCTCTCCTCCTGACCTGTTGCCGACTCGCTGCCTGCAAGATCAATCAGGTTCTGTATCATAACAAGCGAATTCGTATCAGATTCTGGCTCGTCTTGCAAAAAAGTCGAAGGGAATGGAACATACGAGTTTCGAAGTCCTCGCCGAGCCGTCTTGGTATTTTGACATGCTCTCGATAGTCTGAGAATACCTCACAGATCACGGTCAATCACTCGGCGATGTAGGTCAGAGGAGGAAAGGTTTACGCACGACGATGAAGACACAATGACTCCTCGAACTTCGCTCGTTCCAATCAGTTTGTCCGACCCTTCTCCTCTGTTCCCCTTCCCTCAAGACTTCGAGAACTTGCTGTGGCATCGAGACGGGTCGTTCCTCTAGGTTCTTGACTGTGCCTCCATCGACAATCTCGGGTTGACGAACTGGGCCCGAACTCGGGTGCTGTGGGTTCGCGAGTAGGTCTCGAAGGTGTTCGTTGTAAATCTCGAGGAACGAAACTCGTAACGAGTACGTGCGATCCGTGTTTTGCTAAAAAAAAACCCGAGTGCGCGAGCGAGAGTTGATGTCAATGAGAATCCATGAATCACTTGGATTTCGAGAGCGGTACGCACTTTGTGGATGTAGCTGAAGAGTTCGTCGATCGCGAGGGGAATGATTCCAGGCTCGTTCGCAGAACCCATCATCGTGTGAGTCTTGCCTGACGCGGTTTGACCATATCTGCAAATAAATCGACTCGGTTCCAGTGACCTGATCGACACTTTCAGATCAAGGGAAGTCGAGCAACTGACGCAAAGACGGTTCCGTTGAACCCTACGAGTGCAGCTTTCACGACCGGTCGAATCTTGCGATCGTACAATCTCTCGGTCGGATCTGGAGCGACGTGCAAGAGGTCGAAACGAAAATCGTACTCGTCGGAAGTCTTGCCTCCACGTTTGAGCAAGGTTGGGTGAGAAGGGCCGAGACTGAGCAGAGCTTGGGTCGGTACGAGTTTGTAGATCGGATTCGGTTCAGAGAGGCTCTTGGATGGTCGAACCCTGTTCAGTGATGAAACAATACGAAAGATGTTTGAGCTTTGCGGAAACTTCCAGGTTGAACGAGTCAGAAAGCAGGATGAGAGCCCACCTCAAACAGACGACTACATTCTGTTTCTTGCCATCTTTCTCCTCTTCGAACGCTTCTTCCGTCTCGGTCTCGGTTTCACTGTCCGCCCGGTCGAGTACAGACTCTCTCCACCTGCTTGAGGCTAAACCGCTCGAGAGTGCACCTTCCTCTGCGGTTAAGAACCCTCCTTCCCCCTCTGTTTCGGTTTCCGTTTCCGTTTCGGGATAGATCGTTCCGAGTGGAGTAGGAACCGGTCCAAACCCTGCTCGCCTCCTCGGTACTTCATCATCGGTCGTATCTCCTGCATCGTTCGATCCACTCGCATCACTTGAACGGGCCGAGAGGGAACTCGATCGCATGTGAAACATGTTGCCAGTTCCTCCTCCTCCTGCGACCGTCGTTCTCCTACTCGAGCAAGACGACGATGCGATACTCGAGGTTGAAGTGAACGGATCGGCAGTACCCGTATGGGGGGTAGATTGGATTGTTGTCGAATTGGGTTTGACAGGACTCGTCCTCTTGGTCGGACTCGTTCTCGTTCCCGTCAGATCGGTTGAAGTCCTCGTTGAGCCTCGAACGGTCCCGTGAGAAGCTAGAGATGATGAAGGTCGGGAGAATCGAGGGGAACTTGTCGAGATGGGTTGGTTGAGTGAACTTCCACTCGAGGCTTTGACGGGCGATACAGGTCGACTCGATGCACGCGAGACCGGTCTCGATGAACTGCTGAATGGTCTTCGTGGTGTCGTCGCGCTCGGTGTCGTCGGTCGCGAGGTCATGGTACACAGTGCATGCAAAACCCGCGTTCGCGCACTTCTGGCGCGCTTTTTGATCAACCGCGTGTCTCCGCGGCATTGAATCTGTTTCCTCTGTCGGGACCCTCAACAATGCGTGACATGAGTGATCTCGATCTGTAGGTTGGCGCGAATTGAACGGGAATCTCAGACTAAAATACGAGACTGTCTTGACGGATTTCACAGGCCACCGAAAGAAAACGACTGCTTGTGGTCGCTCTTTGTAGGCAGTCGCGTTTGCTACACTACTTTACGCCGCGATAGCACAGGAATCTTCGTTTCTCCGAGAAAGCGAACAGAGTTGCAACATTGGACGATGAGAAAGCTCTGTGTTACCTTGTCGGTTGTTCACGAAGAACTGTCGTTGAGCGCGACACAGACACAAGCTTTGTGATGAGCCGAATACTACAGTAGAGCGATGTTTTAGAGAGGGAATTAGAAACGCTCTCAAGCATGGGTTTCTGCAGAAAGGAAAGAAGGCATACCTGTCGTACGGTTGTGCCACTCGCAAGTTCCCATAATCGCGCCGTATGGTCCGAACTCGCTGCCAACGAGAAAGAGATGGATTGAATGAGTTTCTACATTCCTCTCGCAAAGCAGAGAGATCGGAGAAAAAGTGGACCCCCGGCTCACCCGAGACGAGGTAAGCAGAATCTGCCGAGTATGCCATATCCCACACCCATCGTTGATGACCTTGTAGTACCTTGTCCAATCGGTACCCAGTTCCTTCGGCGATCCCTCCCCGTGCGTAGGCTGTGGACGCCGCGTTTGCAGGGTTTGAACCATCCGGTGGAGGTTGAGGAGAACTGGGGATCGAATTCGATCCTGGCATGGTAGGCGTCCAAATCTTGATGGTCGTATCGGCAGAACATGTCGCGAGTTGTCTACCCAGAATGCAATCGAAAATCAGCATTCGCTCAACTATTCTCCCCCTTTCCGTCTTCTTTTTCTTTTTTGATTCCTTACTTTGTGTCGGGAGAGATGAGAACTTTGACGAGGTATCTCGAATGCGCTTGAAATTTCGTTTTCGGTTGCAGATCGGTAAAGGTCAATCCAGGTTGGATCGTCCACACGTATACGACTCCCTGTTTGTCAAAGTTGGTATTCCCTGTCAGTACATGGGATGATTCCTGTTGTTTTCGGAGAAGGGTTTTGAAAGGAGTTCTCACTTTGTGGTTCCCGGCGACGAGCGCAGAACCGTCTGAAGCGATCGATACAGACCTCATCGGGACATCTTCTTCTGGCAACTGTTTCGTTATTCAGATCCGACATGAGCCTCATATCTTTATGTGCTCTTCAAGGGACAACGAGAGCGAAAAAAAAAAACGTACCAATTCGTGACTGCAACAATCTCCTCCGAGGTCCCAAATTTTGATCGCACCGTTCTGATCACACGAAATGAGTTCACCCTGATTCGAATGCAGGGCGAGATCGTTCACAGGTGCCAAGTGAGCATAGTTGCGTTGAGGAGTTGCCGTCCTGTCGAATATCGAAAAGAAAACAGTCAATATTAGATCGACTTGTTTTCCTGCGCTCCCTAGGGGTTGGTCCTAAAAAGATAACTGACCGAATATCCCAGATCTTGACTGAACCATCCTCACTCCCACTGACAAGCCATTTGGCTTCGGCGTGCCATGCGAGACTCGTCACGTTTGCCGTGTGACCTGTCAGGGTGACGAGCTATTGCACCCAGAAGAAGGTCCCGTCAAATTCCTCAAGCTTGTGGTTCCATTTCGCGGGATGGAAAAAGAAGAAGAGGAAGAAAAAGGGGGGCGTACCGGTCCTACATTGGCTGAACTCGCAGCGGCACTCGTAGGGATATCGTACAATTTGACCGTACCCACTCCTGCGACGGCCAAGAACCTCTTGTCGGGAGAGATGGCCAACTTGTTTGGTTGCTGTTTTTCCCGAAACACCTACTTGTCAAGAACAGGGTTCCTTTGTTTCTCGGAGGAGAGAAAGGGCAAGTAAAAAACGTTACGTGATCTTGGGTTTGAATCGTTCGACTACAGATTCCGGACCACGCTTCCCAGTACCGGACCGTACCGTCGTAACTCCCCGTCACGAGGATCACGCTCAGGGCATCTGCAGCGGCGGACGCTTGCGCTTGAGATGCGGGATGAGTCGTTTGTGGTGGCAGGTGCGCAGTAGCAGGCAAAGGAGTTCGGGTCGGCATATTTCTCGAGGGTGGATGACACTTTGGTACAGATTCCTCAGGCTACGTTTTGTGATAGAGTCGGACGAGGTGCGGTGATGATCAATGGAACGAAAGGAGTCGAACAGGCGAGAGTTGCAGGGTCCGCAGGGTGCTCGCTCGTAGGCTTTCCCGTGAGCTCTGGGCGGATTCAGGCCTCGATCTGAGTGCGTGACAAGCGACGTTCGGCGCGGAACAGTGTTGCGGGTGGGGGGAACAAAGTCCTCGACACGGCTCCTCTGACTGGTCGGAAGCTCGCTGTAAATATGTAGCTGATCGGCTAGGCTGACGATGGTGTTCTGAGCTGGTCTGGTGGAGTGATGACAGGCGACACTCCGGTAGTGATCAGGCGTTCTCTTTCTTTACTTTCTACCACCGGTCCAGGCGGCCTGTCTGAATTGTTGCCTATTTGCTCTGTTCGGAATGAGAACCAGCGCTTTAGGGCTACCGATCTCTATGGTGTTGTTCGACAGAGCAAGTGCTGATCTCGGTACAGGATCCGAGATCTAGCAACCTCTCCACCTCGTCGCGCACATGCATGCTTGGGAACAGACGAGTATCTGAACCATTCCTTGATCTTGCTCATGATCAGCGGCAACCGCGAAATTGACATCAGACATTCCTTTGATTCGAGATCACCCGAGGAGATGTTTGCTCGCTGCCAGACAACCTGTTTTGTTCTCGTCGAGCGACTTTGGCTTTGTCGCTTCGAAGATCAATCTCGATCCGCGTGCTTGACGCGCACGATTTCTTTTTCCCGCGATTCGACGGTCTCCATGATCGACGAGGTGCTCCTCTCGCCGCTCGAGCCCTTTTCTTGCCCTCGGGCTCCCGAATCGAGGATCCCTGCTCGGTCGAAAGAAGGCCGTACAGTGGAACCGAGAGTGGGAAATGGATGCATTATCGGTCATTCATGTCCGCTCGGATCGTTTCGCCTCTTCTTCTTCCGTCAAAGATTCATGGTTGAGCTTCTGGGTCTTTCCGGAAAGTACTAGGTATTACCTGATGCAATCGTACAAGACGAGACGTACACAAGCTGCTCGTGATCCGATAACACGGCGACTTGGCCGCGGGTTCCGAGAGTCTGATAGCGTGCATGGTTTCGCCTGGACTTCGATTGAAACGAGTTCGGAGGTCGAGTCGAAATCCTGACTGTGGCCTCGCAAGAACAAGTTTGGCTAAAGAGAGAGAAAAAACGGGCAGACGAGCTACTACCCACGGAAACCACAGACCCCCCCGTATTCGGCAACGCATAAGATCCTCTCCTTTTCCTCCTTCTCTCCCACGAACTCTTGTCCCGCAGTTCCTGAACAGCTTGCGACTTCTGCCAAGTCTCAGAACTCGCCTCTCTTACTATCTGGGTCGAGCTCTCAACGCAACCAGTTCGTTTGCGCTCGTCCGGTTCCGAAACTCCGCCGGCGTGCACCCCGCCTCAACCGAACACCGTACGCAGCTCTGCTCGCTGGCCAGGACACAAGAAAGAATGACCTCGGGTACCGGAACAACTCGTCTCGAATCTGCTGCGACGTCGAATGACTCTGACCGGCGTTCGGAACCAGCACCAAGTGCAACTGCGGATCTCGCTTCGGATACAACTTTGAAGTCAGATCCTCCTACCCCTGAAGATCCAGATCGCGCCACTGCCCTCGACTCACTCGAGACTCTTGCACAAGCGCTGCCCGTGACTGGCCGCACGAGAATCGATCAAAACGAGGGGGATCTCGGCATGAAATCGAATATCGGCAAAGGCGTTCCCCCACCACGAGATTCAGGTGCCGAACGTCCATTGACGACTGCCCTGGGACTCGTGATCGATTGCGACGTGAATCAACCTGATTCGGGGTACGCCGATGGAGGATCGCATCTCGGTTGGCGAGACGACCACGACCCAATCCTGTTCAAACGCAGGCTCGGTACTACCAAGTTCTTCAATGGGTCGAAAGGTACAGATCCTTACTTTCAAAAGTGTCAATTGTATCATGCTCAACCTTGGCGTCCGACAGGGTTTGGCTTTATTCTCGATCACGACGCAGAGGAACTCGGAAATGCAGAAGGTCGGCAGCACCTTCCCTCCTCCTCTCTGGTTCCGTTTTGCTCGAGTTGAGTTGAACTGGCGTGATACAGTATTTGTGCACTATACGGCTATCGATGCCGTGCAAGGAGGATCGAGAGCATTCAAATCCTTGCTCGAGGCGAGTTCCTCGTATCAATACTCATTCGGCGATCCTCTCACTGATCTCGACGTGTGATCGCATGCATACAGGGTGAAGAGGTATGTGCAGTATCCTCCCAAGTAGAATTTGCAAGGGACAGACTTTCTAAAATCGCTTCTCCTCGTGCTCCCTGAATCATTAGGTTTCTTACCATGTGATTCAAGGTCCGAAAGGGTGGCAAGCTCAAGCAGTCACGGGTCCCAACGGTACGCCCGTTTCGTTTTTTGGATGCGGTCATTTGCTATCGCGAGTCAAGAGCTCATGTCGTGCGAGAGACAACCCTTCAGGAGGTCCCTGCATCGGAGGTGCACCGCCCGTCGCGATCGCCCCTCGTTCCTCGTACCCAAACGGGCAATCGGGTCAGCGCAGAACTTCAGCTGCGGGCTTCGATGGCGGTTCCAAGGAGCGAAGAGCATCGGGAATGATCGGGTCTCCGGGTCAAAGAAGAGGGCGAGGCGATTCAGGCTATTACTCTTCCTCGACGACCACTATCACCTCGCCTCGAGACACCTACTGTGAGTCTCCCTTCTTCCCACCTTTTTCTTCAAAGACAGTCAGGAACCGTTAACGAGCTGGAAAAAAACACTCTTGCGCGTGATCTGCGAGCTGTAGCCAACATGTCTTCGCCACCTTCGCAAGGTTCCTCTCAATTGCCCGGTACCCCACACAGTCCATTCTTCCACCCACTCTCTCCAAACGCACTACCACCTTTGATGTTCTCTCCCGGCGGTTCTATGCATCACCCTCTCGCGTACGGACCTCCGTTCCCTCCTGCACCTCCTCCTCCTCTGCCTCCGCATGAACAACCGGTATACGCGTACTACCCAGTTTCGAACGGATACGGTACACCTTTGAACGGATACGCTCCTGCTCCACTCCCGATGCCACTACAACCTTACTATCCAACCGTACTGCAGTCTCCATCATCCCAACAACAGCAGCATCATCATCTCGAATCCGGATATCCAATCTCGTCGGCAACTTGTTCGAGTCAACCCCCCTCGTCTTTCGAACATTCGATCCCACCCGACATTACACCACGAGACTATGCGAATTCGTCTTCGAATGAAAACGGGTACTGTTCACCGAGTTCGACTGAATTTGGAGGATTACCTCTCCAACAACCCGCCTATCCCATCTCTTCCGTCGCACCCTAAAAAACCAAACGATTTTTCCGGGAATGAAAAAAGAAAAAAGTGAGCTTCATACAGCCAGGACGAAACAGTTCTTGGTGTATGCAGGGCAGGGGCACTCTCGCCTTTTTCTGGGGAAAGTTCTCAGAGACTACTGTACTAGGCGAAACATTTTAGATTAGAAAAACAACAAAAACGAAAACGAAGACGAAAACAGCGCTTGATCAAATGATTCTCAGGTTTTCAGAAAACCGGGGAGGACCTACTCATTGAGACAGACTTTGGGGAGGACTTGGATAATGGTGGGCGGAAGAATGTAGGAATAATCTTGAGCTTTTTTTCCGCTTTTTGTCTCTGCGACAACCTCCCTTGTTATAACTACAACAGCTTCCTACGAAGACAAGAGACAGTGTCGAATATGAAGTCGTTTGAATCCTCCCGCGTTATGCATTATGTTTGAATCCAGTGAAAATAGAGCTCTGAAGCTCGGATGTGAATCCTTACACACGTAGTCGATCAGCCTCGTTTACAATTGAAGGACCTTCGCTTCTCAGGATCAGAGACATCAAGCGAAAGCTTGTATTCTCTTGAATTGACCGAAAAACACGAGAGCCAGTCTCACTACAGATAAAAGCGAAAGAATCGAAAGGGTCTGTCAAGAAAGTACGAGATCACAAACACAAGCTAAACACAGACACTCTCTAACTAAACCAGTCCTACTGGACCATTCGTGCTGCAACATCAACATCGTTCAGGTTTCCATCCATTGATCTTGGTCGTGCCGTTCCAATCCACCATACCAAAGTACTGTGAAAATTCCAGGAGAACAGGTTCGAATCAGCGTCCTCCAGAAGATGCAATGGGGTAGTAAGGGATCCTTGAAAGAAACTTACAGGTTCCATAGAGTCATCGAATGTGTGAACAAACCATCCCGTCTGTTGCTCTTTGAAAAACTTGCAGTTGCTTGCGAACGAATCCCTGCGAGATCCCATATGCACGATAGACCATCAGGCGAAAAGAAAAGAGCTGAGCACGGGAGGACAACCCGGAAACGAACCAGTAAGAGTTGTAATTTGCGATCGTACTCTCCTCATCGTGCGCACCTCGTCCATGACTTCCTCCTTGTTGCGAGCTCCACATTGACTAGTGTACCAAAGCGCAGCGTTTTGACAAAATGTCAGTATTGGAAGAGTATCGCTCAACGGTTGTGCCCTGACCTCGGTGATCATTGTTGGTTGTTTGAGCGCCTTTCGAGCCCTGTACATTTTCACATTGGAACGCTCAGACCTGCCACTTCCAGTGAAAGGTACAAGGTCAAGGGTTTGGCACTGACCACTGTACTTGTTGTCGTGTGTATTCCCAAGCTCCGTCAGCATAGGGGACTTGATCAAGGTGGTCTATATGGGGCTCCCTCTCCTCTTGTCAGTACGATTCCTCCCCGATCCTCGGAAGCGCTAGTCTCACAGTAGGGCATGACATGAAGTTGAGCAACGTCAGTCGTTTCGAGTACTTGAGCTCCGATCCCAGCGACTTGATCGCCCTGTTTCATGCGATCGGGACGATCCCAATCTTCCGAGATACCAACTGGGATACCGTACGAATTCATCTGAATTTCGTTGCGCCCTCTCATGCGATTCAGGTTCTGACTCTGATTCTGACGGAGAATCAGTCGGAGAGAGAGAGAGAGAGGGCTGACCTTGGAGCGAAAGGTTGTGAGGTCTTGAACAAAGTTGTCGCCATCGACCCAATCTCCAATTGGTTCAGAACCGAAACTCGCCGAATAGACTACATACGGTGCCAGGGTGCGATACGAAGACGTCTCGAACAGTTCATAGATCGACTCTTGTGATTTGGTCCACAGGGTCTGATCCGATTGGAACCCCCACCAGACTTGAACAATCAAGGCCATGCCGTGTTCGATACAAGCTTTGACGAGGTTCTCCCAGATCGAAACGTCTCGACATTCGACACCGTAAGGCCGAACGAACGTCGCTCCAAATTCGGACTTCATCCGTCCCAAGTCACGGCTGATCTTGGGATAGAGGTTCGATGGGTCGGAGCAGTCGGCGATCTCGAGAGGATACGAAAAACCTGCGCACAAGGAAACCAGAATGAGCCATCAAGCATGGTTTCCATTCCGTAAAGCCGGAACTTGCCTAGGAATCCATACAATTCACGATCTTGACACCACCAGTCTTGCCTCGACATGTTGGGTACTTTGCCATCTTTGAATCCTTCTGAGTGCAGAGGGAAGCAAGTCGAACGATTCGTAGGTGTCGCTGTTTTCGAGCTGTTCGAAGACAGCAGTGGTTGATCGACTGCCGTAACCGACACGTTCAAGAGGTTGCCGACTGTAAGCTGGCCTTGGAGGAGTGATCGTCGGTAGTCTGTTCGACGTTTCGCAAGTAGGTGGGCAGGAGTTTGAACCGATTGATGATGAAGGGCCGTCGAAACCGTTGCCAAGGACAATAGAGACAGAACCACCGGAGCTGGAGTCTCGTTTAATCGTCAGCAGCTTTAGATCACCTTCTGAGAAGAGCTACTGGCGTGCGTACATGCTGCCAACATCGAGCATGACGAGGAGTCTCGGGAGTTGAGGAAAAGAAGGCAGCCTGGACAAGAGCAGCATCACTCAATATTTGGGTTCAGACTGCGCCAATGCAGAGAAAGCTCCACTGCCGCGGCACATGTCGTACCTATGAGCATCTTATACCACTAGTTCGAGCAAAAACGAACAAAGAGCGGCAAGGAAAACAGCGTGTGAGCCCAAAGCTTGACAGGGAACAAAGACTCCGATGCGGCGGCACTCACAATCATGTTTGCTATCTTGCTCGACAACGATCGCTGGGCCTTATTGATCTAGCCGATCAGACCTGAGAGCGACCGTGAGAGTGGATCAGGTTTGAGGGCCCATTCGAATCTGAGGTGCTTGCGAGGGAAAAAGGCAAAGTTTGGGCAATGTGCTCACTGAAAGGTGTACCACGCTCGGAGGTGCATCCGGAAGCCTCAATTGCTGCTATTCGAGAGCAGCGAGATAGAGGGAAGAAGGAGAGCTGAACAAGAAGAGGACCAGACGAACGGGGATCTAGCAGAAGAGGATCAGAGCATCAAGCACGGTCCGGCATTTCCGAATTATCGGACATCGTTCACCTCCGCGAGACACTCGTCGGACTCCGCCGTTTTCCATCGGACTCCGTTGAAAACGCAGAATTCGGAGAGCTGGCGAGGTCCCCGCAATGAACGGATTGGAGAAGATTCAGCGGTAACTTTTCTGACCCAATGTTCCCACTTCCGTATACATCGTGTAGCAGAATGAGGACATAGGAGACACTGCAATGTGAGGATCAAGAGTGAGGAAGGTATGGCGCGAAGCGCTGATATATCATCGAATTTCTTGATCTTGAAACTCGTGCAGTGCACTCTCGACGACATCAGGATGGCTGAAGAGCAAACCCTCGAAGACTTGATCGTCTCGCAACTGAATGCGCTCAACCTCAAGTCGGATGACGAGACGACCGAGTTTGTGAAAGGGTTGGTTGAAGAAGAATCTTTCGAGCAAGAGGTGAGGCCGTCTCGACACCCTGCTCGTTTTGGGACCGACATTGATGTTCCGAGTGGTATGCAGGACAGGAAGAGCGCTATCATGGGGATGCTAGAAGTGGATGAGGATGATGGTCCGTATGCTCCTTATCACGGTTTTGACCCATTCTGACATTATTGTGCACCACCAGAAACGACATCTAGTGCCCTAGATACCCTTTTGGAAGCGACACAGGTCCACCAAGCCTCACTCGCTGCGAGGCGGCAAGCAGAAGAAGAGGCGAAAGCACCTCCAAAACGTAACGATACCTTTTGCCTTTCTCCTCGTCGATTTAGGCTGATCACTTACTGGCACGACGAAAAGCTGAAGCTGAGGAGAAGACAAAGAAGAATTTGACACCTGAAGAAGAAGAGCGGAGAAAAGCGGAATTCATTCGGGTATGCTTTCCATTGACTTTCTCGCTTGTCCCGGTTTCAAGCTGACCGACTTGCGCCGTAAATCATGTACAGCAATACGGAAGAATAGAAGAAGGTGGAGACGAAGACGAAGACGTGATTCCGGACAAAGCCTTGATCGATCCCTCGAAACTGTCGAAGAAACAACGGAAAAAGGCGTTTGATGGGGTTGGTGAGTCGCCTGTTCATCCAAGCGTAGCTTCTGCGTTAACTCAAAAGCGATTTTCTCGTCTGCAGATCTCCTGGCGCTACCAAATATGAACAAGACTCATGTGCAGAACGCCGAGCGAGAACGACGGAACCAGGATGCTGGTCAGTTCTTACGAAATCTACGCACGTCTCATGCATATTTGAAGAGCTCATTGTCTGTTCCACGTCACGCTTGTAGCAAAATCGCAAGCGAAGCGAGAAAAGGACAAGTTTGATCTCAAGAAACAAAAGTTTGTCTATATACCTTTGTGCGGTCTTACTTCTACCGTCACTGACATGCTTGGTAAAATGCTTGTTTGCAGAGACGATGCTGCCAAGAAGCTCGCTGACAAGCAGAAGAAGGCGCAGAAAGTCGAGCGCAAGGCTTGATCCGTTTTGTGATTAGGGTTTGTACGGGTATATGATATACTTCTACGATGTCCGAACAACAAGAGAGAGGGGGAATTATTTAAACGGAAAAGATGAAATGCTATGACTATGCACACAGGAGAAGATTTCACTCATCCTCATCGTCGTGGTCGATCTGTTCGCGCGGCTTCGATTCTTCGACTCCGATCGCACACACGAGGTACACAGGTCGATGATCCGACACTGCCCCCATCTTGGCAAGGTTCGGGACAGAATCGTATTCGACCACCTGGATTTCTCCCGGTCTCGGACCATGCTTCTTCTTCCGCTTCCTCCTTTCGGCAGCTAGACTCGCCGAAAGCGCATTCGGGTCTACCCCTCGAGACGGACTCGGAGCCGACAGGAACGGGAGTGGGATCGAATTGAGGAACGATTTGAAGCGAGTGTTGAGTGAAGTCGAACTGATCTGATGAGGTTGACCTGCAGTGCTCGAGTCGCGTGCTTGGGTTACGGAGGAACTGGGAGCCATAGGGGCGTCGGAGAAAGTCACAGACGAGTGGTGGGCCGGGACAGCGCTACCAGATACGGATCGAGAAGGCCGATGCGCCACAGAGGCATGCCTGAACAGTCCGGCATTCGAAGACGATGAGCGTTTCGGTGAATGTGCGACTCGATTTTGAGTTGAAGGTGCCGCTGCGAAGTCTGATGCCGCTCGCGGGAGAGGCGGAGTCTCGATGGGAGAGGGGCTATCGAGGAAATTGACGACCGCATGAGAATTCTGCGGTCGATCGTCTTCAGGAGAGGACGGGGGAGAGTTGGAAGAGAGCGTGAACATTTTGCGTGGACCGCGGCGAGTCGGGGTCGAAGCGACCGAGGCACTCGGCGTTGCTTTCGAGAAGTAGGAAGTCGGCTCCGTGACCGTCGGCGTATCGCGGGTTGGGCTGTCGGGCGCTATGGACATAGCGGGCGACGCAAGTGGGGATGTGACCGTCGGCGTTGGAGCCATTTTCGGGCTCGAAGGAGCCGAAGTCGCGGCTGAACTGAGCGCCGGGAACGACGCGACTCGTCGCCAGAACGCCTTCTTGCGGTTTGAATCCGTCTCATCCGTTCCAACTGATGGCGACCCAGAGTGCTGCCGTCGGAGTTGACCCGGCTGAAGACTCTTGGTCCGCGGGATCGACTGTTTCGTGACGCTTTCGTCAAAGTCTGCAGCAGTATCTGAGCTGACACTCCGCCGACGATTGAAGAGGTCACCAAAGCGCAAGTGGCGATCCTCGGCTGATCCTCGGCGTGATTGAGGACTGTCGTGGCCGAGTGGAGAATGAGTAAAGTCGCGAAGGGCGTTGACAAAAGCAGTGCTGCGACTAGGCTGCAGGGCTCGAGCATCGTATTCGATCGGTTCTTCCTCTTCGTCTTCTTCTTCATCCTCTTCGGGTGGTTCAATCGTGCTCTTGAATAGAATACGGTCTGCGGATCGAGGCATGAGACGCTTTCGCTATCGTAGGGCCCCGAGCTACCAGAACTCACCCGTGTAAGACTGTACCCGCTGTTTCGAGCTCGAATCAAAGACTGGCTCGACTTCGGGAATGAACGATTCAAGTTTTTGTTTGAGCGCCCGTAGAGGCCCCACCTCGCCTTCGCCATCCATCGTCGCGTCACTCTTGTCGGACGTTGATCCCGAATTGGCAGGGATCACGCCGAGAGGCGCACTCGTGCTCCATGTCATTGGCACGACCACTGCGGACTGACTCGTTTGCAAGATGGGGCGAGGCTGAGCGAACATGGTCTTGAGGGGCGGTGCAGACTTTGGCATGAGCGATGACGATCTCTTGCGAGCGGCGTATTGTAAAGCCGCTGTAGCCGAATTCGTCTTGACGAGAGTGAGGAATCGGACCTGGGCGTTCCGAACTGCGTCCATGTGCGTCTCGGCGCCCTTCTTCGGCGGTGTCGGGAGTCCGAGGCTCGTCAAATCGCTTTTGTCGAGGTCTTCTCGTTCGAACTGCTCGAGATCATCGAGAGTCGAGATGGTGCCAACCGAAGACACGATCGAAACCGTGTCTTCATCTCCAGGTTTCGAAGTACCGCTCAGCACTTCTGGATCGCTGACAGAGCCTCGACTCTCTTCGTCGGTTGGGTTGGGCTCCGAGATTGGGACGACTCCTCCTTCGCGGGATCCTTTCTTTGACCGTCCTCCAATGAGAGCCGAACGCTTCTTCTTGACCCGGTGGACAACGTCGTATTTGTCTGATCTCTCGTAAGAAAGGGTCAGCGGATTGATCCGAGCAAGAATAGAATCGAGAAGCAGCTGACAGGTTGGAGCAAAGTGGATGTCTCCCTCGGCGAACCCTGAAAACACCGAATTCTTTTCGCCGAGGACGTCCCGCAATTGGTCGAACTGCAGTGCCGTTGAGTAATCTTTGCGGGCAATCAGCCAATCCGAGTGCAGTCGGGTTATATTGAGTCGAAAGCTGCGGCGGTAACAAGCCTCAAATCAGTCAGCGGCGGTTTGGGGGAATGTAGAGTCGTAACTCACTTGAGATCCCCCAGGAAAAAAGCCTGATCGAATCGATCCGACAGATTCTTGGGCTTTGGTCCTAATTTGCCGCTCGTCTGCCAGAAATCGTCTACCGCGATCTCTTCGAGGATCTTGAGAACGTTTGCTTTGCGAATTTCGATTGCACTAGCGTGGGCGGCGAGATGAGCCGACACGAATAGCAAGCGCGAGTTTGCCAAGTGAAGAGACACCGCGACGCCTGATCATCCCTTGTCAGCTCGGCTAGTAGAAGCCTGAAACGAGGGAAAAGAGACTGACCTCCTTTGTTGCCGAGGCGACCTCCGATCAGACCCGCTGGTACACGAGACTTGCTCACGCCTCCGATCAGGTCCTCACAGCTGCGCGCGACGAAAACGGCAATGTAGATTCCCATCAATCGCTCCTTCTCGACAAGCACGTAGGGGCCTTTCCGCCTGCGATTGTCTCCCGAAATCGAGCCGTGAATCGAAGGTGCTCGGCTGCTGACAAAAGCTTCGCTGTCCCTCAATGCTGGCGAATTGGGAGGAAGTGAAGAACCCAAAGAGATCGATGGAGCTGACACTGGTGGTGGTCGCTTCGGTACTTGTCGATCAGCTTGTCGTTCTCCTGGTGCCCCGTCGCTTTCCGAGTCTGATGATCCAAACTCGGACTCGGACTCGGACTCGTAGGAGCTCCCACCACACAGGTAATTTTCGAGCATGTTGGTCCAGCCTCTCCCATCGAGCGTACGGACCCTGCCCGCCAACACGCCGGAGGCGGTCGGGCATTCTTGTGAAGCGACCACAATGACGTGATACGGATGCTCGGCGTTGAGTGGGAACTTGGGCAGGACCTTGTCCGTCAGCAAAGTCATGGTGCTGTTCCGGCTCGACATAGAGCTCCGTTTGCGCTTCTTCGTCTGATTAGGGCAATTTGAAACGTCTCCGAGCCAGTCTGAGAAGTCTCCGCCGCTGGTTGGAAGTGTATCGTGCATGTTGAACGTTGCGAGCCGGATCTTGATTGATGGCCGCTGCGACTCCATGGCGGCAGGAGACGTCATAGACTCTGGTTCAGCTGTAGCACATCGTGGCGACGTTCCTATCAGCGAGAAAAGCGATTATCGTGAAAAGGATAGATGTCGACGAACCGGACAGTGGAGTTCGAGACAGTGCCGAGGTCGTAGACATGACAGAATTGCCTCGCGTAAGAGACGGTGCCGAGCCGTTGAAGGGTGACTTGAACCCATCTCTGCGCTTGCTCTGTTTGCGCTGCAGATTGCCGTGAAGGAGCGAGTTCAGCTTGCGGATGAGTTTTCTCGGCGCAGCTTCGTGATGCCGATAATGGGCAGTCTTCCTCGGCGACGTGACTGGGTGAGGATCGAGAAATCAGCCGGCCTTGAGGCTAGAAGCGAGAATCGGTGGATATGTTGACTGACCGGCACTCCTAAGTGACCTCGGGCGGGATGCGGGTGACCGCTGTACCGTCTCTACGACAGATCCAACAGTCTCTGTACTGCGATTGTAGGCAAAATCCATCGCAAGCGGCGCGAGGCTCATCCGTTGTTTAGCGGCCTTGGTCTCTTTCGCTGCTGCTGCGACTGGCGGCGGTCCCGGCAGCATGTCGGGGCCCTGTGTATCTCCTGTTGATACATCTACGCCATCCATCCTGCCTCACGCGACTCGAACCAGGTCTGGCGGTCCGAGAGTTTGGCCGGAACTGGGTCGGTCCCGACTTGGCTACGCCCGCCGAAGCGCTGAGCTGGTCCTGATCGTGCACTGAGAGGACCCGTCGATCAATCGATTGTCGTGGGTCGGAGCCTGCGTGACTGAGGAGTTGAGTGATTGTTCTGCAACTTCTGCGGTAAATGTGACGCTTTCATCAGCCCACACCGATCCGCGGCGATCTCCCTGTTTCCGAGACTGTTCTGGCTGGCTCTCCCTCAACTCTTACAGATTTCCTACGACATCTCGAAGGTCCGCATCCATTTCGGACGAGGCCACCAATAAGCTACCCTTGGCGGCTGAAGGAGCTGTGTCAGTCACGCATCGCATACAGATGGCGGGAGCTAGCTATATAGCTCATCATCTTTGCTAGAACCCGAAAAAGAAACCGGATTGCTTAAGGTGCTCTCGGATCCAGAAAACAAAAAGCGCTGTGCTCCTGCACCGCTGAGCTACATACAATCCCCGACCGGTTCCAGACTACAAGGAATCTACGCTCTCGAATACGTCTCGTAATCACGGCTGTAGCTGCCTCCTCGGTCACTCGGCGCGTCGAGACCGAACGGCTCAGCAACCTCCGGCAGGTCTATTAGAACCTTCTAAACCAATCTACTATACCCCCTCGATGAACACCCTGGACTTTCTCTAAGCCGAAAACGGCACCACCACCCTCGCAGGAGAACCCCGGTCATTCGACACCAGGATGTGTGCCATCCGAGACCTCCGGAGCTTTCGTATGCTTCGAGTTTGCGCGTGCACGGATGGTTTCGGAGGTCTCGGATGGCGTAGATCCTGCTGGTGTCGAACGAGCGAGGTTCGCCTGCGAGGGCGGTGATGCAGTTTTCGGACGAGAGGAAGTCGAGGGTGTTCATAGAGGGTGTATGGTAGATTGGTTTAGGAGGTTTTCGGACGAGAGAAAGTCGAGGGGCTCATGGAGGGGGTATGGTAGTGGAGGAGGTGGCGGAAGAAGAGGAGATACGTGTACGAGACGAGGGATAAGTGTGGTGAAGAAAGAAGAGAGAGCGACGGAGTTGAGCAGTGGGGTTTTGAGGATGACATGAGGAGCTGAAGCGAGTTCTAAAGGTTGTTGCAGTAGACAAAGGACAAAGGGAGCGGAGAAAGGGAAGGGGTGGCTCTGCACTTTTCACGTCGTTGTGCAGCCGCGCCGAGTGACCGAGGAGGCGGCTACAGCCGTAACACTCGCTATGCTCTCGTCGGCCGTCTCTCGTCCGTCAAAGCTCAAGTTGCCGAGATCGAGAACGGGCGGAGAAGCGAAGCATGGATCGAAATCCGAGTACAGTACAGCTTTCCTTGACGTGCTTTAAGCGTGCTCGACGTCGGATTGCCGGCTCAAGCAGAGCCGGCGCAGGCAAGATGTGGCGCAGGACTGCCGGCTTTAACCCGCATGGAAAAGCTTTCACGGCTAACCTCCAACCCACCCGGCAGCTCCGAGCCTGAACGGTTGAGCCGGACAATACGCCCACTCTCACCCCAGCTCAAGCGCTTGCAGGAGAGGGGCTCGACGGCCGCAACCTTCCCTGCAGCTTTGACAGTATCGAGCGAGCTGAGATCGCAATGGGCACGTCAGCTGAGGTCGCCCGCAAGAGCGAAACGGTACTAGATGCAATCGCGATCTCGTTGTGATCCGTCACTAAATCCTCACGAGGCAAGGCGTCAGGAGGCACTCGCTCCGAGTTTCAACAAAAACGACTCTGGGCAAGGTGCTCGACCTTCGCAACTGCCTTGTCCTGCGTTCATTATCTCGCATTCCACTTCTTGACAAGTGCCTCTTATGGAAAAAACTCTTAGTGACGATCAAGGGAGGCTGCCACGTGAGCAAGCGCGTTCGCGCACAGCCTTTCCCTTTTCGTGCAGGACGCTCGAGACTTGCCTGAATCACTGATCCTTCGCTTTTCGACCAGTGTTGTTTCTTTTATCTTGACCAGTCCGACCCTCGACAACAGTCGCTGCTCAGCGAAGCACCCTGTACATACCTAGCGCTGCCGCCGAGAGCAGGACTCCGTCGCAACCCTTTTCAAGTCGGAACTCGTTTCGCGTCACTCAACATTCATCATGCCTTCGGGCACCGCAGCGTTCCTTCCAACACCACCTGACGGCGTCGCGGCAATCCCGCTCTGGCTACGAGGTGTCGACGAGGGCCTCCTGCATCCAACACCCACTGGCGGATTCCGAGGACGTCTCATCACCTTGTTCACCCTCTCAACCCTGTCAGTCCGCTCAAATCCTGTCAAACTTCGGTCATGTCGATTTGCAACTTGACGGCAGCTGACCGAGAATCTTGCACGTGGGTGTGTCCCAGATACACTTTGCTCGCAGCGACCTATGGCATCTACACGATCCTGCGCACCGAGGAACGTCCACGGAGAAAGGCAGTGTGGTGCGCGCGCTTGGTCTCGAGGCCGACCGGTCGGTTCATCGTCCTCAAGTGAGTCGGTTTGATGTATATGTGTCGCCAGGTTCTAGGGCTGATCCGCCGTATCGTACCAGTCCGCGGATGGCTTGGTCGATCGGAGGAGTTGTCACGGGCCTGTGGTCCATCTCGCTCGTATGGTACAATTACCGAGCGTTCTTGCAAGACGGAGACCAAGGTGAGTGCATCTCCTCAACATTTCCGCCCCTCGACTCGGTCGAGCTGACTACTGTTTCTCGCCTTCAACAGCTGCGATGTGGGGCGTGCGAGCGATGAATCATTTCGTGTTCTTCGTCGTAGGATGGCCAATTAGTTGGGCGGGCTGTCAGGCGTACTTGCTCACTGCCGAAAACCCAAATTCGAGACTTCCGACCGCTCGTAAAGCGAACCTGATCTTCGTGGTGGTCGGTCTATTCCTTGCCGCCTGCAGCTTTGTAAGAGCCGCTCTCGCTCGCACATCCTCAATCTAGGCGCTGACCATCATTGACTTCAGGGCTTTGGTATGCTGCAATCAACCCGGGGCAGGCAGTACTGGTTCGCGGGCGGAGCGCTGCGCAGTGCCCTGGTCGAGTGCCTCCAAGCTTCCCCCTCGGGCGCGCCCACAACCGCACAAATGGACATTCTCGTTCCGCTAGCCGACAAGACGGCCAAGACGTGGCAGGATCTCAAGACGGCGACGATCATACACGCGAGCTTCTCTCCAATCATGCCCATCGCCTGCCTGATTGTAAGTCCTTGCCCTCTCTGTACGTTCGCCAGCCTGTACTCGAGGCTCACAATGCGATACTCGTTTTTTGTAGGTCAATGCTGGAGGCTGCGCTCTCGTGTACAAGTTGCGACGACAAGTGCGGGAATCGTCCGATCTGTTGACGCTGTCCCAGCCTGGCCGCTTTACCTCGGACGACCCAGCCGACTGGCGAGGCCCGAGTCCAACTACCTCTTCAGTTATGATGACCCTCGACGGATCTTCCGCGTCGGCATCCGCCAAGATCCTGCCTCCCTCGTTAGGACCGATCTCTGTTTGCAGTCCTAGAGAAGGAGGAGGCAAACCTGCGCAGAAGGATCAGCAATTGACCACGCTGCAGAATCTCAAACGCGCAGAGCTCGACATGACCGCCGTGAGTATTCTTCTCTTTGCACGTTTGGACGAGTAGAAGCGAGACATTGACACTGCTCGAGCAGCTCACGATTTTCTTCATCATCTCGTGTCTCGCGTACACGGCGGCGTTCATCATGGCCGATTTTGTCATGAGTGTCGACGCAGCCAACACGTGGCCTCTCGCCGAAGGAGCCTTCGGTGCGAGTCTGTGGTCAACCGTGATCATGGGACCCGTACTATACGCGTTCCTCCTGTACAACTCGGCTTCGGACCGACTCATCTCGGTCTCGACCCGAAGGCTCTCCAACTCGAGTGCGAACCCGGAAGAGTTTGTCACGGCATCGGGACTCGATGGATCTTCCAAGAGTCGACTCGCACTCTTTGTGCCGACCCTCAAACGAAACCCTTCGACGTGTGCGACGCTCATGTCGGAGAAGATGACGAGCGACCGTCCGAGGGACATTGTCGTAACGGTTCAAGTTCGAACGGAACAGACGGAACTTTGCGAGAAGCTACAATAGAGAATTAGACTTTTTGGAGGACCCGAATACTTTAGTTCACCCGGTGTTGTAAGAACATTCTTCTGTATGACCTCGGATTGCGCACGTGAGTATGGAAGCGAGAGAATCGGCAAAATCTATTCCTCATGTAGTCCGAGCTCCCGGCAACATCCTTGGTGTCGACGAGCTCGTATGCGCGAGGAGACGCTGCCAAGGACGACAGAGGGGGCCCCGCGTTCTGTGACAGGCAAGCGACTCGCATAGCGAATAGAGCGGAAGTCTCGATTTCGATCGCCGGTGCGAGCTGCAGCGACGTCAATCTTTCCGCAATATGCGTCCACGCCGCAAGTTAAAGGCTCGCTCGCGCGACGCTCTCTTGTCTGCTTCTTCCGTCACACTCGATCCCCAACATCCACAAATACTGTGAGTCTTCTTATCGTCTGCAGGCGACGGGTGTACTAGCAAGATCACCGTGCGAGTTCCCCACTTGCGGACCGAGACTCGCTTGTCATCCACGGCGGTCCCCGGTCCCCCCTTCCCTGCTTTCCCTCCGATGCCTCAGGCTGACGCCGACGCCGCACGAATGTGATAGATGTCTTCAAACGCTCAAAAGAACCCCCAGACTGTTGATCCCGGATCGCACACTCAAGAGAAGCCGGTCAACGCTCCTCCCAACAACTCGGTTGTCGTTTCCGATCCGCTCAAGGTGAGTTGACATGTTCCTCCCGCCGTTGGTGCATGAGAACGTGTCGAGGTAATCTCGCTGACGCTTTGTGCAATGTCGTACTGCTACAGGACACTCCGAACAACCTTGGACTCGCTGACGTGCGCGAGCAGGACAGGACGAATGACCTGATCGGTACCGAGGGTACTCAACCCGTCTCGGATGGTCCGACCGAGGAGGACCAGAAGAAGGCTGCTGAGCTCGCAAAGAAGCTCGGCATTTAAGCCTTGCGTCTCGCCCGTTTCGACGTGCCTGTGCTGTCTGTCCTTACTCCACTATGTCCACCTTTGTAGATACCAATGTGTATGACAAAACCGCAGTTCCAATCGTAACCATTCTATCCAGTTTCGAACCGACCTGCGCTCCGGGTCACGCGACTGGCAGAGTACTGACGAGCTTGGAAATGAGAGTTCCGTCTCCTTGTCCTATTCGCCTCAACTCGGTCGAGCACCTGTCACAGGAATCTTTCAAACCTAAATCCACCCTGACAGCTAGAATCGTTATTATGTCACGCACCGCAACTCCTCTCGGTTCTCGTCCTCAGACGCCTGCACAAGAACGACTCACAGCTTCTCGTCCTCATTCGCGCCCTCACTCTCGTTCAACAACTCCCTCAAGGCTACAGCGGTGAGCCATGCACCTCTCGAGAACTGGAGGCATTCGCTGCTTGTAAGGTTGGAACCGCGCGTCCCGAAGTGGGGCAACAGCTCAGCGTCGACATTGGGTCCAGGCAGCATCAGCGAGAGGGACCGACAGGCCTGAGACGAGACGACTGACCGCACGCTTACTTCATGCAGTGACTACGAGCAGGTGGCATCAGGATGGATCAAGGTGCGTCTCTGTCTCAATTCAACCCTCTCAAGTGTTCGTAATTCGGTGACATTCTATCGTTGATCTGATCCCTCGGTTCGATAGATGCCACCCAACAATCGCGAGTTGGTAGATCCTGCAACTCAATCACGCACGAATGACCTCTTGTCCAATCCAAACACGGAGCCGGTCAGTCCAATGGAAAGACCTCCTCTCGGCAGCCGTTTCTACGGACCCTGATATTCGCTCGAACCCTATCTTAAGGTCAACTGGGGAGACGTGGTATCAAAGGAAGAGCTCGAAAGGATCAAGTTGCTCGCGGAAAAGCTGTCCAAGTAGCCCGCCTCTGAAGAAGTCAAAGCTTGTAGCTTGTCCTTCTCCCTGATCGTCTCATTTTCTACCGCACGAATGTCGCAATGAATGTTTTCCCTCGTTGCCACCCAAGACCCGGTCGGATGATTGAGCGTCGATGTCACAGGACACAGCCTCCGAACGTGCGACCGCGAGAGTTTCTGACCAGCCTACCACTTCGTTGGAGCCAAGTCATCCAAGCTCGAAGGAACCCACTCTGCGCCCCGTAGGCAAAGTCGGTGGCAAAAATCCAAACGAGAGCGAAACGTGCGTACGCCTTCTCAAATGTCTTTGAAACTCGAGAGCTAAAAAGGACGCTAACTTGACAAGTACCCGCATGGTGGCGCAGAAACGTGTTATCTTTGGATTCCTCCATTCCGATAGCACATTCGAGGGCAAACCTACCGTAGTCGAGTCGGCTTCGCTCTCCCTCTCTCCCTCTCCCCACCTCTCATTCGACCGTCTAGGATCCGTTGAATTATGGTGCTCCTGCCCCTCGAACTCGCTTACCCTCTAGCGGCGACGCTGCTCTTGTCCTCTACGACACCAGTTCTCGCGACACCAGGTCCGAACCTATCCGACGTCCTCTCCAAGCTGTCGTCATCAATTTCCTCGAAAGCGCACAAGTTTGTCGGTCTGAACGCGTGTCCGGCTCCAGCGTTCCTTCCGAGCTCCTGCGTCAACGGTCATTCGCCACAAAATGTCGATGGGTGCTGCACGAACGTGCCAGGCGGTTACTTGCTACAAACTCAATTTTGGGATGCGAGTCCTCCTACGGGTCCCAACAACTCGTGGACGATCCATGGACTCTGGGTCAGTTCCACTCTTCCCTTGCTTGAAGCTCCTCTCGTCGGGACGATCGATGTAGACAATAGCTGAAACGTTCCGTCTTTGTTACCTTGTCGTCTAGCCTGACAATTGCGATGGCACGCACCAACAATATTGTGACCCTTCGCGAGAGTATACCGATATTCGGGGCAAACTGCAACAGTACGGACCCAAGGATCTCGTGCCCTACATGGACGTTTACTGGAAAGATTACCAAGGCAACGACGAGTCGTTCTGGGAGCACGAATGGTACGTACCTCTTCTGACAATAAACCCCTACGGTGCTTGGTCCAGACGAGAGCGATCACTAAACGTGAGGTCAATCCCCAGGGACAAGCACGGAACTTGCATCTCGACGCTCAACACGACTTGTTACGGTTCGACGTACACTCCGTACGAAGAACTCGTCGGTTACTTTGAACGTACCGTCTCGACGTTCAAATCTCTGCCCACGTTCGAATGGCTCGCCGAAGCTGGAATCGTCCCTTCGTCCACCAAGACGTACTCGTTGACCGAGTTGCAATCGGTTGCGAAATCCAAATTCGGGAACGAAGTCGTGTGGAATTGCGAGAAAGGTGGAGTGTTGAACGAAGTGTGGTACGGGTACAACTCGAAGGGTCCGATTGCTGGAGGGAAATTGGTACCGACGGGACCGATCGGTTCGGGTTCGACCTGTCCGAGTACTGGGATCAAGTACTTGCCCAAGCTTGCGACGAACAGCTCTTCTTCGTCTGGTGGAACGGGTACAGGAGGAAGCAGTAGTGGCGGGAGTGGTTCATCTGGATCGTCTTCTTTCCTCAAAGGTCAGTTTTCCTCTCTATGTTCGACTTTCGTCATAGTCCCCTACAGAGGCATTCAGAGCTGACGAACCAACTCTTGTTCCTATGTTAGTCCTGGTTGATGGAGAACAAAACGGGTGTCTAATCTCAAATGGCAAATGGTACACGACAGGTACTTGCGCTGGATACAGGACATCGACAGTCTCTACCGATTCCAACACGTTCACTTTATCAACTTCGAAAGGTCCCTGTACCGTTCTCGCGGATTCGGGAACTCTTTCCTGTGCGGCTGGTAACTCGGCTTCGACCTTTTCAAAAGCAAGTCTTTCTCTTCTCTTCTCTTCTGCTCTTTCTCGGCGTTGTGTGGTTAAACTTGTTCATGATCTTTCACAGGACTCCAACAACTATTTGACCTACGATTCCAAGAGCGAGTTTTACGCTTCGCAAGTCGCATCGGGTTCGAACCAAATCCCAATCTCGACTGAATCTGGAACGATCCAACTCGAAATTTTGTTCGAGGAAGCTTAGTTGGGGAAAACCGAAAAAGGCGAGTATCGATCCTCGATTTCATCATGAAGAAGGAGAGAAAACCGAAAAGATCCCCATTCTCTGGCTTTTTTTCTTTCTTTCTCTTTTGAAAAAATGGAGTAAGAACCAAGTGCTTTTGTAAACAGTGAAAATCTATTCTACGAAGTTTGATTTTGACCAGAGCGAAGAACAAAAACCCCAGGAAGAGAGCAAGAATAACGAAAAGAAAGGGCCAACGATCAGACACTAGTCTTCATTTGCATGGGAGAGCATGACTTCGTGTTCGAGTTTACGATTCGCCTGTTACAACCACAAGAGCATTCGAAAGTCAGTCAAGAATGTACATATGATCGGACGAGACGAATAGAAAAACGAGTAAAATAGACGAGAAATCTTACCTCCTCGAGTTCTTGAATCTTGTCTTGATAGATTCGTTCGAGTTCCTTCATCTTGGCCTCGTGCGTAGTCGTCAGGGCCTTGACATCGACATCGGTGACGACGTTTGCCAAATTTGAACTCGAGCTCGAATTCGCAAGTGAAGATGGTCGTTGTTCTAGTTGATCTCGAATCGATTCTCGTTCGAGTTCACTCTGAGTCAACTTGTCCTGTAACGCTTGCAACGTCGTCCCAAACTCTTCAACCTGTTGACGTTTCTCAAGTTCGTGTCGTTCTTGGGTTGAAGCGAGTTCGATCGAGTGAATCGAACTGATGGAATCGATTTGAGTTTGGGCAGAGTGTTGAGTCTCTTGCAACGCGAATCGTGCATCTGATAATTCTTTCTCAACTCGTACGAGGGTCTGTTCAAGTGAATCAATTCGAGTTTGTTCTTCTGGCGTCAATTCTTTCGAAGGTACTGGAGGAGGAGGAAGGGTTGATAGAGTTTGTTGAGCGGTGTCGAGAGAGGTTCGAACGGTCGAGAGTTCCGACTCGACTTGTTCGAGCGCAAGTTTGAGAGTTTCAACCTCTTTATTCGAGCTTTGCACCTCCTGTATAATCATCTCATGTGAAATTCAGTTTCCAGAGGTTCGCGAGACTGCAGACGCTAAAAAAGATGAAAAAGACGTACGAGTTTCGATGCTTCGAGTTCGAGTACGACTTGTTCCTGACTCGTGCTCAACGTCTCACGTGCGAGGTTCAGACTCTCGACTTCGGCTTCGTGTGCTTGTCGAGATTGTTCAAGAGTTTGTTCGAGCTCGAGTTTGAGGTCGTGTAGTTCCTCAACGTGTTTCTCGGACAGTTTCGAAAGTTGATCCTTGAGAGACTGTAGCTCGGGGGCGAACAAAAATCAATCAGCTATGAACTGACTTTTTCTCGTCCTTCGAGAGAGGGGAGTTTTACGTACCGAAATCTCTTGTTCTTGCAGAGTCGATTCTTGCTCGAGCTTGTGCACTTTGGCTTCGAGTTCCAGTTTGATCTCGTCAAGGTTTGCCCTAGACTGTTGTTCAACTTGGTTCGTCGCATCTTTGATCTTTCCCTCATGATCGAGTCCAAGTTGCTCAAGTTCTCGTGCGTGTCGAGTCTCGAGTTCCTCGAGTTCACGTTCCAACTGTCCAATTCGTTCCTCATGTTTCGAGTGGTCGTGCAGAGCTTCGAGTTCGATTCGTTGAGCTTCGAGTTGTTCGACATGTCGAGTTCGAAGGTCTTCGAGTTTGTGATTGTAAGTTTGATCTGCATCTCGACATGCGTTCTCGTACGCTTCTCTCGACCTCGCTTCAATTCGTTCCGTTTGAACTCGATCTTCCTCTTCATGCTTCAGAACGAGTTGTTGCAGTTGTTCCTCGTGAAGTCGTCTCAATCCAACGAGCTCGTTCGAGACTCGTTCGAATTCGAGTTGGAGCTCTTTTTTGTCTGAATCGGTTTGTTCGAGGTTCCGATTCGATTCTTGATGCAACCGTTCGAGTTGGTTGTACTTTTCGGTCAAATTCGACAAGGATTCGGTACTCGAATTGACGAGTTCTGAATGTTCGAGTCTCAAGGTTGACAATTGATCGACAGTTTCTTGTACAAGTTGTTTAGAGCGTTCAACCTCTTGTTCAAGTTTTTCAATCTTTTTCAAAAAAAAAAAACAAAAAAGGCGCCGAGTCAGAACACACATGCAAACAGTACAGAAGGAGCTAGACTCACCTGTTTTTGCGATTCAAGTCTTGCCGATTCACTCGATTGTTGAAACTCTCGATCCTTGTGTTCGAGTTGATCCGAATGTTCGAGTTTGAGGGATTCCAACGTTTGTTGTACTCGTTCGAGTTCGAGGTGTTTCTCTTCCAACGCTTTCTTCGTCGCTGTGATCGAGGTAGAAGAAGGAGCGGCGACTGCAGAGCGAGTTGAAGAAGCCGTGCTGGAAGAAGGTCGCACTCGACTACTACTGGTCGTAGTCGAAGCAGCAAGAGGAGGAACTCTACTACCACGAATCGGGTTCGTAGTCGTGGTTGTCGATCTCGCAGTCGTGGTGGTCGGTCTCGTCGTCGTGGGAAGAGGTCTCGTCGTGGTAGATGAACTCGCGGTCGAGGTCGAACTCGAAGGTCTCGCATTGACAAGAGGTCGAGTCGTCGTCGTCGTGATTGGTTTGCGTACGACTGGTGGTCGAGTCGAAGTCAGGGATGGACGAGATCGATCCGGGACGCTGCTCGAGGATGTGAGAGTTGACCTCGCAAGTCGAGGTTTGGGATCGGTAGTCGTCGTACTCTTGGCAGTAGTGTAATTCGCAAGAGAAGATCGAACTCGAGTTGGGGGATTTCCAGCTGGAGGAGGTCGTGCTCGCACAGTACTGGTACTAGTCGTCGTAGTCGAAGAAGGTTTGCGCACGGGAGCTGCTGCTGTCGTAGGAGGTTTGCGCAGGGACGAGGTCAAGGGTGCACGTGCTTTCACCTTGACGGGACCAGTTGGTTCGGGTACTGGAACGACAGGGATCGATGGAGCGAGTGGGAGAGAAGGACGCGGCGAAGAGTTGGTTGAGTGACCCTCGCTCGCAACCCCATCTGCACCGTTTTGCTCGGACTCTGGCTCGGGTTCAGGTTCAACCTGTGCTGGTTCCTGTGCGGGTGCATCGGAGGGGATTGGCTCGCTGGCGAGAGGAGGAGAAGGAGACGATGGCGCGACGGGAGCAGACTCGACCACTGGAGCCGGTTCTTCCGCTGGTACAGTTTCGGCTTCGAGTTCAGGTTCCATCGAGAGTAAGAGGCAAGACGGAGAGCGAGAGCGAGTACGCCAGAGATGGGAGCGAAACGTGAGACGTGTTCCAAGTCGTGTTTCCACTTGTCCTCCTCTCTCTCACCCTTCCCTCGACCCCTGGTGCCGATTCGCTCGATCAGTTGATCGCCATGGCACCACTCGCGTCGATCGCGAGGATCGCCGTCGCCCGGTGGAGTCCCGTCACGGCTCACACCTCATCCGAAGCGTACCTCGTCACGGGCACCGTCACCTCGTCTCCCACCGACCCGCAGGACTCGCCCTCGCTCTCACCCGATCACGACTCTCCTCGCCTCGAACTGTGGCGCCCGTTCGACGCGACTCCCCTTGAACCGTGTGCCTCGCTGCCGAGTCCCGCTCGCTTTCACTCGATCGCCTGGAACCGCCTCGGTACAGACGACGCAGCGACGAGACCCCTCGGTACGATCGCTGCTGGACTCGAGAACGGCGCCGTGTGCCTGTGGGACCCGCACCGGATCCTGAACGAACCTCACCTCGACCCGCTCGTCAATCGGTTCGACCTGCACTCGGGCCCAGTTCGAGCGCTCGCGTTCAGTGCCGCTCAACCCAACTTGCTCGCGAGTGGCAGTGCGAACGGAGAAGTGTCGATCTACGACTTGTCCCAACCCCACGTGAAACCGTTCAGCCCTGGACCTCGCTCGCGTTCGATCGAGACCGTCACGTGTCTCGATTGGAACCCTTCCGTCGTACACATTCTCGCGACCGGGTCCAACTCGGGCTACACCGTCGTGTGGGACCTCAAATCGAAACGTGAAATCACTGCCCTCTTGTACCACCCCGCGGGAACTCAGACCGGACTCGGACAGGCCGGGTTCGGAACTTCCTCGAACGCGGGAGGAGCAGGTGGCATCTTTGGTGGAGGAGGACCTGGAGTAGGTTCGAACGCACGTGGAGGTGCCGCAGTGGGAGGACTCGGGGGTATCAGCAGTGTCAAATGGCATCCCGAAAACGTCAGTCTACTCTCGCTTCTTTCGTTCCTTTGGTCCGAGTACTGACCTTTGTTCTGAAACAGCCGACAAAATTGATTACGGCTTCGGACGATGATCACAACCCAGTCATCCTCGTATGGGACCTACGCAATTGGAAAGAACCTGAACGCGTTCGTCTTCTCTCTCTCTCTCTCTCTCGCGAAGAATGATCAAACTGACAGTCGAGGTTCTATGTTTCAGGTTCTGAGAGGACACGAGAAAGGAATCTTGTCGATCAGCTGGTGCCAACAAGATCCAGATTTGATCCTCTCGAGTGGCAAAGACGGTCGAACCATTACGTGGAGTTGCACGACCGGAGAAATTGTCGCCGAAGTCAGTGTATTTTCTTCTTCCTTGCGCTCCTCTTGCGTTATTAAATTGACTCGCTTGGAATTCGAAACAGGTCAAACCGAGTAGCGATTGGGTGTTTGATGTTGGATTCTGTCCCCACAACCCTTCGATCATCAGTGCCGCCTCGCTCGACGGCACAATCACTCTACACTCTCTCCAATCTACTGGTACTCCCGAATCGCAGCCTGAACCGTCTTCGACGCAGACGAACAATTCTTCGACGACGACGAACGGATTGGGTTCGGAAGACCCGTTCAACTTGTTTGAACAAGCCATCTCGGCCAACGTCTCGAACCATCCGACGAAATCCCTCCAAGTCGTTCCGAGATGGTTGCAACGACCAAGTTCAGTCTCGTTTGGGTTTGGAGGCAAACTCGTCAAGATTCGACATGAACGTTTCGCTACTACCACTACCACCCCAGGAGGTCCGGTTCAAAAAATTCCGAAACTTGAGATTGTGCACGTCGTCACTTCAAACGAGATTGTGGAACGGGCCGAAGCGTTGGAACGTGCCGCGACGGGACAACTCGAAGGTGGATTCGCTGCGTTCTGTGATCACAAAACTCAAGAACCTTCAAACGAAGAACCGTCGTCGTCGTCTTCGTCTCGGCTCGAGAGTTGGAAACTGTTACAAACTTTGCTTCGAGCGGCGGTAGGAGGACAATCTCATCGCAACCGAGAACAATTGGTCGAACTGTTGGGATTCGATCAAGATCGAATCGAATCCAAGATTCAAACTGCTTTGGACAAGTTTCGAACCCTCGGCAAAACTTTGCCCCTTTCAACCTCGTCTCAACAACAACCGGAGGATCCTGAACAAACTCAGGATGAATCGAGAACACCTTTGGACAATCGGGATGATGTGTTTAATGAACGTCATGGAGGTGGAGGAGGAAGTTCTTCATTGTTCGATGAACCAACCCCTTCGCAACCTTTACAAGATTCGTTCTCGACCGGTATTGGAGGGGGAGATGATTTCTTTGCAAACCTCGGGAATCAAGATCACACTCGACTCTCGGCTTTACCGGAACGGTTGCGTCGACAAGAGTCCATGACGACTACCGAAGGATTCAACAGTACGGCCGCGACGAACGGGTCGAATTCGAGTGTCGCCAGTTTCAACCTCAAACCCACCACCTTGTTCAAACTGTACGAACCTGAACAAGACCAAGACTTTGAGAACGACGAGGTCAATGTCGATCGATTGATCACGCAAGCCCTCGTGATTGGAGATTTCACTTCTGCCGTCTCGCTCGCACTCGCAGTCGATCGATACGCCGATGCGATCCTGTTTGCGTTGAGAGGAGGACCCGAATTGTTGACCGCAGCTCAAACCGCGTATTTCCAACGTTCTCAACCGGCGAACGAGACGACCAAAAGTTACTTGCGCGTGTTTGAATCGATCACGAACGACGACCTCGAAGACTTGGTTCAACACGTCGATTTGAAAGATTGGATCGAAGTGTTTGTCCTCGTGTGCACGTACTCGACTGGCGTTGAACGATCCGAACCTTCTCGTCAACAAGTCGAGTTTGGCACGTTGATCGAACTGTTGGGACAACGACTCGAACACCGGTTTCAACTTGCGCGTTCGAACGGTGAACTCGATGCCGATCAATGGAGGAAACATGCCGTCGTCTGTTACCTCGCCGCGGGCAAACTCGAACAAGTCGTTCACGTGTGGATCGCACAAATGCAAGAAGAAGAATCCCGAACGCTCGATCACGCGATTCAGACGAAATCGATCTCGGCCATTTCGGCGTACGAAACTCGGGCACAAACTTTGCAAGAGTTTGTGGAAAAAGTTCAAGTGTTTCAACACGCGGTCGGATACGTCGATGTCGATCTCACCGCGAACCCCGGTTCTTCAAAAGACCACGACAAGACGTTCAAACTCGCATCGTTGTACGAACGGTACGTCGAGTACGCCGAATTACTCGCCGATCAAGGATTGTCGACCCTCGCGATCAAGTACATCAATTTGATTCCACGAGACTTTGTCGGTACAAACTCGGAACGAGGTGGAGCTGCAGCGCTCGCGCGGGCTAGGTTGTTGACGGTGCCGGGAACGTCGGCGGCGACGAGAGGTGCGAACCCATACGGTCGTACATCCCAACAACCCCAACCAACGTCTCGCTACGGAGTGCCTGCATATGGTCAAGTTCAACCTGGTTCAGCACTCTCGAGCTCGACTCGATCGGCCTACAACCCATACTCGACAGCTGCTCCCGCTTCCGCCGTACAACCGTCTCCTTCGTCCTACAGCCCGTACGCAACGAACCCGGCAGTCGCGGCTCCTCCTGCTCTCGGTCAAACCGCGCAACAGAACTCACCGTATGCGGCTGCCTCGAATCCCTACGCTCCTGCCCCAGTCGCAGCCGACAACCCGTACGCGCCTGCTCCAGTTCTTGCTGCTCCCCCTTCGGCGGCAGCCAACCCTTACGCCGCTGCTCCTGCACCTTCATCTGCATCGACCGCAACGTCGTCGTTCGTACCTGCGTTCCCTTCCGCGATCCAAAGCGGCCCCGTGCACGACCCGTACGCACCTGTCCCTGGGAACCCAGGAGCGGGACTGCCCGCACCTCCCGCGATTCGCGAAGCTTCGCCCAACTTTGCGAACCGTCAACCCGTACCGGCAGCTGCTCCTCCTCCTCCACGCGCGAAACCTGAACAAGGTTGGAACGATGCTCCCATCTTGTCTCGCAAATCGACTCCTGCAGCCACTGCTGCTGCTGTCGGTGGTACCGCAGGAGGAGGACTTGGAACGAGTGCACCGAGGGTTCAAGCAATCACGAGCCCGTTCCCAAACATGCCTGCCACTGGAGCACCCGCAGCATTTGGAACGTATGCAACTCCGGGACAACCGGTACCGCCTCCTCCACCGAGTCGAGGATCGAATCGAACTCCTGCACCTCCTCCTCCTCCTCCTGCTTCGGGTTCTCGATTCATTCCTCCTCCTCCTCAGCAGCAGCAGCAGCAACAACAGCCGCAGGCTCAAGCAGCACAGGTTCCGCCTCCGCCTTCGGCGTATGCCGCACCTCCACCTCAGAGAGTGACTTCAAACTATGCTCCTCCTCCACCTCTGGCATCTTCGGCGGCTACGCCTAGTCAGTTTGCAACGGCACCTCCTCCTCCCCCTGCATCGACGAACCAGTATGCTCCTCCTCCCCCTGCATCGACGAACCAGTATGCTCCTGCTCCTCCTCAGTCGAACAATCAATATGCTCCTCCTCCTCAGGCGACGAATCAGTTCGCGGCGGCAGCACCTCCTCCTCCCCGAAGTGGGACTCCAGGAACTGGGATCTCGACGTCGTTCAACCGACCTCCCCCTCCGAGGTCGACCACTGCGACTCCGCCTCCGAACGCACCCAACTTCCCTCCTCGTCCTCCTTCGGCGGGTGCGAACCGAAGTGGGTTCCAACCTTTGACCGCAGCAGCGCCTGGACCTCCTCCTCCTCCTGCTTCTTCGTCTGCTCAAGCGAGACCCCCACCACCGCCATCGGCTCAAGCGAACATCAACAGCAGCAGACCACCACCACCTCCGTCTGCTCAAGGTCAAGGTCCTGCGAATGGAACGATGCCCCCTCCTCCTCTCGCAAGACCGGGTTCGGCTACTCCTTCTTCGACGAATTCGAACAATGGAATGGCTCCTCCTCCTCCTTCGCAACCGCCGGCAGCACCTCCTGTGCAAACGAGACCTGAACCTCCCAAGCTCAAGTACCGTGAGTCCTATTCCAACCCATTATCAACCCTACGTTCTGCAGTGCTGTACTCGTGGTCCAGAAACCTGACCCCATCTTTTGATACTCGAATTAGCTCCTGGCGATCGAACGCATATCCCGGTTGCAAACCGACCGATTTTTGACATCTTGTCTGTCGAATTGAGAAGATTGAGGCAAACGACTCCTGTAAGTTTTGTTCTTCCCCCTCCCTCCTCGGGAAGAGTTGGTGCTGATCTACTTTTTTTTTCACATGGCGATTCAAAAAGCCTCAACAAGCGAAAATGATCAACGAGACTGAGAAACGGTTGAACATGTTGTTCGATTTGATCAACAGTGAGATCTTGTCTCCCAGTTCAACCGAACAAGTTCTCGAGATTTGCAAAGGTAAGCCCACCCAATGAATCTTTCTCCTTGCATCGATCGTCTGTTGATCCCATCCATGTGTTCTGTTCCCTTCATCTTCATCTAGCGATCGAGAGTCGAAACCAACCTCTCGCGCTCGAATTGCATCTTGGACTCCTCACGACTTCGAACGATGTCGCACCGTTCCAAGCCGCTCTCAAACTTGTCATTCAACGCATGTCTTAACCGAGGGAGTGATAACATCGGTTTCCTCCCGATGTCTCCTTTGGAAGAGAAAACCAAGAAGTACCTCCCTGGCCACTTTTCCACCCCCCGAATCATTTTCGTCTTGATTTCCTCCTTTCGTTTCTTGTCTTGCCCAAAAGCGTTCTTTCTTGTTCTTTTTTCTTTTCGTAAATCCTATTCCCTTTTTTTTTCCTACTTGTGTTTTCCTAATTCAATTTTTCCTCGAAATCATATCTCGTGAACTCTGTTTCTTTCTCTACTGTTTTCTCATTTGATTCGGACGCTCCAAATATAAAAAGTTCCGACGAATGGCGAACCACCGAAAAAGACTCGTGGTCGTAAAGAGACAGGGAACCAAAATCCTAGATCTCTCGCTCTTTCGGAATCCTGAGCGTCCAGACGCTTCAAGCTTCAAGATAGAACACGAGCTACGAAACAAAAAATGGAACTCAGGATTATTGAATGGCAGCAAGCGCAGTCGAATTCTTCTGTCTTACGCTCTCTTCTGTTCTTGTTTGCAAGCGAGCCGGACAGAACCATTACTTCCTTAGGATCAAGGAAGCACGGAATCCGAAGAAATCGAAAGAAGAAAAGAGAAAAGAGCCAGAACAGAGAAGAAGTAGAAAACGCTCTTGCTCTTGTATTTCAAGTTCCAGAAGGTTTCCCTTTCGAAGTATCGTACGCTCGGATGAGATGCTCTTGTCCTTCCTCGGTTCTGTTTCGATTTTGTTTTCGTTGTTGTGGTTGGTGGTTGGAGAGGAAAGTGGTAAAATGCTTTTGGTCAGTTCAACTCGAGAAAGAGAAAAATAAAAATCTCTCATCCCGATCCGGAGAGAGGCAGAGAGAGAGCAGAGAATGACGATACGAGGGAGAAGAGACGTACTGAGAGAAGGCGAAACCTCGATTCCGTCTCAACCTTTGTACGGCTCGCACTTTCTTGATTGCCTGGGTGAAAGTGAACAAACAAGAGTTTTCAGAATTCACTCTTTGGCGAGAGTGTTTGCGAGGGGCTGGCAAAGTCAGAAATACCTTTTGGAACTGCTCCATTCGAGGACGGTAATCTGGAAGATTGTACTTTTGAATCTCTTGGACAATGTGGTAGGGTTCCGGTTGGAACAATCGCTTGTATCTGAAATGCCAGGGGGAGAGCGCCAAGAGGTTTCGTCAACGTTGGACAGGTGCGAGGAGAGGGGCAAAGGGGAAAAGAGGAGGAGAACGTACGATTTCCAGGCAAAGTCTCGAGCGAGGAGAAGGAACGGGAGGCCAAAGATGGTGAGCCAAAACACCAGCGACGACCACAATCGGCCGACAATGTTGCTGTACTCGCGCGAGAATCCGAGCATCGGTGCGATCCAGGCATATAGAGGGAGGAATCCCATCGTGAACACGAACGATCCCGGAATGGCGAGAAGTGTGTACTTTGTCCAGATGCTGAAAGGGTTCAATCGGAACTCATCAGTCATCCTCTGTTCGTGACGCAACATGCCAAAAACGCAAACTGGCAGGGACTCACTCGGAGATGAGTGCAGCTTTTGCGAGCACGGTCAGGAGCGCAGAGAGGTATAGCGTCGTGCCCCATACCCACTGACCTCCGATCCATCCCTGAGCGAGGGCGAGTCCGTCCCAAAAGATCGCAACCGTGACGACGTAGATGACCTGGACGCAGCGCGAAAGACGTGAGTTGGTCTCCAAAGCTTCGTCAAGACAAATTCCGCCTCACGAAGGAGTGTATCAGCGCGTTGATGATCCATTGCCAGAAAATCCGGACAGAGAACTGGACACGTCACCGAATCAGCACTCGACAGACAGAACGCAAGGGCTTGACCGAGTAAGTGATGGGAAAACGCACAAATTTGTTTTGCTGCCCGAGTTTGTAAAGCTCCGGATACCGATCGAGCATACGAGCACCGACAAATTGATCAAACACTCCAAGCACGATCGGCGGGAGAACGGTGAAGACGACGTTGTAGAACGTCAGAGTCCAGCCTTCCTCCAAGACTTGACCCGAGAAAGAATTTTGGAACGCAAACTAGCGAGATTTGAGGAAATTGATCAGCGTCTGGATACTCGATACGTGCAGGATACGTGTTTCGACTCACCCAGAACCCGGTCATGTAAAGCGCAATATTTTTGTAGAATCTGGAATTTGCATCCTAGTGAGCCCGTTGGTTCATGACGAACCGCGAGCGGTAACTTACGAATATAGAATGAGCTTGCTCAGACGTTGGTAACTCCAAGTACCGTGAACCAGCAGCAGTTTTTTCAGGAAGCGGAATTGGCTGATTGCGACATCGGCCGATCGTGCAGCCTGAAGGCCTTCGACTCCTGAAATTCCGACTCCGACATGCGCTGCTTGAATCATGCTGACATCGTTTGCACCGTCTCCGATCGCAAGCAGGATCGCTTTCAGGTTCTTCTTGACGAGCTTGACCACAAGCGCCTTTTGCAAGGGTGAAACACGACCTGCACGTAGGTTCCATCAGCACCAGAAGTCCCCAATCATTTGAAAAACTCCAGCGAGCTCACAGCACACAACCGCTTTGCACATGACGGCCAGCTCGAGGAAAGTTTTCGAGAGATCCTTCTCCAAGGCAAAAGACAAACTCTTGCCATCTGGAAAGCAGAACAGTTGATCCAAAAGAAGCTCAGTATAGAGTAAAGATGAGCGCAAAATGAGCAGATGGCGCGTACCGATCACGAGGGCGAGTTCCTCGAAATCTCCGGCATTGCGCGAGTTTTTCACCGCTTCGAGTCTTTTCGTGAGGAAATCTCGAGTATCGAGCGCATTGTCTTCGTTGACGATCACCTGTCAGAAACAAAATCGATGATGATCAGGGGGATAAATCGAAGTGAGAAACGCTATCCAATCGAGATCTTACGAGACTCATAGACTCCGAGATGAGTCGGCAGGACAGTCCAATGTTGATAGCAGTTTCTTGTCGGTCTCCAGTCAGCACCCAGATCTTGATGCCAGCTTGTTGCAAGGTGTAGATCGTGTCGGGCACTCCGTCTTGCAGCTTGTCTTCGATCGCAGTTGCACCGAGCAGGAACAGGTCGCGCTCGATGATCTCGGAAGCTTTATCGAGTGCTTCACTGCGTCCATTGATCGTGGCAGCGGCCTTGTCGTAGATCGAGACCCACTTGCGGTACTCGTCTTCGGGAATTTCTCGCATCGCGATGCACAACGTGCGCAACCCCTCTGTGGCATACTCCTGTGATATCTCGTCTCCTTGTCAGTCGTTGACCATCCCAGGGATATGACGGCAGATCAGGCTGAACCTGCACGTCTTTGACTGATAGGACTCTGCTCACCTCGAGATGATTCGAAGTCGCTTCGTTGTACACCTGACCTTCCGCTGCAAGTCGCTCAAAAATGACGGTGTCGGCACCTTTGCAGTACAATTTGATCTTGCCTTCGGGAGTACGAATGATCGAAGACATCCTCTTCCTCGTCGAATTGAATTCGAGAATGTTGAGCACTTGGTACTCTTGTTCCCGACCGCCGATGCTGACAAATACGGATTGCGGTTTACGAGTCTAGCGACAGAACCCAGAGATTGCGTCAGCAGAACGAACATCAGGAGAATTGTTTTTCGAGAAGCGCAAGTGCGTTCTTCACCTTGAAAGTGTAACCGAGGACATCGGCACCACTGACGAGCGCAGCCTCGTCGGGACTACTCGCTTGGTACACGATTTTCTCGTCCTTGATTTCGGGGATGACCGTGTGACACGTCGCTAGGAGCGTGAGAAACTCGTCGATGATGGCGGCGTGCTTGTCTCGTGTTTGCAACGAATCGCGTAGGTCGGCAAACGAAAACACTTCACCCTTCTTCGCTTCCTCGACGACATCGGCGTATGGAATCCCTCCGATCGAGCACTGCCGAAACTCCATTTGGTTGCAAGTGAGCGTGCCGGTCTTGTCGCTAAAGATGTATTCAATTTGGCCTAGTTCCTCCACGAGTGAAGACGTCCGACACAGTGCAGGGGTGTCCGTTGGCGCGTAGTACATGTCTGGAGAGACAAAATTGCCCGAAAATGAGCGATTCCGGACCTCGCTCAGACTAGATGAACAAAGATGACTATTCACCAAGATCTGAATTGATGAAAGCGGCCTGTTGAAACTTGACCACTTCCATCGTCACGATGAGCCTATCGACGAGCATTTGTTGAGCATGGTACCTCTTTGATCAAGGATTTCGCGGGATCGACTCACGAGATTGGGATCAAGTTGTTCAAGGTGAGGATGAAAGTAAGAATGTCTTTGATGAAACTGCCAGCACTGACGGCATTCGCATCCGCGTTAAAGTATAGGTACCACATTTGATCGCCAAACACTCGGTTCCGCACGGTCGCACCGATAGCACATCCAATCGAAAGCGCCAGGAGGATGCCGAGCAGGAACAGGATCTGGACATTGACCATACGCTCCATCGCTGTCCGTTTGATGGGTGCTGCACTGAAGATACAAAAAGTCGAAGCAAAGTTCAGTTGTCATCTTGACCCCCGTTTCTTCAAGGGGCAGCGATGCATCCGGGCCATGAAACTTACGTTGCGTTCCGCATGAGTTTCGTCTCGTGACCGGTAAAGACTACGATACCGTACAACCACGCCGTGTTGCGCAACTGAGCTCCTCGCAGCAAGATCTGATCCGGTCCGAGAGGCACGTCTTTGGATTGCGCATCGATCCCAGCCGACGAGATCGACAGGGTCGCCTCGAACGTGTAGAGCGAGTTGTTGGGTTGCTCGGACCGCAGTTGACCCGACAAGCGCGAGATTGCAGCTGGAGACAGCAGGTTGGCAGTAGATTGATGCGCTTGTTTGATTTTGAGGTTGGTCTCGCTGCGACAAAGGGGTCAAGGGTTCAGGTCCGTGCGTTCCCCGAAACGGGATTGGCGAAAGGGGAGGAGGAGAGTTTACCCATCGAGATTGCTCGTTTCAATGTAGCACAATCCTTCGGGTTCACTCGAGCTGAGAATGACCAAGTCTGCCGGGAACGAATCGTTCGCTTCGACGCGTACAATGTCGCCAACCTTGATACTCCGCCAGGGTTTGTCGACGAATGTCGAGCCTTCGAGCACTTTGGCTTTGCGCGTGTTGAGGTCGGCATCAGATTGGTGTCGCTTGATGTCCTCCTTCGCCTCTTTCAGCGCCGCTACGATCAAGACGATTCCGAGGGGCAAGATGGTCGTGTAACGATTCGTGGGCGATACATTCGGGATCTGTTGAATGCAGGCAGTGAACAGGAAGAAGATGTTGGCGTATTTCGAGAATTGCTCGGCGAGGAATTTCGGCAAGAACGTGACCACGTTGTACTTGCTGGTCGAGATCGAGTTGTTCGAGTACTTGGTCGCTGCATTCAGATCCGGGTGGTTCAAGTGAATGACACGTTCACCTTGGTACACTCTCGGTCCTCGTTGTGCAATCCGTTTCAGATCGGTCCACAGCTGGTCGAACCGATCCCCACCCTTGCGTCGGTTCTGTTTCGCCTGCATCGCCGCGAGTCTCGCTTTCGCCTGAACAATCTCTTCGTCGTCCTCGTCGAGCATGTTGCGACTCGGTTCTCCTATTCGCCCTTGTCCGAACCCTGCCGGTTTCTGAGCGTTCGCAGTGAGCGAGTCGTCGTGCTTGTACGAAGGACCACTCCTGTCGTACTCGGGTCTCGAGTCGTACGGGAGGGTCGGTTGCACGGTACCAAAAGTGGAAGCGGCGAGATCGTCGTCTTCGTCGTCATCGTAGAACGGGTTGTAATCGTCGTCGTACTGTCCTTTCCCAAGGGATTGGTTGCTCACGTCGACGGCGGTGCCGAACGCGTTCGCAGCTCGACCTCCTCCGTAACTCGCCGGGTTCTGACTTTGACCGTACGGGTCATACGTCCCTCTCGTGTTCGAGAACGGGTTCGAGGTGGTATCGTCGCGCGGTCGACTGCGCGGAGTTGGCTGCGACGTGGGACTGAACACTGCCAGGTCCTCGTCGTCCGAGCCAAACTAGAACGCAATGGGTTGAGTCAGCGAAACAGATCTCGACATTCCTCAAGATCAACCCTCCTCAAGTCGAGATGAAGAGATGAATGATGGCCAGTCTTGGGAACTTCGGGTTAGGGAACAGGACACAGCAACGCACCGGATCCATGCTGAAGCACCGGCGTCTCTAGCTTCAATGTTAATCCTGCTGATCCGAGGCCGGCGAGAGCGAGAGGACGTGAGAGTCGTACAGGGCGGACGTGTGTCGACGTGCGCCGGGCGCGCGCATCCGACTCGCAGTTTTTTCTACAACTTCTATAGAAATTACAACAAGTACATACAGACCGACGCTGCAAGTCCTGATCCTCACAACAGCAAAATTTCCACAGTACCTTGTACTTTTTCAACCCCGAAATCGACCTCGATCGCAAGCTCGTCTCGACTTGCTGCCACTGCCCCTGATCCGAAAGCAGGAGGCGAATACACGAGGGACGACAAGATCACGTTGACCTCGCGCAGCGTACAGTTCTTGATCCCGAATCGCACCTCGTTGAGAACACCTTCATCCCGGAACTTGGTCGCGTGGTTCACCGGATCCAACGCAATCCGACCTCCGTTTCGAGTCTCAAGTGTGATAGTCGCATCAAAGAACGGCCGCTTGGTGCCGCCCCTGACAAACACCTTGTCGAGTCCTTCGAATCGAGTTCGTGCTCGGCCAAGTTCCATCTTCGACATCTTTGGGTACCTCAATTCGAACGCTTGTTGTCCATCATCTGATTGTTGTCCTAGAGACCACAAATCTGTCGCACGCGCGACGACACTGTCGGGTTCGATCAAAAGGTGGTTCGACATTCTGCCTCCGAGCAATTGCACCGCCCACGTTGAACTGCGGGTCATCTCGGCGAGTTGAACGAGTGCTTGTCCCGATGAGAGCGTACCGACATAGTCGGGAGCGTCGATCCAATCGAGTGAAACGACAGATCGAGGTCCGACCACTTCGAGACTTGCGACTTCTGGCGTTCGCCGCCTTCGTGTATCGTACAGTTCGCTCAACCTGCGAGACACTTCAAATGGAGCGAGCTCGCGAGAGTATCTTGCCGAGAACGTCGATTCGAGTACGTCTCGCAACAAAGTCGAACCTGGTCGAATCCTCATGATCCGAGTAGACAAGATCGTACGATCCCGTTCATCAAACTCGCTTCGACCGTCGTCGTCGTCATCTTGAACGTTGTCGTCGACGAGAGGATATCCGCCATGTGCTGTCGGTGCGTGTTTCGATCCGACAAATTCGATGCTCGGTTCCGGAGGTGAGCATATCCACAGAGTGTCGAGATCAGAGTCTGTTTGCAACACGCTTCCAAGACAACATGAGAATCGGAGAAATCGACCTGCAAGGTCGAATGAAAGAGAGAAAATGTGTTCCGTACATGTGCCTCCAAACTTGAACAGGACGACGAGCCTCAGGTATTCGTCAAGGTGTGAAAGACTGTTTTTGTATTTTGTTTCCCAGGTATTCGATGGTCAGTTTCCATTGGCGGCTAGCACACAAAGGCGGGAAGACTGACAAATGGTTCCCGGTGGACCAGCTGTCCCATGCGTTGACCCATCTCTGCGTTTCAGGACCGACGTACCATCCTCTTTCAATCATTCGTGTCTGGTCAATCGAGACGACATGCACGTCGTATCCGAGTTCCTGATACCGTACGAATGTGTCGTTCGCCAAGGTCGTAGTCAACACGATCAACCGCGTGCGGGGTTCGTGAACGAGCAGAGTCTCGATCGCTTCCAATTGTCGTCGTCCAAACGATTCTCGACTCGAAAGCCAACTTGTGAAATGCACAAGGTGGTACTCGTCGTCGTTGTTTGTTTTCGGGTCAGAGTGGGTCGACCCCGATGACGGTTCGTACGGGAGAATGTTCGGAACGATCCATTTCGGCTCGACAGGTTCTGAAACTTGCTTCTTCTTCTTCGGGATCGACCTGGGCTCGACTAGGTCGACCGTGGATGGCTTGGTCGTCAATCCTTTGACTCGGTCGCATTCGAATACGTGTTCGCTCCAATGATCGATCCTCTTGCGACACGTGGGGTAACAGATCCCGCAAGTCCTTCGTTGAGGTTTGAACCCTCGACACAGTTTGTACCCTCCCTGCACGTTGTCGTACAAGTCTTTCCTAGCGCGTCCCGAGGTTCGTTTGACCGCAATCAAGTCGTTCTCGCAAATGTCGTCGGAAAAATCTTGGATCCGGTGATCGTGGATGGGATGGATCCCACTTGGATACAACCACAACCCGACCGACCGACTCTCTGACTGCATGAATCGACGACGGGACGACTTTGTCGGCAACATGAGATCAACCAGGTCTCGAGAGACGATGAAAAAAGTTGACGTTGTGTAAGGAGGGTAGATGGTCAGGTCGTAATTCGACTCTTGAGCTGGATCGACTCTCTCGTCACTGCATAACTCGATCCTCTATTAGTATCTACCAAAGAAGGGGGGAGACAGTCGAGAGACTCACGAATGTACGAATCCTTGCCAGTACTCGGATCTCCTGCCCAGCTCGATCAACTCGTTTGCGACGAGGTCAAACCTGACAAACACGTCGTCTTGTGTCCTGATCACGTAATCGATCGGATCAGACTGTTCCTTGACCCACTGCCATGCGAGCAACATCTTGAGATTCGCTTGGATCGAGGCGGGTTGGGTCGGTTCCCTCGTCGCGACTGACAGCATGTCTCCAAATTCGTTCGCTTCGTGCTCGATCGACGAACCCATTTTACCCGCGACTTGAGGTGAAGGCGCAGTTCCAATCACGAACCGATGAACGACCGAGATTGATTTGGTCGTGACTGTTCCCTCCTCCGAGGTCGAGGAGGAAACAGGAACGAGATCGAGACTCGTTTGTCGAAAACTTTGTCGGTTCAATCGAGATTGTTCAGTCCAAGAAGAGCTGACGAGGACGAGAACCCTGATCTCGTTGTCTCGCTGCTGATGATGATGAGAGGACATTTCGATGGTCGTGTTGAGTCTGGGATACGTGGTCCAGTCGATCCCTCCTCCACCTCTGTACCTCGCGACAAACTGTTGCCACAAGAGGGCGTTCGTCGTGACCCATCCAAAGACAGTGAACGGCAACACGGTCGACCACAACACTCGTTTCCAACTGAGGACTCTCTCGCCTTTGCGATACTTGTCGGTGCGAACTCCAGGTCCAAGGATCGCCGTAATCGCAGTCGAGACGAGTTGACCTTGACGATCTTTGCGGTGTTCGACAATGTTGCTCGTGACCCACGATTGAATCACGTTCTTTGTAGAAAGCGGGTCAGCCTCGGCTCTTTTTCGAACCACACAACCAAGATGTAGAGAGAGAAGAAATGCTTTTCTCACAGAGATGGCAGCGGTGGTAGCACACACGAACCAAGCGGCGACCGGTTGATCGAATGACAAGACTCGATGAGTCGTGAGCGTCATGGGCCAACAGATTGCTTGGAGACTCAAGACCCTCACGATCGTCGGTCCGAGCGGGTAATACACCAACCAACGTTTGAGGAGACCTCTTGCGAGCGAGTGAGTAAAGTAGGCACACGAGAGCGCCCACATTCCCGACACGAACCAGTCCAACCGCGTACTTCTCGAGTTTGACAACAACCCTGTTCCAGGGATTGGCTGTAGCGAATCGCGATGCAAGTCGAACGCTTGAGGGTAGAGGTCGGTGCGGGTCGAAGGAGTTGTGTAGAACCGATGGGCAGAGTAGAGGAATCCGATCAGGGACGGAATGACGGACAAGAAGTTGAGGAGGAAGAACAGGGGTGTCCAGATGCGAGACCTTGGAGCTGGTGCCGAGGAACTCGATGTCGTCGTTGCAGCATTCTGCAATTGTACCAATCAGACCGAGTCGACGCTAAACTTTACGGGAGATAGAAGAGTAAGGAGAAACGCACCGAGGGCAGATGTTCGCGAGATGGTCTCGGTGCGATCGCGGGTGTTACATTCGCAGCAGCAGTCGTCGCAGCATTCGTTCTCCTCTCTCTCAATAACAACGAAGTGTCGGAAGCCTGCCGCCTCCTACTGAACCTCCTCGAAACTTGAATCTCGAGATGATCGTCTTGATCTAGATCGTCTACCTCTGACTGATCCCAGATCGGGGGAGTACTCGTCGCCGTCGTCGTCGAGTTTGTCTCGAACGAGATTGAAGGGGGTCTCGACCCTCTCTGTTGCGATATCTGAGACCCGAGGGTCAAGCCGAGCGATGAGCCGTTGGACGAGCTGGTACGACTGCGAGGACCGAGTCGAGGACGTCTCTGGGCAGTCCATTGTGAAGGTGGGCCAGGCAGAGAGCCGTACGAAGCGAACGGATGGTGCAGGTGCGGATCCTCGTCGTCGTCGTCGTCATCCGGCAATGGCGTGGCAATCGAGCGCGGCGACAGGTGGTACAACTGCGGAACTGAACGAGAGCGAACTGGAGGTGCGTAAGGCGGAGGAGGTCCTCCAGCAGCAGCCGTCGTTGAAGTCAGAGTCGAAGTCAAGGGCGCGAGAGCAGGCAACGCCGTCGTGCGCGACAGAGGCGACACATTCGAAGCGGACCCTCGACGCGAATGAGCCACGTTGGCGGCAACAAGACACTCGACGCGATGCTCGAGAGAGGTTGGATTATCGAGGACCAACGAGCGATTTCCAATTACACTACATTAGAGCCCCTGACTATTTTCAGGACAGGATACTCGACGGTGGTACTTTGTACGTCGCTTCAGCCCAATACGGCAGCTCACTCTTCCAGTCCCATTCACTCGTCGTGTCTGTTTCTCAAAAACCGACGTCAGGGACCGGGCACTTGGGATCAACCTCGTGAGAATCGGGGAACTCACACCTCATGGCATGCAACCAGATGAACAGTTGTTCCGGTTTGGGGTCTGGAATCATGGGCGTGAAACATTTCCGACAGAATCCCTCTTCGTCCTCGTTCGCAGCGGCAGTTGGGTCCTGATCAGACGTGTCGTCAGAAGTGACGACAAGGTTTCTCGCACGTTGAACAGCTTCGACGTCCTTGTCTCGAGCCCATCCATCCGTCTCGTCCCGAACTCCCCTCAAAGTCCTGATGACCCGTTCGGCATCCGAGTTCAACTCGAGTTCCAATTTCGTCTCGATGCCTTCCCTCAAACTCGCGGTTCCCTCGTCCAAGTCTGTCTGTGATCGTGCCTCCTGTTCGAGTTTGTCCTTTTCTTGGTTCATAAACTTTTCTCCACGAGTTCTGCGTTCCTCTTGACGTTCTGTCGAGGTTGAAGGAAACACTCCTCCTTTGCCTTGAGATTGACCCCACGCAGACGAATTTTGATAGATTGGATCATTAGCGATCGCATGTCCGAGGTATTGCAAGTGAACCTAAGAAGAGAGAGGGGGGGAATGGTGAGCCAAACCGAGGTAAAACTACTGATTCGATCTCTCTCACTCGAATTTGGTGCGTTCTACCCGTGATAGGCCGACCTGTCAAGGGCAAAATGAGAGAAACATGTCATCAATGCTGAGACATGCAGAAAAACGAAGAGAGAAACCTTTCTTACACAGGACGACGCTCGTATCGCTCGTTTCATCGTAACTGAGTCGTTCAAAGATTGTCTTGGATTCCTAAAAACACAATCAATTCCCAGAAAAAGGTTAGTTTTCGAGGGCGTACTGATGGTAAGCGCCTAGAAAAGGAAAAACCCGAAAAAGACTTGCTCGTCCTTGAGGGTGAACGACATTGACTCCGATCTGTCGATCAAGAGTCAACAAGGGTTCTTCGCACACGATCCGTTCCCTACAAGGCAATAGTTTCCTTTCCGATTGGTCAGTGCAAAGCGATCGGGGAGAGACGCTTGGTAGATTCATTCTCACGCTGGGAATTTGCCGATACATCTCGCGACGTATTCCTTCTTGACGGATTCTCCACGTTGTCCTCCAAACCACGCTCCAAGTTCTTTCGAACCTTGAACGGTCAACGAACAAATCATGACTCCCGAAGTGAGTCGATCCAACCGGTTCGAAGCTGTGGACGATTTCCCCCTTTCGTCAGCGGAGAGCGCCCAAGGTCGAGAATGAGAGACTTGGACTGAACTGTGTACAAGAGGTAGATCGTAATCATATTTCAAGATTTCGAGCAACGTGTTGAAATTGTACCTGCCTGTAGGATGAATCTGTTGAACGAAGCGCCTAGGTGAGTACGGTGGAAAATCCCTTCTTAGATGGTGTACAAGGGTAAACCACATACAGGCATCGAACCAGGTTTCTCGACGACGAGGGTTTTGCCATCGTTGCCAGGTAACCTGCCATCGTAAATGATTTTCACTTCTCCTGCAACGACAGGCGGTTCGTGACTGATATCGAAGGTCGGCGCAAGTCAGTGACTCGCATGATCGAAAATCGAGATGGAAGAGAAATTCATGGGACTCTCACCGGTGTGAAACGTTCGAGATGAGATCTCCATTCTGAATGATCTGGTCTGGAGTTGCCGGTCGATTGTTGACGACAATGATACCTACTCAACTTGTCACGATTCAGCGGAATTTATCTCAAGATTCGAGGTGGATACTCGCCAGTCTCTATCGCCCATTCCTACGAAATGCAAACACATCGGTAAGAGTGCGTCTTTTTATCTTACTGGAAGAGATGCTTACATAGTACTCCTGAGTTCGATCCCTGAACCAAGAGCCTGAGGTGAGTTGAGGTGTTTTTTCATCGGAGGAGGAAATCAGTTGTCACGAGAGGACGGTGTAGGATCAAAAGGCGAACCTGAATTCACTGTAACTGTTTTTCTGATAAGAGTGATCAGTATATCTGGTTCTCGCTTGATCAACAAGCAGAAGGTGGGACTTGCATATCTATAAGAGTTCTACCCTGCCAGCGCTCTTTTGCCCAACTGTGGTACGTGAACCTAATCCCCAAGTACGCGTCAACTCGCATGGTTTTCTAGCGGGGAAAAAAATAAGACAAGACGACAAACATGTAGGGTTTCAGTTTTCGCAATCCATCCTGTTGGTAGTACTCGGGTTTCGGAGGCGGCAGTGCGAAATCTCCTTGCGGTGGTGGAATCGATTTGCGCGAAGTCCCCTTCTTGCCGCCGGGTAGCGCCTTGACATTGTTGCGATCCTGACCTTTCGGAGGCGCAGTCATGTTCCTCTCGAGGTTGACGGAGCGTTGAAAACAGGAAGAGAGATGAAAGTTGGATCAAGTTGAATCAAACCGTTCCGTTTGGTCGCGACATTTCATTCGACCCGATGACGAACCGAGATCCAAGTTCAATCTTGTCAAACCTGTTGCAGTCTCGAGAGACTCGACTGATCAAACAAGGTGCCGAAGCTGCAAGTTTCCCCCTCCCCTACTCTCTCGCTCTCTCTTTTACTGCTCGCTCAACAGGCTCATTCGGAAAGTCGTTGAACAGAAAGTGTACCGAACCGATCTATACCCCGAGTGTCCGATCCTGATCAAACACCGGTTCCCGAAACGGTATCGTCATGCGACTCTCGACCGGGACTTGACCCTGAAACGGTTACAATCTGAAGCGAGGAACCTCGCCAAGTGTCTCCGAGTGGGGGTCACTGTCCCGAGTCTCAAACTCGTCGATGCGAGAGCAGGCATGTTGGGGTTGGAGTGGATCGAAGGGTACAGTGTTCGGCAGGTCCTTGGAGGCGGACAGGAGGAAGACGAGATCCCTCCACCGAACGATCAAGATCAAGACGATCAAACAGAACAAGAGGAAGAACCAGACTTTGAACAATTGTTGCACGAGCATCAGGTCTCGCAAGGTACGAAACGAGGTTTTCTTTCTACTTCGAGTCGTTGACTGACAGTTGTCCGAGGTGCTACCGACAGAGGATATGCTGTTGGCAATCGGAACAGAGATTGCCAAGATGCACGCTGCAGAGATCATTCACGGAGATTTGACCACTTCCAACATGATGATCCGGTTCCTGTCGTCTTCTTCTCGTTCTTTCGAAATCGCAAGTCTCCCTTCTCTCCCTCGTCGCATCTGGTTCTTGTCTGATATCTCGTATACATTGCCTCTTGACAGGTCCTGATTGATTTCGGATTGTCCTCGGCGAGTCCAATGGCCGAAGACAAGGCGGTCGACTTGTACGTACTTGAACGCGCGTTCGCGAGTACACATCCGGTGCACACGGACGAGGGAGAACGTGATCATTTCGAAGTCGTGTTAGAAGGGTACGAGGCACAAACTCGACGGGGCAGCAAGAAAGGAGCCGAAGTGTGGGACAAGGTGTGGACTCGACTCGAACTCGTCAGGATGAGAGGTAGGAAACGGAGCATGTTGGGATAGATTTCCCACTCCAATTGTTGTAGTAGTAACATGTTCTGTGGACATTCTGCGCCGAGAAGTGGAGGGGAGTCATGTCAACGGTCGCGCGCGCCAGTTCTCCAATTCTCCCCCACTTGATGAACGCATCACCAGGGGACAAGAACTTGCGTGTACCCGGTACAACCAACAGTGGGTCCAAGGCTGCTCGACACCAGTTGCGACAACGATCTCCACAAGGTCAACGCGGCAAGTCGCGCAGATCGTCCACGACGACCACCACGCACGCGTCAGTCGTCTCGCAAAAGCGTTCGCTCCGTCAACTGCGAAACAGTCGGTATTGGTACCCGCTCGTAGCTCTTGTCGTCTCGCTCGTGTTTGGGTTGATCTAGTCAGTCGTTCTCTCTCTCGGAAGGAACCGCCACTCCACGTCATCACCTAGTTGTACTGATACTCTCTGGACCTAGTTCTGCGATTCGGATCTCGTTTCATACTGCCGAGTACTACCCTCCGATCAGTCCGTCCGTCGTTCGGGAACGATCGTCTCCTTCTCCGTCCTCCTCACCACGACCCGTCTCGCTCAATCACGACCACAAGCACCTTGTTCGAGAACCCAATCCTGTACGAGTTGGTCAAGGCGAATTGGATGAAGCGATCCGAGGTGCACTCGAAGACACTTGGCATCTAGACTCTCGCAGCACGACCGTCGGTCCCACCGAGGACGGTGAACGGATACCTCGCACTGAACCCCTCGAAAGCAAGAAACGATCGCTAGCCGAACTGTACGAGGAATTGGACGAGTTGGGAATCTCGGTAGACGAGTTGAACGAGGTGATGCAGAACGCTGTAGGGAACGAGCTGTGAGAAAATCATTGTTGTTTCCCCAATCGTGTGTCCCATTGGTATGCTTGTAACATTGTGTTTCGACCGTGAGCTCGTTTTTTCGCGAAAAGGAGACGAGTCGAGAGGGATGACACGTCATCCCCAAGAGTCTATAGCCTTGCCTTCAGCTGCCACGTCTGTCTCCCCTCCTACGTAACACTCGCACAGTCACAGCGAGGACATCAAGTGCGATGAGGATCTTGCCGTTGCTGTCGACGATCCTGCTCGCGAGCGGGTTCGCATCCGCGGCTGGAACCCACGATGACGAGCTCTCAGCTGGCCAAACCTCCCTCGAATCCAACTCTGCACCAGAAGCAGAAACCCATGCGTACCAAGTGAGTCCACTCGTCTCCCTGGTCGTATTAGCGAAAGCCCTCTTGAGCTGATGTTCAATCCCCTTGTCTCGATTAGTCCGACATTGCCAGGTTGATGAAAGTGGTCGTCTCTCACCTCTACCACGACAAGGACGTGTTTGTCCGAGAATTGCGTTCGTCTATTTCGCTATTCACACGATCGTGTCGGACACTGACGAGTCGAGAGAATGATTCACCGACAGTTTCGAATGCCAACGATGCGGTCGAAAAGGCAAGGTTCTTGGCCTTGACCGATCCTACCATTCTGGACCCTGCTCCAGAATTGAACGTGACGGTCACGATTGATCATGAATCGAAACGAATCATGATTCGAGGTGAGAATTATACCCACCTTGCGCTAAGGTGTCCTATATACCCACCTCGCGCTAAGGTGTCCTTGTCTCTCTCTCTCTTGACCCGAGTTCCTGACCTCGATGATGGTTGAAAATAGATACGGGTATCGGAATGACGAAACAACAACTCGCTACGAACTTGGGAACGATCGCTCGTAGTGGTACCGCCGAATTTGTCAACCAAGTCGAAACTGCCGCTGCTCCGATCGACGATCAACAGAGACAAGCGACTCGTGCAGCTCAGATTGGACAGTTTGGACTCGGGTTCTACTCTTCGTTCCTCGTCGCATCTCGAGTTCAAGTCGCTTCGAAATCGCCCGAATCGATCGAACAGTACGTGTTTGAATCGGAAGCCGATTCGGAAGGGTTCAAACTGTACCGAGATCCGAGAGGAGACGATGTACTCGGTCGAGGTACCGAGATCACCTTGTGGTTGAAAGACGACAGTTACTTGGACCTCGACAAGGTTGAAACGTTGATCAAGAAGCACGCACAGTACAACTCGGCACCGATCTACTTGGTTCAAACCGACCCGGACAGTTCGTCTGAACCAGTCGAGCCAAAGCTTGTCAACGATCAGCAGCCGTTGTGGACGAGAGATCCGAAACAAGTTTCAAAGGAAGAGTACGACGTAAGTCGGGAAATCACTTAAACCTACTCTGTTTGTCAAGCTGAGATCACGATTCCCCTACTCGAAAGGCATTCTTTGAGAAAACTTTCGGATCGACTGCCGCTCCTCTCGGGTTCTCGCACTTCAAGGGAGATGTGGGTTCGACCGCTTTCAGAGCTCTGGTCTACATCCCTTCGGGTTCGTCTCTTCCATATCCTCTCTCCTTCCACACATTCCTGAACGCCTTTCTCGCATTTGAAACGATAAAACAGAGGTTCCGCAAGAGTTTTACTCGAAGGATTATGTCTCGCTGTCGAGTCTCAAATTGTTTGTTCGCAACGTGTTCATCACGGCGGATCTCGGCAAGGATTTCCTCCCACGACATTTTGATTGGATCAAAGTGTTTGTCGATGTCGACGACCTGCCCTTGAACGTCGGACGCGACTCGTTACAAAAGACTCGGGCAATCTCGCAAATCAAGAAGAACTTGTTGAAACGCGTACGTTTCCTCTCTCTCGATTGAAAACGCGGATGCCACTGACCTTTGCTCTGAACGTTTTCGTTGACAGATTTACGATCTGTTTTTGAAAATCTCGGAAGAAGACCCAGACAAGTTTTTGCAACTGTACAAATCGTCAGCGGCGGGTACGGCGCTCAAGATTGGTGCGATTGAAGAACTCGACCCGAAAAACAAGGACAAGATGATCAAGCTGTTGAGGTTTGAATCGTCTCACGAGAGTTCTGATGAATCTGGTTCTCAAATGGTCGGGTTGGAGGAAGTCGTCGAGAGGCGCAAGACGGGACAAAACTCGATCTTTTATATTTCGGGAGCAGGTCAAACTAAAGCCGATGTAAGTCTCTATGGTTCAGGTCAGTAGGGGGGATAAACTAATAGCTCATTTTCTTCATTTGCAGCTCGAGAAGAGTCCGTTCGTCGAAAGTGTCCTCGCGAGGGGATACGAAGTTTTGTACTTTACCGAACCGGTCGACGAGATGTTGGCGAGCTCGCTCAAGTCGTTCCAAAACATGAAGTTTGTCGATTGTGCGAAAGAAGGGTTCAAATTTGGCGACGAAGGTGAGGGGGTTCTTCTTTAGACATTTCTTGAAATCAGCGTCACGAGTCTGACGACGCGAGGGTTCAAGTAGACGAGGATGATGACGAGGAAAAGAGTCTGAGGGTTACGTTCAAGCCGTTGGTCGAGTACCTCAAGACCGAACTCGCTCAGTTTGTCGACAAAGGTCAGTCTCTCCCCCTTTGTTCCCGAGCAAAGATAGAGCCTGATTCCATCGGGTTGCGCTTCGCAGTCGATATCTCGACTCGCTTGGTATCATCGCCGTGTCTCGTCACGGCCTCGACGTACGGATACACGGGCAACATGGAACGATTGATCGCGGCTCAAAACAATGGCAACGACCAGTCCAACTTTATGCTCAACTTTGCGAAACAACAAAAGAAGCATTTCGAACTGAACCCGCGACACCCACTCGTCGAGAGGTTGCTGGAAAAAGTCGAAGACGCGAACGACGATCCTGAACTCGCAGCCGAGTTGAAAGAGACGGTTCAAATCCTCTGGTCAGTTCCCTCGACTTGGACCAGTGAGCGGAAAAGAAATCATTTCCCTGATTTGTTTTGAATCTTGAACCAGGCAAACGGCGTTGTTAAAGTCTTCGTACACGATCCCGGATCCGTCCGAGTACTTCTCGAGGATTGAACAACTGTTGAGGAAATCCCTCGGCGTGTCGGAAACGGCTCAAGCTCGAGTCGAGATCAAACCTGCTCCTGAAACCGCTCAGGGTCCTCCCGAAGCGCTCGTCGAGGAAGAATCTCCTCGTTCTGCATTCAACTTTGACGATGCGATCAAGAATTCAGGTCGTCAGGATGAACTTGGACACGAGCACGAGGACAACGAGGGTGGACAAGGAGGCGCGAGTTGGCAAGATTGGCAAAAGATCAAGGAACAGGTCAAGACGGCTGGCGAGAACGTCAAGAAGGCGTTCCCGGATTTGTCGGATGATGCTGGACACGAGCAAGTCTTGCACGAGGAGTTGTAGAATTTCATGTGAATGACACGTGTTTTGGGCGCGAGAGGTTCGACCGCGAGTGAACGAATGCATCGCAACTACACGCGTCTTTCGTAGCCGGTACCCGCTTGTATCCGGCTCTCGCATTCGATCCAGCTCCTGCCCTGTACTCTTACCTGCGGTTAGCCTGGCAGGATTGAACGTGATGAACCAATCGGTTGAATCAACACCCCGCGCCGCATCCGCCTCTACTGCCGATCTCGCTTCGACTGCATCCGCCAACCCAGAAGAGCGCGATCTTTGGAGTACAATCCTCGACTCGGTCAAAGGGTCGAGAGGGTCGGTCAGCACGAAACGATGCGTCGTCTTGGGTCAGACACTTGGTCTCTCTTCTCCTCTACACCCTCTCGAGGCTGATCTAGAGAACTGCAACAGGAACTCCTGGAAGTGGCAAGAGCACGCTGGTCGAACGGCTACAAGGTGTGAATGGAGAACCTGCGACGACCGGTCGACGAGAAACGCTCGATCTCGGGATGAGCTACTCGGTCATTGAGCTCAAGGACGAGGGATCTCGTGGAGATGAAGGTGAACGCTCTTGACAGTAAATTGAAGCGAGAGAGGAGATAATTTGGCTCAACCCGAAGATTGTTTTTATCACAGAAACTCTCGCAAGCTTGTCGGTGTACCAATTGCCATCACCTTTGGCCCCGTTCCCTGACCTGCTACCCCTCGCGCTCTCAACCGAGTCCCTTGTCGATTCGGTCGTCGTGATTGTGCTCGACTGGGACAAGCCGTGGCAATTCATGCGACAACTCGAGCAATGGATCGCAATGATCGAGACCAAGCTGAACCTCCGACAAGAAACTGCAGAGTTGATCGAAGCCAAGGAACGATGTCAGTCCGGCTATCGCCAAACCTCGCTTACTCCCCTTGAAGAATCAAAACTGATTGGAGACTTTCCTCGGGCACAGTGGAAAACCAGGTCAGGAATTACCAAGAACCGACTGCTAGCGCCTCTGCTCCAGCACAAGCAGCTGCATCAACTCCGACCGTCGCTTCGACGATCGATCTCGATTCACCATTGCCGCCCGGTACGCTCGTCGACAATCTCGGACTTGGGCTCATCGTCGTGTGCACCAAGGCATGTTTCCATTGCTCTCTTGTGCTCGCCGCAAAGGAGAGCTGACCCGTATCGGTTACAGGCCGATCGGATCAACGTACTTGAACGAGAGCGAGAATTTACAGAAGAACAATTCGACTACATTCAGCAAACTCTGAGAACCGTTTGTCTGCGTTGTCAGTATCGTCCTCTTGTCTGTCCTTCGGCTGCGAAACAGGAACGGATGAAACTGATGCGTTGTATCTTTGAGCCCAGATGGAGCCGCTCTATTCTTCACCTCGCAAACGATTCCTCAATCTTTCTCGAGGTTGAGACAATACATCCTACATCGACTATTCACGACTCCGACCTCGACTACCAGTACAGAATCGGGATCTGCTCCGGGATCGAAGGTCAACTCCAAATCGAACGCGAGCCCGGCAACAATAGGAGGCAGAACTTTGCAGTTCCCGTTCCCACATCGAGCGAACGTGATCGATCGTGACCAACTGCTCGTACCCACTGGCTGGGACTCGTGGGGCAAGATCAAAGTCATGCGCGAGCGATTCGACTGCGAGGCGGTCGGCAACAAGTGGGCGATCGATACCTCTTCCAAGAGCAGCGAGGGCGAACCGGCCGAAGAAGGCTTGACGCTAGAGTACGAAATGGTGGTTGTCGATTTCGACGATCATGATCAAGTCGGTCCACCTCTCCCTTTCTTGTCTTTCGCTCACTCGTGAAACTGAACCTCGATTCACAAATTTCTAGCCGAACAATTCGAATCGACCTCTGGTGAAACCGTTACCAGAGCAATCATTCCTGCGAACCCACTATGACACGATCCAGCAAGACGTCGAGAAAGATCCGAGATTGGCATTCAAGCACACTGCTTCTGCCCATTCCTCCTCGTCGACCCACGCTATCGGTGCGACAAACCTGTCAAGGGTTGGACCCATGTCGGGTCAGATTGGAGACCTCCCAAACGTCCAACATGTGCTCGATCGGGCCAGTCAACAACAGGGCGGTAGCTCGAGGGATCGCGAGAGGGGACATGTCTCGAGCGCTTCGACGGGCGGGGTGACAGCTGCCAGAACTACATCGGCAATGAGTAGACAGGTGAGAGCTACCTCGTGCTTCTTCCTTTCGTCGATGATGAAGATTGTGCTGAACTGTTTGCATTCGAGCGATTCAGGGATCCAATTCTGGTTCGAATCCCCTCACGCCATCCATGTCTGCTGCTGCTGCTGCAGGAACTTCTCATAATTCGAGAACAACACCATCTGCCGCAGGATCGACCGCGGCAGGAGTCGCAGGAGGGGGTAATCAAGTCCTTGCGGATTTCTTCCAGAGTTTATTGACGGCCAGATCCACGTCTTCCTCTTCTTCATCGTCTGCTGCAACTGCCACAAATACTGCTCCTCCATCTCTACCACCAACTTCCGCAACCTCGACGAATGATCCGCCAGTGAATGCAGTGCCGAAAGAGCCGAGTGCTTGATTCGGTTTCAGGACAGATCTCTCTGTATTTCGAGAGCTATTGTCACTGTAATCCTGCCATCGACCAGCCTGTCGGATTGTGTCAAGATTGCGAGAGATGCAAAGTGGGCTTTGTAAATTTCGCACTAGTGTTCTGTCCTTTCTTGAAGAATCTGATCACGCGCAGTATCATTTCTGGGATTACACGCTGTACCAGTCGGACTTTCTGCAGTAGTATTGTAGACGTCTCGAACGTGTATGGGAGGGGTACCTAGATCGCGAGTCTGGGCAAGATTGATTGTCCCGGTTTCGTTCGGCGCATTCTCTATCGAGCAGTCCCCACTGTGGTCGGTTCAGACTCACTGACAGGTTGACGAAATTTTTGTCTACTAGCTCATGTGTTGTCCAACTCTGGTATAGATATTGCTCAGGCGAAGTGCAAGAACCCATCCTGAACTTGTATTGCAACGCTTTACTCGTGCGAGGCTGGATAATTCGGGAATAATGCTCCAGCAGCTCTTTCAATCGTGTAGACGTTGTCGATGAATGACTGATAGATTAAAAACCTGGGAACAACAATTGCAGTCACTCGGAGAAAGAGAGTGTATTTGTGAAAGCGTGCAGAGTACTCGCCGAGCTCTCGCTTGAAACCAGTACTCTGTCGAGCTGTACTCTATTGTATACAACTTGCTGCCATTAATCACGTGTATGAAGGGGTGGCCAAACGTAGCATCGGGTTGTCTACCTCACCCTGGCACGACACTCTCGATTTGTGAGCTAGCTCACCAACAGTCATGCGAGAACGCTCGAGTTTGGATGGAGCCGAATGCCTCCTACTCGAGGGTACTGTTTCGCATTACTTATGCATACGTCGATTTCTTCCCTGCAACGGTCTGTTGACGGCGTCAACAGTGAAACGTTCGCGCTTGATTACTGACTGAGCAGGGGTGAAGCATCGGATCTGTTTGACGCAATGCGGAGCTCACATTCCAGCAGAGTATGCACACCAATCAGAGGCTTCACCTCTACGAGAGGTTTGAGCTGTGCGACCACAAGGAGCTCGAAAGAAAAAGCAAGAATGAGAAGGACCCGGCGGAACGAAAGATCCTGCGATTCGTTCGCATGCTGGAGCGGTAGACACGAATCGTGACAGACAATGCGTGCGCTCTACCAACATCAGCTTGACCATATTTCGGAATTGGCCTTCCTGCTGCTCGTAAGAGACAGCAAGCGCATTTTCATTCATTTGGCCGACTCCAGTGCACGCGGACTCACAGCTTCATAATATTCTCTTTCCACTATCTGGTTTGAAAGACATGCTGGGACATGTGCTGTTATTTGAGAGTGGGGAGCGAAAGCGACAGGAAGACTGCAGGTACTTCCGCCGCGTAGAAGCGAGCTTGGAGCAGGGTTGACGGCTCGTTCGTACACCCAGGTCCAAAAGTCGGACTCGCGCTGCCAGGCGAGACGAGCTGCTCTATTTCGTATGCGAACGCGCGATCCAAGCGTCAGACGGCCTATTCGCCTTCCGTTCGAAGAGACTCTCCGCTGCAAAGCTGGTACGACGCGATCAACCAAGGCAAGAGCACGGGCGATTACGAAAGAGAAAAGTTGAAGGATTCACCGATCTGAGAGTACAGCTGATTAGACTCCTCACTCTACTCGAGACTCGAATCCTCAGACAGAAACGCCAACCGTTACCTGTGTGAGAGCTGCTGACGGAGCAAGCCCACTTGACTAAAGAAGCTCCTCGTGCCTCGAGCCGAATTTGACGAGAACAAATTTAAACCACTTTCGCACCTCGAATCAAGCTTTAGAACGCTCGGGCTCCGAGCCGCGGATTGAACCTTGCACGAGGGGTCGGTGAACCGTATCGATCGTGGCCAAACTCTAAAAAGCCTCAAGAAAACTGAGCATGCATGCACTGTCATGACCCTGCAAGCGGCAGCCTATCAAGCCGCACGGCCGCGATTTGTACAATGCTCCAAGCCAGCCTCGATAACAGTGGATGACTCTAGAGTCTAAAATCTGTGCGAGCCGCACGCAGCTTTGGAAGGGCACGCAGTCCAAGTCGAGCGACATGTCGGAAATTTGTGCACCTCCGCAATTTTCCCCCGATCACCTCGAGGAAAGAAAAAGTTCTTTCACGCTGCTCGCTGTTCAGCAAGGTTGGATCGGAAACCCCGAAAGCTGCACGCTTTCCTTAAGATCCCGTGCTTCGCCCCCTACCACCACTCTTACCCCGTTTCACACACTGCTTCCAGCATGAAGAATACCGGTATTTCTCCAGCGTGCGTACAACCGATAGATATGCCCCACGCCTCCGAGTGGGGTGCGCAGTTCACTGACAGTCTACTTGAACCCCTCCAGGTCGCCTGCCAAGACACGGAGCAGCAGCAGCAGTCGGTCCCAGCAAGTCGAGATTGTGAACGAGCAGCGGCCAAAGCGTTCTTCCCGAGCCGTGCGAGCGAAAGCGTTCAAGCGACTCATGGATACGCCCTCGAATCTTCTGCCGCGGAGCGCACTCGCGGCAGTATCGAACGAATACGCCGAGAGCTGTATCCGAGCGCGAGGACTTGCCGAGTCGGACGGGCAAGTCGATTTGTACCCGAGGCAGAACTCGAGCTGGCATGCAACAAACGCTGATTAGGTTACACCCGGGCGACAGGTGTCTTCTGAAGCAGGATACGACTGTCGATCTTCGACCGAGAATCAACCTCACCAACACGACCCTGACCACAGAGAACCTCAATCCGGCGTATCGGCACCTTGCCAGCGCTCATCTCGTCTTTGCCGACCTGCACGAAGTGATCCGCTACGACCGCGATGCAAAGTTTGCGCCGTCCTCAACCGCCCATCCCTCTTTCAACGTCAAGCTCGCCCACGTGGCCTGCTTGCTCTCCCCTGGTATCGACCGCAACGAGATCGGAGTCGGGAAACTCGAAGTGTCCCACTTGTGCGGAAAACGAACCTGCTTCAAGCCGGAGCATTTGACGCTCGAAGACCACGCGACCAACCTGAGTCGAGAGTCTTGCTTCCGGACGCTCGAAGAGTACTGTCGGCACTCGACTCGTTGCATACGACCCGGGACAGAGCGAAAGTGGCCCCCGTTCGTTTACGACCTCTTCGGACGATTCTCCTGGTTTAGGCGCCAACAGCGTGCACAAGCCCCGGCACCCTCGCCAGATCCCGACCCATTGGCGAATCGGGGCATCAAGCGCAAGGCTGTCAAAGTTGAACCTCTCGTTGCCGAGGAGGAAGTGGTTGGTAGGATGCGCACGCGGAGCTGGAGCAAGAGAGCGATCGAAGCACAGCAGTAGCATCAATTCGGCGAGCGTGTTGTACAGTACATACTGTACGTAGGAAGCAGTCGAACTCGATGACACGTCCAGAGAAGATCGCAAGTTGCCTGTCGGGTCGGGAGTGCGTACTCCCGATCACCGGCTGTTTTTGAAATGTCAAAAATTTCTTGTCGAGTCCTTCTCGTCGAGTCGACGTCAGTCTCGCAAACATGGCCATCGCGGGGACAGACGATGGTTGTCGAGTCATCACATCCGGGACCTGCAAAGAACAGAAATGTCTGCCTGGCGAGCAACGGATATAGACCGACGGGGCGAGCAAGTAAATGCGGTGCACACGCGGCGCGGCGGCAAAAGTTTTGTTTAACTTCCGCATCGCATTCTGCTTGTTCGAATCGACTGCAGCCATCTCGGCTACCATCGAAGTCGCACAGGCTTACGCTATCTCAACATGGAAGACCGACAACCTCCAGCATCAGGCGGCTCGGGAGTGCCTGGCTCATCTGCCTCGTCGACATCATCGGTGCCGCCTTCGACCACCCTGCCTCCCCCTTCGTCCTCACCCCGGCAGGGTAAACACGACAGCCTCAATTTCAAGCCAGATCCAAGACCGTGGTCGACGCGATCGTTCGTCTACCAGTACTTGCCGTTCAGGGGCATGTACCACGACCTTCGACGCCGAGCACCGTTCTATGTGAGCGACTGGACGGAAGGGTTTCGACCGAAGAATTACGAGCGAGTCGTGGGAGCGACGATCAAGATGTTCTTCCTCAAGTAAGCCTTGTCGAGACGAGCAAGCTACCGGTCTATTTCCGGACTATTCCCCTAGTCCGAGACTCTTTCGCCTCGCATGCCTTCGGACCTGCAGTTGGTCCCGAGGCGTTTTGGGAAGCAGTCCTGTGGCAGGGATAGAGAGCGAAAAGCTCACGTCTCGTTCCATCTTGTTGGCGCTCTATGAAACAGTCTGTTCCCATGCCTCGCATACATCATCGACATGTATGTGCGAACCGAAGGCGCTTACGGCGTCAATGAGGGCATTTTGTCATCTGCAATCGCCGCTCTCACGTTCGCCCTTCTCTCCGTGCAACCGCTCACGATCGTCGGAGGTTCGTGCCTCCTGATCCCCATCGCACACGTAAAGCGCGACCGAGCTGACTCTGCTTTGTGCTCCGTGCCCAGTCACTGGTGTACGTCGCATTGCCTAGCCATCGTGCTCAGTGGCGCTGAGCTTGCTCTGCACCGTGCCTCATCGCGCTCATTCTCACCTAACTGCCTGCACAGTTGATCAACCTCTTCAACTACACGACCTTTGATATTCTCAAAGGCTACAACGTCGATTTCTTGCAGTTTCAAGCTTGGGTTCTCATGTGGGCAGCTTTGCGCACGATCGCAACTTGAACACAGTCACTGATTCGATTTTGTCGAACCAGCTGGGCCGCCATCACGCACTGGATCACAGCGATATTCAACATCTCAGACTACACTCGCTTCATCACCGACATGACTTCCGAGACATTCGGGCTTTGTGCGTATCCGTTTGCCTTCGCGCTCTTCATTACGAGCGACCGGCCGTTTCCAAGGACTAAACTTGGGCTGCGATTTTGGAGCAGATGTCGGAGTCATCTATATCCAGAAGGGTATCGAGCTTCTCGTGTACGAGTTTGACGACGGGACCGGCCAATCAGGCTGGTTCTCGGTCGTTGTAGCGATTCTCTTCGCCCTCTCGGTCTATTTCATCGAGCGGACTGGCACCCTCTCGTTTGGTCGTACGTGCTACTATACATGCTCTGTGTCTCCTTCTCCCCTAAACCTGATCGCCTCGACTCTGGTGGCAGCGTTTTGGTTCCGAAAGTTTCTGGTCGATTACGCATTCGCGGCGGCAGTCGTTTTCTACACGGGCTTTGTCCACATGTAAGCGGCACATCCTTATATGACTCGACCAAAATTTGAAGCTAACTGTGATCTATATCCTCCAGTCCGGGCTACATCAAATCCTCGGATATCCAGTATCTCCCAATCACGAAATCGTTTGCGCCCACTGCCGAGTATGTCTCGTGATTTTGCCTCGCGACCCTCTCCGTACGGAGAACTGATCGAGCGTGTGCACGCTACGCAGTCGAGATTGGGTGATCAACTTTTGGGATCTCCCCGTCAAGTGGATCTTCGTAGCCTTGCCGTTCGGGCTGCTCGTCACGCTCCTGTTCTATTTTGACGTGCGTCGAGATTATCAGCTGCTGTTTGTTCTGCGTCTCTCGACATTCGCTGACACCTTCTCGTGGCTACACCAGAATAATGTGTCTTCCGTCATGGCTCAATCGCGTGCGTTCCCGGTCAAGCGTCCTGCAGGGTTCCACTGGGTGAGCTGCAGCTCCACTTACTGTCGTCATACATCATGACATTCGAACTTGTCTGACGCTCGGGATCGACCGCGAACACAAACTAGGATTTCTTCCTGCTGGGATGCACGACATTCGTCGCCGGAATCCTGGGACTCCCAGCTCCGAACGGTCTCGTTCCTCAAGCGCCGGTTCACACCGAGTCGCTTTGCGTGACCAAGATGGTACCCCGCTCGACACCTCTCAGCGAAGGTGGGTTCTTCGAAGGAGACGTGCACCAGGCAAAGAAGAATGGCGAAAAGGGCGAAGGGATGAAGGTCGTGCGGACGAGGTTGGTCGAACAGAGGATCAGTCACTTTGCCATGGGACTCTTGATCATGGGGTGCATGTCGAGACCTCTCTTGGTCGTCTTGTGAGCACAATCTCCCTTCTCTCTCTCTTCTCCCTCGCTCTCCCTTGAAACGCAGGACAAGTCGCTGACCCGAAGTCGATACTGTTCCTTTCTACAGCGGATTGATGTCGCGAGCAATGTTTGCCGGCATCTTCATCGTCGTCGGATGGGGTTCGGTCGAAGGCAACGGGATCGTACACAAGACGTTGTTCCTGGTGCGAGATCGCAACCTTACCCCCGCCGATCATCCGCTCAAAGGGATCAAGAATTCGAGCATCGTAAAGTTCATCGGGGTGCAATGGCTCTTCTTTGCAGCCATCATTGCCATCTCGGAGACGATCGGTCAGTTTCCCCAAAAACATCGTCTATAGCAACCTTGGGCTGAATGTGGTTCTGCTTGCCCCATTCAGCTGGAATCGGGTTCCCCGTGATCATCATCCTCCTGATCCCGCTAAGGCACTTTACACTGCCGAAATACTTTACGCCGTTCGAGTTGTCAGTTCTCGATGCACCGACGGCCAACTCTGCGGCAGTCCTCGTCTCGATCGGAGGTCCCCTCGAAGAAGGAGAAGGGACCGACTCGCGCAAGAAGGACGAAGAGTCGGCTCCTCGTCACGGTGCCAAATCGACGAGTGCTCGATTCGGAGGAGAGCACGAGATGTCTGAACGAGACAAGGACGAAGGTGCCGAGAGGGAGGAAGGTCTACGGAGGAGACAAGCGAGAGAACAGGAGATGCGCGATCAGGGGATCGTTGGAGGTGAAGCCGGGATCGAACGTGATCTGGACATCCATCGCTGAGGAGAACCCGCTCGTCTGAGTCGGCCTCAGAAGGTATCGCACTGAACTGTGATACTTTCGAGCAGGTTCTGTCGTTTCTGTCAGAGGACGATGACTGCCGGAGGGTACCACTTGTGATACGATGGGGATAGGTGATATCCCGTTGACTTTGTGCTGCCTAATTATTACCTGCGTTGCAAAGTTCATTGTTGCTCATGACACGGAAGGCGCCGCTGGGGATAGCGCGCGATCTTATACGACAGCGAATTGGAAGACATTGAATGATCGCGCAAGGGCCGCGGCTCGTAAGAGAACGGGGTTCTCGCCCATCACGAAGAACCTGAGGACGACGCCGGAAATACGGAAGCACTGATATTGGATGAACTTCTGTAGATAGCTTGTTTCGATAATGCAGCGAAGAGAAAGAGACGAGAGACTCACCGGCACCCGGTACGAGTCATCTATCGCCCGCTGCATGGGCGCGACCGGCCGAGATATGACAATAGGAATAATGGTCAAAAATAGACCCAGCGGATGCGTCCGTGAAGGGGGTTGGTGTGTAATTCAAAGGGTCCGTGAGCGACGGTCGCGTTGTTCTTGGCGGACGCACGTTCTTGAGGAGGCTTGGCCTAGGTAGAGTGCAGGCCTTGCAGCTTTTCTTTCTCTATCCCTCTCCATACACACCGCCAGGTATGACACCCTCGTCCGCAAAACCTTGCCTCATTAGGACCTCGAAGCTAATCTTGTTGCAATCTTCATCGACCGTTCGGCCACCGGGGCATCAGGTTCGAGGTCCAGGGGACGATAGAGGGGAATTACCAAGTTCTCGTCGCACTAACAACCCGGGTCTTCCTTTTCAGACGCAAACATCAGCCACACCAACCAGGTCTTACAGCACCCCCTTTTTTTCGAGCCCGAACAATTTCTTTCGCCTCAAATTGTTAGCTGCCGCAACCGCAGCCAAGGCTCTGTGGGCATCAACAACGAACTCCAAGAAAAACTCGGCATTGGTGATCTCGGTACTCCAAGGAAAACACGACCCAACGCCAAGTCGACTCCGCCTCTGCGCACCAAGTATCCCCAAGGTCCCGCAGCACTACCATATTGAGGTCATGACGAGCGAGGCCGGAAGAATCCCAAACACCCCAATGGAGATCGTCGACCGCACCATGATCGACAAAACCAAGCCGTAATACTTTCGACTGGAACCAAAAAGCGACCAAATGTGGAAGATGGGATTCAACGAGACCATCAACTTGTGGACGACCGCAGAAATCCTTCGCTCGACGGCTCCTGAGAAGTACATGGGCCTTGAAGTCCCTCTTCACCTCCTGATGCCACCACTGGTGCACGATCGTGTTGTGGGTCGCGCCGGGGAACCCACATCCTGGCACTGCGCAATGCGACCAGTGAGGGACGATTCGCACCATCCAGGGTTCGTTGTCCTCGTCATCGGGTTTGGCGGCGAGTTCAAGTTTTTCAGAGGATCTTGTTCCAAGGATTTTTGCCGTCGTCCAGAGGTTGATCGTCTCGGTGAAGCCCATCCTCCAGAGTTGGTCGCTTTTTGGTCCAAGCTTGAAAAAGTATGGTTCTTCCTTATCGACCATGATCTGGTCGATGATCTCCTTCGGGGCGTACGGGACTCTTCCCGCCTCACTCGTCATGATCTCGATATGATAATGTTGCGGGATCTTGGGGATGCTCGGTGCGCATAGGCGGAGTCGGCTTGGTGTCGGATCGTGTTGTCCTCGGAGTACCGAGATCACGAGCGCCGAGTTCTTCTTGGAGTTTGTTGTCGTTGCCCAGAGGGCTTTGGCGGCCGTTTTTGCCACTGACGACTTGTTCACGAAGTGATGCGCTGGTTCGAAGATGAGCGGGTTCAAGAGTACCTCGTTGATCTTGCGCACGCTCGCGCCCGAGAAGGTCGCGCCGTTGGGTAGGGCAACCAACACTTGGTAGCTGCCTTCGGCCGTTCCGTGCACCTTGAATCTCGTTCCAATATGTCCGAAGAGTTCGATGAAGATTGTGATGAGGTTTGCCTCCAAGTCCTTGTGGGGGAAAATCTTTTTGGCAAGCTGTCCGGTCCTCGCAGTGAGGCCAGAGAGGCAGATCCCCTCGATGCGGCCGTTGACGTTGTCGAACATCATCGGCGCCAGGGATCCGTCATGAAACTCTTTGAGGCCGTTTTTCGGGCGGGCGACCTCATTGATGTCGTACTGGGTTTTGCGCGGCATCGTCGTTGGTTCGTTGTTCACGGGGTCAAATTTGTATTGTTGAAAGAGCTCGAGCGGCACCGTGGCGAACTTGCTAGAGTTTGGCTGAGAAGCGCATCGGCCTTCTCGTTTACGATCGTAGGGCGATGGGAGGGGGGCGGCAAGGGAAGTATTGGCGGCGGCTGTGGGTACGGGCGCGGTCGGACGGGCGGGGGCGATCTGGTCAGGTCCACTGTGGGAGAATACCGAGGCGATACCAGCTTCGGAAACTAACCGTGTGGGTCTCCGGGGCTTCGACTTGCGCGTTCATGGCGGTGTCCTCGATAGCGTGGACCCAGTTGTCACCTTGGGATTGCCTGAATCTTCTGTTTGTATCAGTCCGTGTTCAATTCTAGGGCTAGTGCTTCGGTGTCTACTCACTTCGAGGGTATCGATTGCGTTCTCTCCATTGTAAGCTTTGGTCGAGGGGAGGTCCATCTCACTAGGTTCGTCTTGAGAATTTCAGTCCGCTACCAACAACATAGACCCTCAGTTCATGGCAATATAATCTAGGAAAGGCCAGCTGAACACGCACTGGAAAGGAAGGAGACATCCACACCATCATCACCAAGCTTACTGTGTGTTATTGCCTCTGGCCGAGGACTCTAGTTCGTTAGGCTCTTGTCGAAAGCGATGAATCATGCTGTGAAGTCAAAAACGCGCGCGCGGCGGCCGCGAGATGCTGTCGGCCGCGGTCTCGATCAACTGGCGCATCACTCGATCAGCATGGCACCTCTAGAGGGTAATCGCGAACGATCAGCACCTCGCTGGTAGGCCGACTGACTGGAACGTTGCGCGTGAAACAGGATCGCCAGAGGGTCCGCAGTCTCCGACCGCTCAGCGACCAAGCTATGCCGCAGCGTCTCAAGCATCCTCTCGAGTACCACCGGCAACAGGCTCAGCTGCGAGGAGGTCATCTACTGGCCGTACTCGTGGTCCGACAGTGACGGTGCCGGCTGCGAACTTCTTCGCGTCCTCTTCGTCATCGTCGTCCACCGTTCCAGAACCCGCTCTTTCCAGCTCTCCGACTGCGCCAAGTGGACTGAATCAGACGAGCATAGACAGCGTAGCGCAGCAGACGACCGGCGCATCGTCCGCTTCTAGGCCCTCTGTCCCTGCTCCCGCACCCGCTCGACCTCCTCCTGTCAACCCATGGTTGTCGAAACCACCTCTGTACTCCAAGGCCCCGGCTGAATCGCCGAACGAGGGTTGGACGACCCACGTGATCGACCTCTCGACTTCGACCGCGTCCTCGCCCATCGAACCTAGCTCTCCACATGGATTCGATGATCTCTCGCTCCAGTCTCAGTCTGAAGAAATCACCCTGTCTTCCGGACCGACCACCCCGATTGCCCCGAAACCCTCGAAACCGGTACAGCTCCCGACGGGCTCGGCTCAACCTGCATGCGAGAACGATGGTAGATGGACCACCGCGAGAATCGTCGCACGAGAAGGGGACGGAGGCAGCAAAGCAGGAATCTGGAAGTACGACGCGTTCGAGTTTGACGCCGAGCCGACGAAACCAGATGACAAGTACAAGGCGATGGGCGAGTGGATCAACCTCGCAAAGTCGGAAGACGCAGATCCAACAGCAATCGGAGATGAGAACAAGACTGAAGAGAGTGGGAGCTGCGACGAACCGACCCGAGGGTTTCGAACCGTGCAAGAATCGGAACTCGCGGCGATTCGACCCCATCCGAACCTGTTCTTCTGCTGCGAGACCCTCTCGTGGGCACTCTTTGCCAAGCTCGACCCGGCTGATTCGACTTTTTTCTCGGCACCGGGAGTCGAACTGTGGAGGTTCGAACTCATGTCGGACTACCGCAAGGATCTCGAATCGCACCTCTCTGTCAATCAAGCCCTGTTCAAAGACCTCTGTCCTCCAATGCCTCGACCAATAGGCGCAAAAGATCCTCAATCTCTTCGTACGGTACCGGCATCCGACTTTCCCCGTGAGCAGCACGAATCCCTGCGGTCGCTCAAGTTGAGCTGGGCAGCATCTACAAAGCGCAACCGGATCTTGTTCTCGACGCAAGAGTTCTTTCCTCCAATTCTTGGAAGCGAGCTGTGGAAATCGTTGCTTGAGACCCGCGGCGAGCATCCACAGGTTGGACAGACCTCGCAAGAAGCTGCTGCTGCGAGCGTCAATTTCGTATGGAGGTAGGCAGGCACTTCTCGACTCAATCCCACCATGTGTCTATTGTACTGACTGAACACTTCGTGGTGGTACGACGCAACAGGGCGCTCGACGACCTGCTTTTCAAAGGGGAAACGAGAGCGTTACCGATTCAGGGCAGGACGTTCAGCAAAGCGATGCCGTGGGATGACATCTCGTACGTTACGACCGCTCAGCTTGGCTGGCGCCGGACTGGACTGACAGCGCTTATTTGGATCCGTTCCAGTTGCGACGTGTTCCTCTCGGTTCTCGGATACAACCTGATCTTTGATGGAACAGCCATCATGGCTCCCAGCATCGATCACCGTTCGCGAGAGGGACAAGAGAATCGGGAGAGGCTACTACGGGCATGGCTCGAGCTCGGCATCTGGCTGCAAGATTACTCGAATCGTTCACCAAGTCAGTTGATCCTCCTCCCGCACGTCGGCTGTGTGGCTGAATTCTGATGTTCGCTCTCCGGATCAGATGATCGTTCTGTCAGGCGCGAAACCCGCATCAAACTTGCATCAGCGAAACCGACCTTGGTCAAACTCGCTGGAGGCGACGACCGTGCACTCTCTTTTCTCTCACCGACGCCATGAACTCGTAGCTGATGTATGTTACTCGAATCGCCAGTGACTCGTATTGACGCTTCTCAAGCGTGGATACCCGTCAGTCGCTCCGGTGGGTCGAAACCTTCAACAACCTCTTCAGCGATCGATCCTCTCGCGCGCTGCTACTCGACACTAGGTTGTACTCCCGATATGAGCGACGATTCAGTCATCAAGGTGTACGATACACAAATTCAAGTTTGGCGTCAGCACGCCCCCGAATGTGAGTCTCTGTCATTCCGTCCCGCGTGACCCTCGCGTTCGATCCCTGATCACACCTTGCAATGTGAGGGCATCTGTTGTAGTCTTTGAAGCGCTGGTCAAGATTGCCAACGCTCGAAACACCGAGAAACTCTCGATCAAAGATGCATTCGAACGCTCGAAAGGTTTCGTGACCCGGACAGAACTCGACCTAGCTTACTCGGAACTGCGACTACCCGCGGATGTCAATCCGGATCATCTCGAAGAGGATGTTCTCGTCGAAGCATTCACGACGCGGTCAGAAGCGGTGACTCATCCGGAACGACGCAAAGTGCTCAAGGAGGCATTCAAGTTGATCGCGGACCATCGCAAGAGTGAGCTGTTGCAGACCATCCTCTTGACCCTGAGCGAGTCGGAGGGAGACGGGGACGGAACCATGCAAGGCGTCGAGACAAACACGAAAATGAGTGTCGACAAGGCGTACAAATCGCTAGAGGTCGAGACCGCGATGGACGACGATACGATCGCCATGGTGTACCAAGTCAGAGTAAGTGATTTCTGCAAAGACCCCGCTGGGCCGAGTGGGTCATTCTGATGACCGAAATTCTCGTGTCCAATTGCCCCGGTATCAGACATCCGACGCCAAGGACGACCAAGAGAAGACAAAGATGCGAGCCGCACTCGAAGCAATCGCAGAGGAACGCAATAGCGATCAATTGCGAGCACTCCTGAGGGAGGAAGGCTCGGCAAATGGTGCGTCCCTAAGACCTTGGGCGCTTTCGACGACCAAGAATTCATTCTGACCGAATCGATACGGTAGTCTCGAGTGACACTTGGCAGGTCGTGCCGGCTGTCAAGTCGAATCTTCCGGTCGGCCTGACCAACATTGCCAACACCTGCTACCTCAACTCTCTTCTGCAGGTGCGTTATTGCGCCCGTCTCGAGCGATCCATATTCATGTGTGCTGAGTCTCGAGGTGATCACAGTACTTCTTTACGGTTCGTGAGCTCCGAGAGGCGGTTCTTGCATTCTCGAGCTCTACCAGTCCGGACCCGAATGTCCAATCACGGGTTGGTGGTCGATTAGTGACAGCAGCCGAAGTTGATCGCTCGCAGCGCTGTCAGTTCCAATTCTCACGCTCGGAGAGGTCCGGCTAGGCTGACAATAATTTCGAGTAACAGTTGTGATCCTCCTCCGCGCGCTGTTTGAACAGCTCAGTCAGTCACAGGAGAAAGCTGTCACTCCTGAGACTGAGCTAGCGTACCTTGCTCTTGTGCCGGGGAAGGAGGAGTTTGAAGCCGAACGAGATCGGAAAGCGAAAGAAGCCGCACGTACCAACCGCGAAGACGACGATATTATCATTGTCGACCCGTCCGAGCCAGACTCGCAAACTCTCGCTCGGAGCAAATCACCTTCGGTGCTCGGCAAGAGGAGGACGGAGGACAAGGAGGAAGAAGAAGAAGTGCCAATGCTGCTCGACGGTTCCTTGCCTGCATCGGTCATGGACCTGACCGCTACGACCGACGAGTCTGAGACCAACGGTTCGGGTGATTCCGAGATGGTCGATGCTTCCTCGATCAAGCCGAGTCTGTCCCGAGCATCTTCGACCACTCTGGCATCTTCATCCGATCACGAGCGTCTCGCCAAGAAAGGCCGATCGGTGGATCAATCGCAGTCAGAGGACGTCAGGATGCCTGGTGGAAATGATCAAGAATTCGATCTTCAACAACGCTATGCTTCACCACCGCCTCTCCCGTCGACTTCATCTTCCGTTCATCAGACCGGTCCCGCTCAACCCGAGGCGCCTCCGCTGCCACCGCGGCCGGCGCAAGCTCCGCCTGCACCTGTTAGACGGCAAACCAAACAAGAGCAACTTGAGGCAGAGGTCAACAACTACATGTCGTTTGGGCGACAGAACGATGTTACCGAATGCATGGACAATGTCATGTTTCAGGTCGAAGCGGCGCTGCAGGCCAATGTCCCTCGTGCACACGACGAGGGTGCCACAGGAAGCTTGTTGAAGAGGTGAATTGACGGATTGGTCTTGGAACAATCGTCAAAAGGCTGATGACTCGAACTTCGTGACGTGAACCAGTATCTTTTACGGCAAAAACAGTCAGAAACTCGTGTTTGACGACCTGCTCAGTACCGAAGATCCGATCCGCACACAGGAGGAACCGTTCTTCTCTTTGCTTGTCGACGTACCTCCAAGCTCGTTCGATCGCGACATCTACGACGGTCTCGACACGGTGTTTGACGATGCGCCAGTCGAGATCGAGGGCAAGTCCGCGCGAAGATCGGTTTCGCTCCTGCAGCTGCCACCGGTTCTTCAGATCCAGTTGCAGCGAGTGCAGTACGATCGAGAGAAGGGCAGGATCTTCAAGAGCAACGCTCACCTCAAGTTTCCCGAAACGATCGATCTCGGCCGCTATGTCGAGTCGGACGAGAACGATCCACAATTTCAAGACAAGAAGCGCAGATCGAACGAGTTGAGGTCGAAACTAGAAAAGACGAGGACTAGGCTCGCAAAGCTTGAACATGTACCATACACTTTCTTTCCGCTGTCGTCACGTGGGCGATGGGGCAGGTGATGCTCACCACGAATTGCGTACCTTGATGCAGAACACGAATCAGTCTCGCCAACTCCGAGATGCGCTCGATCACTTTGCAACAATCTCTGACGAACTCGAAGACCTCTTGTCACCGACACTGTCCGAGGACACGGCGATGGAAGCGCAAGACCTCGAGCGCGAGATCAAAGACCTCCATCAACGTATCGAAACGATCCGAAACGAGATGACTCGAGTATGGCAAAACGGTGTCGACCAGGCGTACGAGGTATGCGCGGTGTTCATGCATCGTGGTGCGTCATCTCTTTCTCAATGTGGCAGATCAGAGCTATCGACGGGCTAAACCGGGGGTCGCGTCGCGTGCAGGAACTGCTTCCTCTGGGCACTATTTCATCTACCAGCGCGACAGCCGGGATCCGACCCGGTGGCTCAAGTGTACGTGTACCCTCGCCAGTCATATGCTCTGCAGAATCAAGGAATCAAGGTTGACACTTTATCTTGAACTGGCCCACGCAGACAACGATGCGGTCATCACGGTCGTGGACCGTCAGGAGGTGTTTCGTGAGACCAGTGAGTACCCTTTGGGCGGGTGCTTCGATTGGAAAGAGTCATTGACATGTTGGATGTAGCAAACGATACGAACCCTTACTTCCTCGTGTATTGTCGCAAGGACCGCCTGCAAGTTTCAAAGACTTGCTCTCCCTCTCTTGACCCTGACGCGCTAACGTAATTCGAGCCACAGTGATGCCATCGAGTCTGTCAAACGCGAGATTGCCTGATCGCCTCGACCTCCCTGCCGAACCTCTCTTGTCTTTCGGTTTTTTTTTTTTTACCTGGTCATCTCGCTGTGCATATGTAGTTTACCCTGCCTCTCCTACAAGTACAATACCCCAAAATGTCTTTCTCTTTGCGCCCTGCTTTTTTCCTGCTTTACGCGCTGTACCTGCAACGCTATGATAGATGTTGTTTCCAGACTCTGTTCCGCGAGATGCATTCAGATAGGTTAAAACTGCTTAATTACTAATCATTTCAAAGAGTCCGAGTCCACAGTCAACTCGCAATCAGCAACGGACTTCCATCATTCAGCTCACTCGCCTCGCTAAACTGTACGACCATCACGAAGCTACGTCTAAGTCGTAGCCAGCTGGACTGGAAGACCTTGAACGATTATTTCGGGTTCGGATTATGCAACCGCGTCATGAACGGTGCGTCCCGCGATCCGCCTCGTATCCTGTACTGTACGCTGGCTGAAACCTATCATTCGGGTCTGTGGAGCTCACAGGATACAGCGCTTCGAGTTCTTGGTGAAAGCGCAGCCTCGACCGACTCGATCAACTTCGTCATCGCCTCAACCGCAACACGCGCCAGCAGATCACTCTACTGCACCAGACAGTCGATTCGAGTTGCAATGGCAGCTACAGGAGCTGCGACGCATGACTCGTGAAGGTCAGGCCTCGATTCCTCCCTTTGTTCGAGCAGAGCGACTGATTTCCACTGCTCTCGAGATCAGGCGTACCCGACGAGCCCAAATACATTCGACCGGCAACGTACCGCAGACTACTCGACCTCGAACCCGGATCCGACTCTCTCGCAGTCCAGTACTCTCAATTTCTAACTGAAATCGACGCTCGCCTCTTGGCTCTGCCTAAGCCCCAACCTCATGCACCACTCGATCGTCATGACAAACTGCTGCGCGAGATCGAACGGGACGTCGAGAGGACGTTTGGCACGTTGGCGTGGTTTGGAGCGAAACCTGCTCGAGAGCCTCACGAGGGAGCAGGTACAGCAGACCAGGCTGAGCACGAAGACGAGGATGCGCTGTGGAAGAGGATCCGGATGCTCGATGAGCTCGACCACGAGATCGCCAAGGAACTGGCAGAGAAGGAGGCTCGACGTCAATCTGTCGAGGAACCCTCAGAACCAACTTCGTCCGAAACTCTGCAGACGTCAACCTCTGCGATCCCACCCCCGACCCTTACGCTCAATATACCCTCATCAGTAGATACCACAGCTGTCGACATACCTCCTACCCCCATCACGTCCGCTCCCCCGAGTACGACCCCCTTCTCGATCCCTCCTCCACCCAGCGACCCTCGGCCATCAACCCGCCGAGAAGCTCTGCTTCGACCTCTGTTTGTCTACGCGGTTCTGAACCCGGGAGTCTCTTACGTCCAAGGCATGTCGTACCTCGCCGCAGTGTTCAACTACATCTTCTCGTCAGAATCGCCGTCCCCTTCTCCCCTCGAGATCGAAGCGGTAACGTTTCACGCTCTCGGAGCGTTTGTCGCACAATTGAGAGACCTGTACTCTCCGACGTTCGATGGGATACAAGGAGACACGAACGGGTTGACGGCAACGATCGAAAGGTTCAACGGACTCTTGCTCTGGTTGGATCCGACCCTCGCCGAAGCTCTCGATCGCAAACGGATCGAACTGGGAGGCATCATCCTGCGGTGGTCGACGACCGCTTTCGCGAACGAGGTGAGATACCCTTTCGCGATACTGCTTCCTGATCAGTCAAATTAATGGAACTGGTATTTCAGTTTGCTCTCCCGGATCTTGTGCGGATATGGGAGTGAGTGAATGTCCCTTCAACTTGCTGCATCTGTGATAACGGGACTGACAATCTGTTTTAGCCGAATTGTATCTGTGTTTCCGCGAGAGGACCAACCCTCAAACGAGAGCCTGTCCCCGATGCTCTCGCACGTACTCGACCTCGCGCTCGCGATCGTCATCACGAACCGGGCGACGTTCATCTCGCCCTTTTCATCAATGCAGGCGATCTACGGCGCGCTACAGTCACCGGCAATCGAAGGTGCCGCGGTTGACAAGCTCCTCCTGCTAGCTTGGGACATTCGCGAACGGCGGCTTGGACGGCAACCAGCATCTACTACACCAGGATCGAGAGGAATTTTCAACACGCCCAAGACCCGCACGAGCACGAATTCGGAAACCGGAGTCGGTGGCGCACGTGCGGGACTCTTTAAGCAGAAAATGTGGTCGCCCAAGCCCTCGAGAACGACGGCTGTCTCGGATTTCGAGCTCGAGAGTGCTTCCTCGGTCACCGATTCGCAACTCGCTCGATCGCCTCATATCGGACACACAACCACCCTCGGGAGCAACGGCGCAGATCGATTCGGTTCGATCGCTTTCTCTTCCCCGCGCTCTTCGAGCGGATCACTCGCCAACAACGTCACGATGGTCGAAGGGAAATTGCTCCCGCCACCACCTGCCCGCATGGAAGAACAAGAAACGATCGCTTCTCTCGTCGAGGCAGAACTCGCTTCTCCGGAATACGCTGTCGATGACGACGATGACGACAACGGCTCGAACAGCATCGGAGCCGGAGGAGGAGGAGTTTCTGCACTGCAGGGCTGGTTCAAGACCTCGGTCTCTCGATTCGCTCAATCTGATGTAGCGGCGAACTTGTCAAAAAAGGCGACCAACTTGCAACTCGCCGCAGCGCAATCTGCGACGACGACCGCTTCCCGGTTGAACTCGTCGGACGCAGCAGCTCAGCTCATGAAGGCTCAAACAAACCTCGCCATTCAAGCTCAATTACTGAAAGATCGGGTTGCCGCCGAGCAGATCGCGAACAGGGTCAAAGAGGCCAGTGGTCGATTCCTGGCGAGTACAGGTTCAGAACGAGGACAGCAAGGCCACGATGATTCTGGACCACGGGAAACGCCCTTCACCCCGCCTTCTGGCTTTGGTCGAATGGACCAACCTTCCTCGCCCAACAACGCACCTCGACCTCTCTTACTCAGCTCGGCAGCTCGCAGGGCACAGAACGGATCGATCGATGAGCAATACGAAGGTTCACCCTCGGCCGGATCATCTCGACGCAGTTCGACCACTTCGCATCGATCTCCTTCGGTCTCGCCGGTCCTCTCCCGCTCAATGCACCTCCCACTGCTCTCGCCTGACATGTCAATTCCTCCTTTGTCTCGTTCACCATCGACATCGAGGGGAGCTCACGGTCGAACTACTTCGACGTTCGATACGCCTTCGAAAGCGCCCCTCGCGTCCATGCATCGCCCTCGAAGCGCTTCTCAAACATACTCTCCAAGCTCTGCAGCTCCTCTCGTCGACCATGATGCGGTCACTCGACAAGGCGAGCAAGCGGGCGGGATCGTGAGCGGACGTGGGTGGACTTTGTCCGACGCGCCAGTGCCCTCGACGCTGGCCAATCAGACCTCAGTAGAATCGGAAGCTTCGGCGGAAGAGGATGATCGGAACGGACTGTCAGGGTTGGCGATCCGGATCCCGTCTCCCCTCAGCAACGAGGTCGAATCCGTTGTACCTGAACAGGTCTCGCCTGCGGCAGCTGTACAAAAATCTCATCGCCCTCCTCGCAACTCGTCCCTCGCAACGGATGGTGCCTCGGAACCGCGACTGCCATCTGCTCAACCAACCGAGTCTGCGTTTGTCCCGCCAACATCTCCCAGCGAGACGCCCTTTGAGCCCCCCTCGTCTACAGAGGCACCGAACTTTGACCTACGAGAAGTGCACGACGACGATGTCCCGCTGGGGCATCCACGCGCCGAACCTCGCTCTCTGCCGGTGCAGGCGCAACCTTCGCTGTCTCGTGGAGCGAAAGTGCAGCGGAGACCGGCTGCGACGAAGAAACGATCCTCGCGGGGATCTCTCGCAGGATCGATCGATCTCAGCAATCCCTCGTACCCCCACCAACAACCAGAGGAACGCAGATTCGTGAACGAAGAATTGAAGAGGTCGAGCTCGAATGGGACGACAGCTTCGGAACGAGAATATCGAGCTGGTCGTAGGAACGAACAGCGCAAGGAACATGTCGGATCGGACAGTGCGAGGAATAGCTTGTACGATGATTCGATCCTTGATCATTACGAATAGACGATTTTTTGTGTTTGGTTTTTGATTTGGATTTTTAAAATACCCCTGTTTCTTATCACTGCACCTACCTCGTCTCGCCCACGCACCTCTCCTTCCTTCTCCATGGTTCAGTCATGATCCTGATTATTTCGACTAGCGTTTTGGGGCATCAGTGATCGAAACGCGATGAAAAATGTCCGAGCTGCAGTCGCTCACCCACCCACCTCCTTTCTTTCTACACCCTAGGATGCTTGTCTGCTTTGATCAAATTTTTCACCCAACCCCCTTTATACGGTTTGTCTCTCTCTCTCTCTCTCCACTTCCCGGTCGCTTCACAGCGGCGGCGGCGTCTGCCGCAATCGGATCGGTTCACGTTCAGCTTGCTGAGCCTTCGCAATGCCTCGCCCTCGTCCAGCAACCGCAACTCGATCCCGCCCAGACGCGTCTGATCAAACCCGTGAAAAGTGAGTCTCTCCCGGTTCTCGAAGTAACCTGATCTTTGATGTTGTTCTCTCGGGAATGGGAAAGCTGAGCTTTCTGGCTTCATCGGTGATAGGGACCGGCTCACGATTGAACGCCTGCATGCACTCGGCTACTCGATCGCTCTGCCCGCCCTCGACACCGTCTCATCGATCACGAGCTCGTCCACTCCTCTACCATCGCGACTAGGGAACGTGCTCGAATCGAAGCAAGCGATTGATTCGGAAACACCAGCGCTTCGAAGACAGGGCAATGATTGGGAAAACACTCGCAGTCAGGACACAGGCTCGTCAAGCTGTGAAGAACAGGTGCGCATCGTGACCGGCCAGCTCTCAAGAGTGACAGGCTGAAACGGAAGCGATGAGACCTTATCAGGCCGACCCGCCGTCGAACGACCTTCCGCCTCCGACAATGAAGAAGGAAGATTTGACCCTCGACGACCTGGATACGATCGTTGAAGCACATCGCGCGCTGGCGCGAGGAAAAGGTCGGGAGCGGCAGAGAGGAGGAGCAGACGACGGTTTGACCCCGTCGCAACGAGAAGCGAAACGCCTTCTTGCGCTCAACCTCGAATCAGTCCCACAGTGTGAGCCATCTTGGTAGCTTCTGAATCGAGTGCTCTGTGTCCTGACTTGCTTGCTTGGACACAGCCACGCCGTCCACCCCACGTAAACGCCAAAATTCCTTTAGAACGCCGTCTCCAACGACACCATCTGCATCCTCCTCTCCGGCATCACCTGCGACGTCTGAGCTCGCGAGTCCGACGCGACGACTCGGATCGCCGTCGAAACGACGGAACACGATTGCCCGTGCCGCACCCTTGCTCGCCCTGTTCGCGGCCTCAACGACTGCCACGTCTCTTCTCTCGACGTGCGAATCGCTTCTACAGCTCGCCCCTACCTTGTCCCTCTCAGGGCTGATCGAACTCTCGCGTGCGTTGCAGGAGAACGAACAAATGCTCGCGATCGCGCAGGCGCAGGCGGTTTCGAGCGGCCGCACTTTTGGCTCGTCCTTTGACACCCTCGCCCGACTCGTATCTACCTCACCTCAACATCCAAGCAGTGACCCTTCACACTCGACTCTGGTCGCCGCGAAAGCGCTCAATCTGTTCGCGATTCCTTCCGAAGCACACCGTCTTCTCACGCTGCCAACCGAGCCGACTCCTGCACCGCTCCTGATCCTTTCAACTCCTCATACTCTCTGTTACCAATGTGGTTCCGCGATTACTCTTCGTACCAAGCCAAACGGTCCTGTATGGCTCGTGACTCCCGCCGAACCCGCTCGACCCGTACTCGTCGCGACTCACGTCTGCTCGAACAGTTCCTGTCGAGCTCGTCACGCCCCGGACCACGTCGAGATAACTCACGAGAACAGGACGGTCTGGATCTGGGAGAATAATGCCAAATACTCGAAAGTAGGGGAACGAGTGTGGGTGACGCGTGACTTTTCGAAACATTTCGCCGCATTGCTCCTGCAACAATCGGTCAGTCCTGGAGGATACGCGAGTGTGTGGAACAGCTTGCATGCCTCCGGGAAGGGCGATGCAGATCAAGAAGACAGGGAAGGGATGGATTCTGAGGAAGAAGATTTCGACGAGATCGCGGCGACATCGTCGTCGGAAACCGCGACATTTAAGCTCTCATCGGCACACGTCTGGCGCTCGTTCGTCACCCTTTCATCGACGCAGCATGCTACCGAACGTCGGAGTCGGCTTTTGACGATTCCACGCCCCTCGTCAGAAACCCTCGTTCGCTTCGTCAACCGCAACTTGTTGTCTCCTCGACCGAACGTACACGTTCTGGAGCCGCATCACGACTGTACGATATGTACGAAACCGAGAAGCTCTCGTTGGCGGGCGGGACCTGCGACCAGTGAGGAACGAAAGCATGGCGTGAGATGGGCCGGCTCGTCCCTCGCAGACTTGCGGGCAGGCGTAAGATCTTCTCATCCCTGCACGCACTATTGGGGAGCTCATTCCCTTTTATTTTCCAGAATCTCCGAGACGACAGTACGGCCATGGAGGGAAACGTGTCGTTTGCCGTCTGTGATGGAATCTCGATCGGCCACCTGGCAAGTTTCGCCTTTCCGATCGCTATCACAGATCTCGTAACTGAGACTGTCGACCTTGCGTATCTAGCTATGTGCGTATCCCGGGTGTGCAAATCCTCCGATCAAAGCAACTCGCAAAGCTCGATTTTGCAAATCCCACGTGCGACTACACAAGCGGTGTGGCATCTTTCAGTGCGGTCGACCGATCGCTATTTCGACAGTTGGCTCGTCTACCACTGAGGCGTGCTGTGATCCGAGCCATCAGAGCGCGTGGTACGCCTTTGTCAAGAAGCGCGAGAGCATTGTCAGTCGAGGTTGGATCCGTCAAAGAACGCTGCCTCGTACACCCGGGGGCTCAAACATCGCTTTCGATGGTCCCCTTGACTCTGAGAAAAGGCACGAGACTGGTCCGAAAACGCCAGCTATACAGGATCAGAGTGAGCTCGGATTCGACATCTTTTGCTTGACGAATTGATCACTCACCCAAGAATCGGCAGTTTTGCATTCCTGGGCACTTCGTCGAAGCAGCAAGCTGCAGCTCCTGGTCGCGGCGTGTGGTACGCCACTCGCCTGGACGACTTTCGCAGAAGGCGAATCACCACGATCGGTCCTACAATTCCTCTCATCAGCCCACGAGCAGTTCAACCGCGACCCTGCAATCTCCTCGGCGACATTCCCATCTTACATCGCTTATGACCGCGCATGCGACGTCCTTAGGCAAGCTGCCGAGCCACCGACCGCTTCTCCATCGAGCCAAGATCCCTTTGAAACCCCTCGCAAGCACCGTCGTCGTCAAGACCCCACGCAATCTCTCCCTTCGTTCCTCAAAACTTCGCGACTCGTCGTGACCGGGTTCCATCAGCAGTGTCACTCGACGTCGGACGCAGTCTGTCAATCGTTCTGCAACTCTGCTCCCCTCGACGGTTCCGCGCCCGATCTCGTCATCCCATACGTATCGAAAGGAAGCCACTTGCGAGTGTTTGAGCGTGCTTTCAACACCTCGGTGAGTTTCTCCATTCAATTGCGACACAGTGTTGCGTTCTCATCGGTTGTTCCCTCTCGAGTCGTAACAGGCGGCAGAGCAGCTCAACTCGTCGTTGCGAGGGTTCACTCACCTGTTGCAGAGTATGAAAGCCGACAACTTTGAATTCTTGCTCAATTGCATCTTGATGGACAAGAAGGCAAAGATAGAACGGAGGAAATGAAAAGGAGTTCTCGCCTGGTCGCAGAGAAACTCTTTGTATACACTCAACGATGATGGTGTGTGAGATGCTTGTTGCCGTTTTCAGTAAAGAGTCGAGAGATGTGCTAGCTACTCTGTCAGCGAGGCGACCTTGGGACAATCTACCTTCGGTTCCGTTCTGGGCCAGGCAGATTCGCTTTGAGTGAGATTCGCTTTGAGTGAGGGCAGAGGCAATACAGGCGACTCTGCGTATAGTGTGGTTGCAGCACAGCGATTCTGGAGAGAGTGCGAAGGCGTTTTGTGTCGTATGAGACGGTGATGCCCGGTGGAGTCGTGGCTTGACTCAGACACTCAGATTGCCGATGATCGCTGAAGTTCTTCTTGACCTAGCGCGCATAGACAGCATGCGAGGCGACCTGACGCGATTGATTGCTGGAGGCAAACATCACCTGATCGACCCGCAAGAACCGTCAGACAGCTGCCGCTCGGCTGCTGGATGAGACTTGTATAGATACAATAGACACACCTGATCCCTTCACACGTTGCGCGAGCCATGCGAAGTAGCAATGGTGAGCTCGTCGCGTCATCCCCTCACCAGCCCCTGCGCCTGGCACGAATGCATCACGCGTACTTACCCGGCATCATGCTCTGTCTCACAGTGATGACCAAGGTGCAGAGTGTCCTCGCGAGACCGTGATCGCCCTGTTTCCAGCGCTAGATGAACGAACAGGAATCGATTTCATGTTGACGACAGGCGACTTGGAACTGGAGAGCATAACGATCGTAGGGAGGAGAGCAAGCATAGACGGGTGACTTTGAAGATGGTTCGAGTTCCGCCAAGGGTTGATGTGGGCTGCGATATTGGCTGGAATCAGTTGGCTGAAGTCTAGATTGCCGAAATTGATTCGACCGTATAGGTCATTGGGTCTGACGGAAGAATAAGCGATGTAATTGGCAAGACCGCAAAATATTTAAGGCAAACAGAATTTCTATGTCCCTAATCAGCGCCGATTATGGTCGATTGTATTCGAGAAGAGACGAATGTTATACTATGAGATTCTAGGCTATAGGCTCTTCCGAGGATATCTGATATGCGGCGGTTCGAATCTTGGACATAGCGCTCGAAAAGGCTTGAAAAGGCTTGAAATCGCTATGAGAGAGCGTTGGAAGGGATCATTACTGTCTGAGTTGCGAAATTTACTTAGGGTTCATACCGTAACGTCTACGATTGAATTTGAGTCTGGATGAGATTTTGTAATTGGAAGAGGGGTATAAGACTTAGAAGCGCGATTGGCATAGCAATGAGTATCAGGGTTCGAGAGCCTCTATTGTTGCAGTCGAATTAGATGAGACGTGTAATGCAGATTAAGGCGACACGGATATTTACCAAAGCTTGTTAACAGAGAATGTAAATATATGAGACTGTTTGTGGCCTATTAGACCGAGTAAATAATTCGCGAATACAAAACCCCAAACAATTGACAAAACCGGATTTGGACGTATGGGCATGTAGGTGAAGTCGAGGGCGTGTAGGAAAGGATGAAGACCGGCCAGACAGAGAAGATCGGTAACCCTAACCGGTTGCCGCATATTGTGGAAGTGGCTTTGATCCGGGTTGCAGCTCCGGAGAGGTCCAGAAATTTGTATGATTTTGGTCATAGTCATTATATTTGCTGTTCCCTACATCTGGGCTGATGGCCATGAAACTTCTCTGGAGTTTACCAGAGGTGTTTTGATTGGTCCTCGGGGCAGTTGATAAATTGTAGAGAGAGACAGGAATGATATTTCGAAGAATTTACGGAGGTTTGCAGAAACAATGGAGGGCACGGTACTTTTTGTGGCGACAATATGGGTGACCAGTCGAGAACACTGTGCTGCCGCAGGTTTTTTTTTGCATGGCACACCTATGTGCTGGTACTGCCTGGGGAGGCTGCTGGCACCTGGGGACGACAAGAGAGGCGGCGAGAGGCAGACTG